>NC_068945.1:47738570-48047112 GCF_026419915.1 Harpia harpyja | reverse complement strand
TCACCAAAATGCCAAGAAATTCTCATACGGTCTCACCCACTGATTTTAGAGAAAGCACTAAACTGCCTTTAGAGAAAAAAGGGCAACACATTTTTAGCCCCAGTGTTCATAGATTTGCACTGCTTTTCCTGTGGTGTGGTATCTAGCAGGCTGTAAAAGTACACAGTTAGATGAGCATGCTTGTTTAGGTTTCAACTTTACCTATACTTACTTGTCTCATTTGGTTTCTAAATAAGGTTTTGAAATAAGGCACTCAAATATTTTTAAGTCAATACTTAACATTTAGATTTGTTTAGACTGAGTATAAATATTTATTTAGACAGAGTTAGGCTTGTGTCAAATAAGAGTATTCAGCTAAATTGATATAATCATTCAGTAACATTAAACCAACTTGGGAATTCAGACAAGCCTTTGAAAAGGAAAAGCATTAATAGTGCACAAAGATTTGCAGAAAAGAATGAAACAAGAACATGGTGAGAAGAAGTAATTTACTTTTGAACTCTCTTGAGAAAATGCCCAACCTCTGGGACATCCCTCCCCCCTGTACGACCACCCAGAAGACACAGCTATAGGGAAACTGCCTATGAAGTGGAATGGGGATAAGAATTGCCTGTGTTGGGTGCATTTGTTATTTCATTGAAATAATCGATCCCAGATGCTAAAGATAGTAACACTGGTGGGATTCAAATACTCCAGACATTAATGAAGTCTTTCTTGCTTTCTGGCAATGGATTTAAACTGTCTCTACTCCCACTGCACAGTGCCTTTAGCAAGAGAGGCAGTGGTTTAATATTAAAGCACTGCAAGTGTTCAAACTGAGAAGGTCATAATTCAAAGAGCAAAGCAAGGTCACCTTGCGCAGTCTCACCAGTATGTAAACCATGCTCACTGCCACAGGAACAGCTAAGGGAGGGGGACAGATCCCTACCTCTGTACGCAAAAGAAAAAAAAAAAAATCAACAAGACAACTGCACCACTGATTTCAGAGGCCACTGCTCGATCTGAGTACATCTGGAAAAAATGCACCAGCTCCATTAGGTGATTATACAAACACCTCCCCCCTCAAAAATAGCTTTGTTCAGCAGGACTGTTGTTTGCTTATTTGAAAAAGTTCCTCAACTTGTAATGTCTTTCTCATATCCTTCCAGTCTAGGAAGTTTAAGAACTGCTGACAAAGCAGTCTGCCATACTTTGTGTTAGACGGCTGATTTCACTGTACTAGGCACCTGGAACGCCAGGGTCTCAATCCCTCCCGCAGAGCAAGCACGGTTAACAGAGCTTGAGGAAGTGCACTGGGTATCTTACTGATGACACAAATGTAATGTTTTATTAAGGTTTGTATTAGCCTTTAAGCAGCAGTGTGACAGGGAAAAAAAAATCTACTTGGAAGAGACAACCACCTTTGTCTAGAAGAGTCAATGCTCCTTATCCCCTCCAGCACTGCATCACTATGGGATGGCCATAAACCTGTTGTAGATACATATGGACAAACTTCTTCGTTTCTAGTACAAGCCAGGCCTCTCTCTTTTATACATTCTGGAGTACTATAACAACATCCATATACAACTGCCACAGTGGACAGGGATCAGCACTTTTATTAATAATGCTTTGTTTAAACTTACTGGAACTGCTATTTGATTTATGAAGTCCTTTGCAAGCTTCAGAGTGATTTGCACAAAATCACTATGATCTGCACATAGGAATTGCTTCACCCAGCCCTGAATGAGTCGGGTGACACAGTACCTATTGTCCTAGCGTCACCAACCCTACCCAATAACATCTTTTGACATATGACCTTGTCCAATTAAATAAACAGAGCGATTTAGATAGGCAGAAGGTAATTATTAGGGCTGGACGGTGGCCAGCTCAGTGAAGCAGGAGTACCATTCTTTGAAAAAAGCTTTATGTTGTTTAGCAAAGTTTAATGACTGGAAGCTTTCAAGAGCTTTGCACTGTACTGCATCCAGCAATGAAACATCCAAGCATATGGTGCTCCCTTCATACCACAGCGGGCGACGGTCGTGAGGTCTTGGGAGAGACTGCTTCTTTCAAAAAAATCTTTGGAAATAAATGGCTTTCTAACCTGCTCCTTTTTAGCCCTAATCACCTATATCTTAACTGGACCCTATTTATTTGAACCAAGAACAGGTAAATAAGGAATCAGGACTGTGCTGCCACTTTCACATCATCTTTTTTCCTTCCATCCTGGGGAATGGCCAAATCCCATTTCTTATGGAAGGATTTAAATTGTTTTTCACTGTCCCTGATTTATTTGCCAGAGGCTTTTTTTTTTAATGGAAGACAGAGTAGGAAGAAAGAGGACTGTGAATAATAGCAAGAGATAACTTAGAAATAAGTCACCTCCTAATGGCTCCATGACAATTACTAGAAAAACTACATTCCTGCATGGTAAAGCCTTGATGCCAGAGCCCAATGACAGCAGAGGGAAGAAAAAGATCTTAGCTCTTCTGTGTAGAGCTGGATACTCAAAGACATTTCCTTTTTGTGTATTTAAACTATTTTTTTTTCCTATATAAACATGAGATCTATCACATGGTCATTTCCCACTGAGACAGGTTCTCAAGCGAGCCTGTGCCAGCACTCGCCTGTCCCACCCACCCAAAGGACTTCACTGCAAAAAATCCCTGACCTCTTCCAGAGGGAACAGGATGCAGCAAGAACGAATGAAATATTTCTAAGGGCCTCATCCTCTCTGAGTGTCCTTTCAAATCCCAGCCACCAGTTGGCCCTACACTGAGCTTTTTGTTCCTGGCATGTCTGAAGGAGGCCTGGGTATTAGTTTAGCCTATTCTGGTAAGTCATTCTTCAAAAGCGTTTTTTTGCCTGCCTAACTGCACTGAAACTTTTATATTCAACCTGCTGGAGTTAAAAATCTCTTCTAATTTTCTTTATTTGGACAGGACGCCAGCTTTATAGAATCACAGAATGGTTTGGGATGGAAGGGACCTTCAAAGATCATCTAGTTCCAACCCCCCTGTCACGGACTGGGGCATCTTCTACTAGATCAGGTTGCTCAAAGCCCCATCCAACCTGACCTAGGATGCTGCCAGAGATGCAGCATCAACAACTTCTCTGGGCAACCTGTTCCAGTGTTTTACCACTGTCACAGAAGAATTTCTTTATATGTCCAATCCAGATCTACCCTCTTTCACTTTAAAACCATTGCCCCTTGTCCTGTCACTACAGGCCTCGGTAAAAAGTCTTTCTCCATCTTTCTTATATCCCCCCTTTATGTACTAAAAGGCTGCAATAAGGTCTCCCAGGAGCCTTCTCTTCTTCTCCAGGCTGAACAATCCTAACTCTCTCAGCCTGTCCTCATAGGAGAGGTGTTCCAGTCCCCTGACCGTTTTCATGGCCCTCCTCTGGACTTACTCCAACAGGTCCATGTCTTTCTGTACTGGGGACCCCAGAGCTGGACACAGAACTCCAGGTGGGGTGCATTTTGAATGATGCTTCCTTGTTTACAATAGCCTCCCCGACCCACAGCACAGATGCTCCACCTGTTTTTCCCACCCCTAGCTGTTCAAAAAACCACTCACTGACCCTGTGCTTCCAGTCTTCCAGTTGCCTCCGAGGGTTTAACTCTCCCTGCCCCCTCTAACAAAACTTCCTCCTTGTACACTGAACACAAATATGTAAGATTTTTAATTTTTTGTAGCTCATGCTGGGGGAAAAAAAAAAATCAATCAAACAAAAAACAAGGCGAAGAAAAGATGGAAGCTACTGCAAGCACACCATGCCTGTCCTGCAGCCCTTGCTTCAGCCGGGTGCTGGCCTTCACTCCAGCCCTGGGCTATGCAGCTTCAGACAACCACTGTTTTTATATCACGATAAGACCCACAGGCCCCAGTGGGATTCAGAACACGGACAGACACAGCCCGATGCCGAGGTGTGCAGTTTAACCCAGCTTGCTCGTGACTGACAAGCAACCGCCACGTTCCTTGTCCCTGCTGAAATGCCCCTTGGTGTGTAAGCCCTCCTCAAACACACATTCAGTTTACACTTTGTTTAGTAACACCCCAGTATAAACGAACAGCTGCCACAAGAAATTATCCAGTTCTGACTCTTGAAATGATTTTGGTAAACTTCTTTCTCCCCCACTCAGATATGGTTTGGACTAATTAGAGAGAAGCTTCTTGTTCAAACAAGCAGCCTTTCCCTGTCCATTGTCACACCTCGACGAGAACAGTATTTAAGCGATGTAGGTACTATTAAGATTTGAGATTCCATTCAATTAAACACCGATAGAAGAGGAAAATTATCCTTTTAACAGATTACTAACAGTACACTGGTTTCTGTTGTCCACATGGGATCTTGAAAATTGACTGGCTGCACGGAGCTCAACATTTTATACTACTTCAGTGCAGAAATGGAGCAGAATTAGGAAACAATTACTGATAAGTATGCAACTGTGGCACCATAAAAGCCCCATGGGCAAGACCAATCTAAGGAGAAAGAAATGACAAAACCAGCTTTCACATTTTTTCTTTTTTTTTCTTGTTTGCACAGTTGGAAATTCATTCCCTGCTGCTTCGTATTTCCTATACTGATTAAAAGTGTTACCTACTGCATTATTCTCTTCAAGGCCTGAATCTGCTAGGTGAAAGCACCATTAGAAACAACAGGGCTGAGGTAGGGAAATGGGGCTGAATCGAAGAATCCTTTCACTATATGAACAGCAAAATATATTTTTCCCAATAACATTTTATACACAGCAGAAATTGCTTTTCCACATCAAAGTCAAGACACATTCAAATAATGAGTTAATGCAAGAACCTCCAGGATAAGACATTTACATTTTTAGGAACAAACGGGCTTGTAACAAACAATACTGGGTATTAATGCTGGTCAGCACCAAAACCTGGTTTTCCGGGAAAGCTTCTGAAGATCTTTTTGCCCTCCTTTCTCTGCAGAGCCCTCAGGAACTGGCAGAATCAAATATTTCATACCTCAAGAGCTCAGGTATTTCATACCATCTCAGCACAGGAAAGGAATCATAAGCCTCTTTGAGCTAAACCTCTCACTTTCTCATCTAGGAGAAACTTTTCTATAAAGCAACAATAGTCTCAGCATTATTGTAATAATTGTGTTTTAGAGGTGAAAGGAGCAGGTTGATTCTCTACTAGGTTTCTTTCACCTAGTAGAGGTAAGCAGTAAATAACTGTGCCATTAGCATGCTCAAAAATGTAAACAATCTAATTTTAGTGAGAATGGCAAAGGAAGTTAAATACACTGCATTTGATTAATGCTGATGGTAGAAGTTGTAGTAGGAAGTCAGCACTTCTGGAAACTTTGTTCATGCAGAGATTCCATGAGCTCCCAGTCGTTTTATTCTGTTTACATTATGCATTCTGGCAGAGTGGTGACCCACATAACCTCCACATTTTTCTCTTACAGTTAAAAAATAGGGCTCAGGTACAACATTTTTTGACTTATGGCATCCCTGTCAACTGCATTTGGAGTTCAGGGGTTGCTTAGAACCACATCACCACAAATAAGTACTCTTTTTAACATTAAGTTTTAAAAAGTCTTATCTTGATGAAATCTTGGGAATGAGAGTCTTCCAAAATGCACAAATATGTTTTTTCAGTTCTGTTTTAAAAATATGAACTTTAAATAGACAAACAGGAAATTAAAATAACCCATGAACTTTGTTTCTCTTCAGTTAGTCTCTTAAAGAGCGCTGGACTCTTTGGCCAGCATTTACAGGAATGTTCAACACCTCTTGATCTGCTGAAGTTCTATTCTCTATAAATGGGTTAAAATATGTGGCATCACTTATAATTTTACCGCTTCTTTCAAAGAGGCATGTGTGAATTTATTTAATTAATTGGCCTTAGAAGGAAATTGGTCAATTTATTCCAAATTAATGGTTCCATGTTGAAATAAACCATTCTTAGCCCTATAATGACAAAAAATGAAAGCAGCATTTCCTAAGGTTTATATGTCATACCAGAGTGCTGTTGTCATAACTTCTGACTATGTATACCATTAGTTCTCTACCTGTTTTCCCCAAATTCTGGATTCTACAGAAGTTGAACTACCTTCACCTTGTCAGCACTCAGTGGTTCTGCTCTTTTTCGCATGCTCAAGCCTGTCTGGGAACCTCAGACTAAACATTATTATATTTATCTCCAGTAGAAGCTCAATCCACATTTTGTGCACTTAAACACAGCAGTGGAAATCTCTGCACTTAGCTGCCAGAGCCACCTACATTCAAGAAGAAATGCATGCCCTTGGCTGGAGGGAGTGGAGGGTGGGAGCACGCAGATAATGCTGCAGTGTTTGTACAGTAGCTCTGTAGCGAGAACGCTTTTTTTAGGAATTGGGAAATCTCAATTCAGGCTGTTGAGTGCATCCACACCCATCTCTCTGACGCTTTGCTGCCAGATGCCTTTGCCCGAAGCAGAGCTCCTTGACCCAGTGCTGTACAAGAAATACTAGTACGTTTATAGGAACAGATTGAGGGAAACCTGACTTCTAGAGCACTGAGTTGCGTGGCTGATCTGGGCTCCTGGCGCAGGACCAGCTTGTGCATTTTACCCAGTGATGAATGCAAAATGTATAACCCATTTTCAGAGCGGGAATCTGAGCTCCCCTCAGTTTAACACTGGTATTGACCTCTACACATCCACAAATGGGACTGGGAAAACCCCTTGAAAGGAAGGTTTCAAATACATTTTTCTCCTAAGCATTCCTTGCCAACTATTTTGGGCATTCCTGCTCTGCATCCTGCTTGTTCATGAATTTTGCTCTCATGGGCTTAGTGCTCCCCATGCAATAACTGGAAGCGGAGGCACCTTATTCAAGGCTGCTGATCACACTTGAATTAGTCACTGCTCTGAGCAGTACAAGCCTGTGTCTTTCTGGTGGTGTAGCCTTATGGCTGGTGGGCTGAGATAGTAATTAAAAAAAAAAAAAAAAAAAAAAGGAAAAAAAGAAAGAACACCCCCCGCCCCCCCCATGTACTGGGATATGCTGTACTTCTTACTTCAGTAATATAAAACAAAACTCCAATGTCACACTTCCCCTGTCAGAACACAACCTAGAGCCCCTAATTCTTGTCTCAGATGGCAATACACTTTTACCCAGTTTCCATTATTTCCTGCTGCTGGAGAGAACCTATTCTCTCCCAACCACTGCTGTGAAATACTCATCTATAAAATAACTCTTCCTTCAATGTTTTCTTTTTCTCCTGCAAAAGGATTTGGGAACAGCAGGGATATGAGCACTCACCTCTTTTAAACTCTGCATCATAATCTTTATGACATGTTTTATCATCAACCATCTTTAAGCTTTTACCAGGGTAACAACCTTGCCTTTGCAATGGCTCCCACAGTAGTCTTGAGTGAAAGTGGGCAGAGCCAAGAGGAAGAGACTAATATTAGAATTATGTGAAATAAATAAAGAGGGTTTACAGTCTGCTGAGGGAAATCTCAGCAGTAAGCTATGAAAATGCTGGATGCTAGTGCTGTACATCAGTGAACAATATCCAGCGTTCCTCAATTTACACAGGAAATGTTTTTAATAGGCATGGTACCCCCAGCTCTCAGCCACCGACTCCATCCCTCTCACAGCTCCTGAATAAGTCCACAAGTCCACAGATCATCAGAGCTCTTGCAGGGATAACGGCGGCAAAGCCTGGCGCCAGCAGTGTGCATTTTTCAGAGTGTTGCCATGGTGATCTCCAGCACGCTCATCCCCTGAGAGCTCAGCTCAAAATTCAGAGGGAAGCAAAGCAGGACAAAGAAATGACACCCAAGCAAAAGCAACAGGGAAATTATGTGTAATAAGCATACATACACACTTTCATATGGAAGCTTTCAGAAAATAGTTATTTTTAGAACTGAGTGGTCTGTAGGAAAGAAGCGCAGTCTTCATAGTCCCAACTCTAAACCTGGATGGTCTATGGAATAAACCCAAGAATTTCTAACCCTGTCTCAGCTCGTGGATCACTATTTGGCACAGGGTAAATCCTCAGCCTCTGTACTGCAAAAATCCTGATTTGTGCAGTACGGATAAAGGACAAGAGATAACCAAGCAGATAAAAAGATAGAGATGCCTGTAATAATGTAACACGGTAGAGCAGCAACAGATCACCAGATAACCAAAATCGGACACTTACTTTTTAGAACATTACATTTCATTATTCCATGAAAACAGTTAATACAACAATTCTTAAGTATTTTAGCAATTTCATTTTTCACCAAATACATCACCTGTTGGTCCTTATGGTAGTTCTACTCTCTTACTGCATTCTCAACAAAAGGGAATTACATTTGTGTGAACATGAAAGCAACACTCTGCCAAGTGATGTACGATCTCAATATATGATTGAGAAACCTGTTGTATGGTGCTTTCATGCCTACCCTACAAAAGCACTGTGTTATAGTGGCCATACACACAGAAATAAACCAGCAAGAAGAGATACCAAAATTCAAAATCTGGGCCATGTCAGATATGCCATAGTCCAGAAACAATACTAAATGAGAGTCAATCAATGCTCTGAAAGGAAGGCTCTGCTTTGGGCTGGTACTGGCATGGAAGAGGTGGTGAGAAGACACTCATGGAGCTGCTCCAGCAGGAACTACCCATTTTTCAGCTCCTGGCCAGGTTAGTTTTCAGCTCTTGCTTAGGCATGAGGTTTGGTTGCACCCATACTTATGCCACCCATGGAAGTGGCAGAAACAAGCAGGTAGGGGAGATAGGAGTACCAACCTACCTTGTTCGGCAACAGCGTGGACTGGTACCCAAGAAAGTGACTGTATAAACATGTCCTGACACAATTTGAGTAAAACACCTTCAGTAGGTTTCCTACAACTGGAGAAAGAAATGCTGCCTCTCACCTTGTGAAAGACAACAGACAGACATGCTTGCTGGGAGAGGATGTTATCTCCGCTCATTCCTCTTTCGTGAGAATAAACGCCTGCTTTTGTGTAAGGTGACTATTTTCAGGGTACCGCATTTGCTTACAATAATGTTAGCATATTCAATTTTGTCCAAGTTGTGCAAAATAGATGTATTGGGAACATTTTTCTTTCTTTAGTTTTTTGTTTCTGTTCCCCATCTACATCATTTAATTGTTCTTTTCCTCCTGGTCCTACATATACTTCAAAGACATATTTTCAAAGAACAATTTCTCTCAGCATAGCTTGCCCCCCAGCTGTAAAAGCTTTGCTCACATATACCTCCCTTAGGAGAGATAACTTCTTTGCATAGAGCTCCTTTAGGCAACATCTGTAATCATGCAAACAGGTAGAACGTTCCCACATGGTGCAGCCCAAGAAGGAAGCATACACATCCTGCAAAGCAAACCCACGGTAGCACCACAAATATTTATATGCCAGATAAAATCCATATTCCTGCAGCTTAGACCACTATAAACAAACACTATCCAATATATCTTTCAAGTCAATCAACCAAAGAATTCACATATGGATGGACAGTCTGATCTGAGTTCACCTAAGGGTATGAAAAACCTGGGAATGCAACGAATCAGCTCACCCCTGGGTTACTGACCACACACCTTCCCTTCCTAGCTCCATCTTGGCCTTTGAACAGGATCTCCTTGGCTTTGCGACCAAGCAGACCTCTCTACAGTCATTCCATTTCTGCACACTTCTGATGAAGCACTGGCAATCAACGTCACTGCAGAGCAGAGACCAAACTATTCCAGTTTCTCGTGCATAGAATGATAAAGCTTATGCTTTCTAAAGATGCTGGCTGTAAGAAGTGCAAAAGGACTTCAGGAATCTGCTCCACCACTCCTGACATCAGCTGTACTGTATGTTTCTGTTCGTTACAATGGAAAGGGTATTGTGACCCTTTTTTCCCCCCCTGTAAGTACCATGAAGAGCCAAATAGCCAATAGCCTATGGTAGAGATTTTTGTATGTGGAACTGATGCAGAGGATGCCAAAGTCAAAACTGTGACTCAGCTTTCTGTTCTCAGTGAGGGTCTCCTGGCATCCCCTGCAGTGTCCTCAGGACTTCTCTGACACGCAGTAAGAGGATCTCATTGGAAAACAGCTCAAGAAAGGAGGGTAAGAAGAGGGTGTCAGAGTATAAATCCCCATAACAGGTACCATAATTTGTGAAGTCATCATTTCCACAGGAGGGGAAAAAAAAATATTTTTTTTAGAAATAAAGTTAAACACAGCTCTGTGTTTATATATGAAAAATAACCAGCCAGAGCTCTCAAAGCAATGCACACTTTCTGCCTCCTCAGTGCAACCAGCACCATCATTCTTCCTCCAGGTTTGGAAAAGAAAAAAAAAAACAAAAAGAACAAGCTCTAAAAAGCATGCTTTTTGAAAACATAGGTCTAGCTTTGAAGAAAACTGTGGCAGATACCTTCAGTTGTCTGGAAATTTCCAGACACATTTTAAAAAAAATACTAGCTGTGTATAAACACAAGAGTTGCAATGTTTCGCAAACTCAGAAGTTCCCAGGAACTGTAATTTAATACGATCCATTTAACTAGTCACAAATTAAACTGATGCAACTTTAAGGAAAACCAGCAAGAATAAACAAGACTGTATTTCGTGTATCCCTAGAAGACTTCTGTTTACAAAGTCATTGGCTTACTGACTGGCAATGAGAAATTTCCTGCCTAAAACTAGATATTTTTACGTCTTGACATTACTTCATGACATTGTGCTTGATCAAATTGAGTGCTGCAGTAACAGGACACTAGAATATTGTCTAGCTGTCCAAAGGAACAGCTATTTTTAAATATAATGTCTTTTGCATGTACTGCATTAACTGAATCGAATAAGGTTGAGGCTTGCCTTGAATTTAGCCCTAAAAATTTATTAAGCAGACAAGTATTTAATTCTTAGTTTTATCCTTTTAAAATCCTTTAATTAAATATAACATTAATTGAACTAAAGATTATTATAGAGATTTTTCTCAACTAATACATTTAAATGCATTAAAGCAGGGAGAAAAACAAAACAAGAACACAAGCCAGGCTTATAAACAGATTCATATAAACAGCATTAAAAAAGTAACATCCTGAGAGCACAGGGCATTTTCTCATGTTTGCTAGCACAAAAGTAACAGCAAAGGTTAAGAGCAGTGAAGGTGGTGTATTCCATACAAATCAACACGCTAATGCAAACCACAATACATACCAGTTCACCTAGGACAATTCCTTAAACAACATCACTGCTATCATAAAGCGAGAGGATACAGGGCACGAACGGAGCAGAAGTCCTCAAACTGCTAGCTATGAAGAGACCTGTAACGCCCCTGCAGCCAGGCTGTTCCAGCACCAAACTGAGTGGGATCAGCAGCATTAAGGCTTCAAATGGACTTTTGCAGAAGCCCTGGTCTGAAAGCCATGGAGTGAAAGCCCCGTGCAGGGAGTTGGGAGCAGCAGGGGCTACTACTCCAGCCTGTGGGGCAGAAGGGAGCTGTAGGGCAGCTGAGGTGAGGAGGGTGGCACTGCCCTGCCTCCCCCAGGGAGATCCCCCTCAAAGCCCTACTCCCTGGGTTCTGTAGGCTCGGAGTGCGTGTCAAAAATTAATTAAACCTGGAGTGAATGGGGCCTCATAAAATTGTTCATTTATTAGTAATTGCACAGTTGCTACAGGCATAGCATTCAGAGGCTTCCCCCCCTTCTCCAACAAGGAGACAGCAGCAAGATCATGAGCAAGAATAGCAGCAGAACAGTGCCCTTATCTGTGCCTGTTCATGCTGGTATTGTTCACACTGATATCGTTCACTTGCCTAAAATTAAAAAGAGGGGGGGGTGAGGAAGCAGACTTCACCAACTCCAACATGGCTCACTTTGGCCAGGAATCAAAGGTTTATGGAGACAAAGCTAACACAGCATCCAAGAACGACACTAAAAATGATATTCAAACTCTAGAATCAATGCAGGAGTCAACACTGAGAACTGATTTGCAACAGTTCCCTCTAAGTCCGTAAGGCATTTCTTTTTCTAAGTGGGGACAATTCTCAATTTTCATTGCCAAACACAACAAGAAACTTGGTGCCAATGTTCTTACTTCTGTGAGAATACAGAATAATACTCCAAACAGGCATCACAACCTGCTTATTCTGTAAAATCCTGTGGGCTGACACACTGAGTTGAGAGCGTTACAGGTGTCCATCCACCTCTCAGTCCCACTGTGGATTAGGAGAAGGAAGAAACCTGTTACAATGTGGATGATAACCAAGCAGTTGTATTCACCAATGTTTACAGGAGGAAAGGAGGACAGTTTAGGCTGGTACCTTCAACAGAAATTTGTCAGTGAACCTCCTGCCTGCATCCCCCCCAAACTGAGATAATGCCAAAACTTCAAATTCGGCTTTAGTAGGACAAAGAACTGATGCGAAGCCCTATTTTACTGCACCCAGCTTTTCTGCTTGGTTTTGCTAGGCTTGGGTAAACTGCTTTTTGCTTTCTCTTGATGTCCCCAGGATGCCGCAGCCCTTGCCAAAAATAACTCCGTTTTAATTTTCCTTCACAATTCCCTTGCAGAGGTCTGCACTCTATTAATGCTGTAGCATCACATATCCTTTTAATCCCTGCCCACACATTTTAACATTTCAAACACATGATTATTTATAAATGAAAAGCCACCAGGGCTTTCGTGAGGTAAAATGGTTTAGTGGGGACTGAAACTGGGGAGGGGGGACAGGGGAGGGTGAGTCATCATTTTCTGGTTTTAATCCTTCACTCCTCCTCTGTTTCGGGCTTTGTTATTAGCAGTAGCGCTTATTCACTTTGAGCAGGGCCAAGACAGCAAACAAGTCCTCTGAATATGAAAGCCAAACAATTCCAACTCCTAATTCAGCCCTGCACGCCTGCTCCAGGCTGTTCAATCCCTTGAGACCCCTTTTTGTAGCCTAGGCTTTTCCCTCCTTTAAGTGCCAACCCATCGACGGCCTTTGGCTGGGGTTTTGTCCGTTCCCACCTGCTCCTGGCAAGAGGGAGAACAGACCGGGATGGAATGACGCCATCCTTAAGTTTTGTGCCTCATTCAGGACTGGGCATTGCCACACCGAACGGAGCAAACAGGTTAGAAAAACTGTTTGCACAGACAAAGCAAGGCACTTGAACACCACTACCGCTCCAACTAAAACACCACTTGGAAACAAGTTGCACTGCATACTGAAGGGGAGACAGCACTTGTTCAAAATCCCCTCTCCTTTTTGGTCGTTGCTCAACAGGGCAGCAAAAAATTTGTCCTCCAGCCCAATTATACCACTCCGCTGATGCTGTAACAAAAGGAGAAAGAGCCATGACAGAAATAACAAGGTAACCTGCATCTCTAGTGGAAGCAACAGCAGGAGTAGAAAAATTAACTGCCACCACACACCATTTTTCTTTCCACTTCAAGCACCCTCTCCCTCTCTAAACACTCCTTCTATACACACCTTCCTGCAAATAAAATCTCTTAAAGACTGACCCTCCCAAGCCCATCTATACCTCATACCTTTTGCAGCTCCACTGAGAAACAACCCTTTGCCTTAAGCTGTGAGAGCTGGGCAGTGCAGGAGCCTGAGTCCAGCCTGGGAATTGACAACATGCAAGTTCCAGCTCTAGACTTTTTAGGGATGCTTAAGTTTGGAGAAAGCCTTAAGTGTGGACGCCTCAGGTTCAGCTGCCATACCCACATTTCTGTACCAAAATACTTGCACTCGGTTTCAAAAGTGTGAATACTCTTGAGCTCCAAGTATAATTTAGGACAACTAAGAATATGAAGAACCTCTGAGAATTAGACTACTCATTTCAGTAAATTAACTAGGGAGCAACTGTGAAAATGCTGATGTTAGACAGTATTTCAGCTTCCTGGGCTATAAATGGATATAATTTTTACTTACCTGACAGGTGTGTCATGAGAATTAGCTAATATTGACACTTTGATCTTTAAAATGCTTTGCCAAGTATTAATTAAGGAAGGATCATTTTGCATTTAAAATAGCTAGTATTTTGAAGTTGAATTTGTCTCCATCCCTCTCCTAAAATGGTAAAGAATCTACTGTTTGTTTTTCTATGTATTCCCCAGGAGATTATTTCAGAGAAATATGAGAAAGACAGACTGACATGTGGATCTATGTTTCAAGGAAGATGAATGGATACCTCTAAATAAAAAGCTGTGTTTTGTTGCAAGAATCTTCTCTCCTGTGGGTCTTGTAACCAGACCCGTAGACTTAGGTCAAATGTTACTGAATGTAGGGAGAAAGGACACCCCCCCCCCCCCCCAATAAACCACCTTTTTACAACTAACCTACTAGTATTTTTTACAAGCAGGTCTCAAAGTAAAGTATGAGAAGTTCATAACACATTGCAGACATTCAAGTACTGCATCTACTCGTAAAGCATGGCCTCATTTCTCCATAGAGGGAAAGGTGCCAACATATGGGCAAAACTCATTACAGTTTCATCTGTAGCCAGTGATATGAAATACGTTGAAAGCGGCACGATGCTTTTATTAGATGGGTCACCCATGTAGGCTGCTGCCAGAGAAAGATGGAGAGCCAAGGCTTGCCTGTGGAGCCAGCTTTCCCCCAGCCACTCCGCGCTCGATAATAAGGGCAGGACTTTCACCATGGGCACTCTTGTCGCAAAGATCTAGCAGCAAAGGCATGACATTTGGCCTCTACATGGCCCAGTGAATATAAACCCAGATTAGAGGGAAATAAAAGATTGTACTTGATAGCATATGGGAAAACAGCAGCATAAGTCTCTGAATAAGCTGCTCTGCACACCCCAGAGAGATCATTAAAAAGGGCTTTCCTGTGGTTTCTACTGCTGGTGGTTACAGCCTGACCTGGTGTCACCGGCTACTTGTGCTGGTGGTGCAGAGACATCATTTCTCCTGGAGCTGCAGTATTTTCCTTACTGTCAGCCAGGCAACACAGGGAAGACAGAGCGGAAGGGAAAGAAAAAAAGACGGGACACAGGTATTGGAAGAGATGCCAGAAAGCGCATGCATGAAGATAGATGCAACCCCTGTGTAGTCCCCCCTAATGCCCTTTAGGGTCTCAGGGTGATGACAGCAGGAAATCTGTGAGAATGTTTTGCAAAGCCCCCATCTCATTCTCGCCCGCTGCCCAAGACATGCAGAAGATACTGAACAAATGTTACCCGATGTTTCGGTGACTTAAGTCCTATGGATCTAAAGATTAGTCTTGGAGGTGATTCTGAGCACTCAAGTCTGATTGATTGTCATATCTAGAAAATACTAGAATTAAAGTTCCTTATGTGAATCCTTCACAATAGTCTTTACGATGGGAGACTTTTTCCCCTGTTCCCCTGCCTCATTTCATGCACAGCATAGACATTATTTAATGAACTAGCAACTCTTCAATATTTATTTTTCTCCTCATTATCCAGTGAGGCTCTATGCCTTATTTATCATGCTATCCAAATGCTGCTGAGAATTATTTATAGCATTTATGATATAGGAGCCAAGTTCTTATAAACAACAATTAATTTTACAATACCCAGCTGGATCCAGAAACTAAGGTGGACTTTTTTGGGATGGGCACTATTTTTGAACAACTACTTTATAATCCTAGAAGTCTAAAAAGCATCTCCGTAGACTTTCCAGAAAGAATCTGCCTATCAGCAAGCAGAGCTTAGTAACAGCACATGACATGATGTGGTCCTCACCCTTCACAAGGGTGTTTGAACCAGGCTATTTACGGTGCCAGTGCATATATTTTACTTAAGAAATACTGTTGAGAACAGTGAACAAAACACTCAATGCTACATTAAGAACTTGTTCAAGGGATCTCAGATTGCAAGATGTGCAGTGAGGACTAATTCTGGTATCTAATTAGGGCTGGGTGTTCTTCCCCCCCACTCTGCGTACTTTCTTGCCTGTGCTCTACTTGAATGTGCCTGCTCCTGATTCCCTAAAGTACACACTCCCCATCCTTCTCCTTGCAGTCACTGTCTCAAGATTATTTTGATGTATCATCAGTATAATGCAACACAATTTGCAGCTTATCATCCCCTCTAGTCCATTTTACATTTTTCCTAGCCTTCCCCTATTTTTTAAGGGGACCCCCCCCACTCTCCCCATCTCCCCTCTCCTCTTCACTAGGTGAAGAAACACAGCAAACCAATATTTCACTGGATTCCTCCAGCATCCCAACTTTGGCTTTCAGCTCTATGAAAGGTCAGTCCAGAAGTTCATTGGAAGAGAATGAGGAAGAGGAAGTTACTGCAAGTTTACTCCATTTTCTGGCTTTATGGGTAACCGAAGCCAAAATCCTACCAGCTATCCTACCAAACCATTATAATGTATTCAAACACAAGTTTCAGATTTAATTTTCAATTTTGACTAAAATAAAATTTTTTAGTAAATATCTCTGCATGCGCTACACATCAAAATGGATGATTGTAAGAGGAGGTGCTGGATTTCATAGTTTCAGGGCTCTACCTCCAGTTTGTGAGTGACTCTAGGCAAAGTCACTGCTCCTCTTGGTTCCTGTTAAGTGCTTTGTTCCCTCTCTTGGGCTCTGCTGACTTTTTATATGAGAATGTCTCCATAGCCACTTCTGTGATACAAACCCAAAAGTAGATATGAAAAGGTATTTTCTCCTCTCCACATAAACTTGTTAATTTGGTGTTACTGCAAAAATCCCAGCCAACGTGAGGCCAATTAATTTTTGAAAATTATTCAAGTTAAGAAGGATACATCTATAATTTTAATGTAAGATAGCTGCAAGAGCCAAATCAAGAAGGTGGTTTCCATTTAGGAGCTCAGTCTACACATGCACAAAATTAAAACATCAGAAAAATAAAATCTATTTGAGATTATATTTATTTTTACATCAAGGACAATATGCTAGCATCCATCTCTCCACAAGGATATGTTTATTCCTATGCCAGTTTCATGACCAGCTAATAATCACGTTGTCAATAGTCTACTACTCAACTGCCTGAAATACAGTCCTACTTCATGTCTTTTATTTGTTTTCACATACATACATATATGAAATGACATTTTAACTGGGCAGATATCTTTTACAATTCAACCCATACTCAAATGGTGCTCTCCTGCTAAACAGGCACTTAAAAAACTACAAACAAACAAAACACAAATATTCTGCTTATTTCACAAAAAATGGGAACTGAAGATAACAGTACCTCTTTCCAAGTTTACCAGGAGAAACAGCTGAAGATTGAGTTGGTGAAAATAATGTGAAAGTAACTCAAGAAAAACTTTTATATGTACAAAGTTGACACACACACATGGAATTGTTTAAGAAGTGCCACTGGCCTGAACAAGGTCACTCGAGATGTACTTTTCGGACTCTGAAGCAACTCAAGTGACTGGTCCCAGTAAATGCCTTCAAACTTTGTTTTGTTTTGTTCAATACACACCAGAAGGATTTGATTTTATATCTTATAAGCCTATATAGGTTTCAAACTGGGCCAGATACCAGTAATGTAGACAGTCAATGCACAGCCTAGTCTCTAAATCTTTTAGCTTAGGTACAATGTCGTCAAATCTGAGGATCTTCATTTCAAGCAACCCTGTAACAGTAGACAACTCCATATAAACCAGACAGCATTTTGCAATGTTCCTGCAGTATCTCACTGTTTCAGTACTATTGGTCAGTTAGTAATTTTAGAAGACAAGTTTATAAAAGCCCAAAGGCTAAAATTAAAACTGTCCCAGCTTGTTAGACATTTAAGACAGGATCACCGTCCTATTTGACATCTAAGTCATGAATTCTGTACTTTATCCAGCATTTGGAAAGGCTTAGTTGACTGCTTCCAAACTCATCAGGCGGACTCTGGGAAATGGAAGGTGAGATCGTGGGAAAAATGTAGTACGAAAAAATACTGGAATGAATCCGTAGCAACTAGAAGTTCATGAATATCACTACCCTGCACACCAGAGCCACTCAAAGCGCCTCCTGGGCTATGATTTGCAGAGATATGGCTTTGCTTCACACACAAGTATGTACGTACATATACACATGTGCCCGCACACAGTTAGGGAGTTCACATTGTTATGAAATACAGCTAGGGAAAGCAATTACTTTAAGAAAAATAATGGGGTATTCACCAGCAAAGTAACAGTTTCAAAAGGGTCTAGAAAATGAACCAAAGCTCTTATTGTTAGAGAACTATTGACTCCAGGTTTGAAAAAGTGACCTCAAGTGAGCAATGATGCACTTAGCTTGGAACTTGCAGCCGCTGTATTTCACTCTAAATTGAATTGTCAATCCACAGTGCAATCTTCTTCTACTATAAACTCACATCTCTGTGGCAAGTATACAGAAAAAATACTATATACTGGCTGCATTATTCCAAGTTAGACTAAATTCCTCTGGAAATGGAAAATATGTCCGCATTACAGAATTTAAAGATCCCCATGGGTATTTATACAGGGGTAGTGGGTTTTTTTTTTCCATTTAAGGGCACTTAGTGACAACTTTGTGTTGACATTTTTCCTGTGAACAGTTCTTAAGCATGCAAATAACTAATAGCATGTGGCCCCATTAAAAGCATTTAGGTATGTATACTGTACAGTCCCACACAGAAAACTACGTAACAGACATTTTATACCTCACACACATATGCACAATGATCACATTCAGCATTCTTGCCATACTAAAAGTGGTCTTTTTGGTAAATTAGCCTGTCAGTTTAGCATGATTTATAATATCACCAATGTCAGTGGTTTGCAAACATAAATAATTGACACATGCTGTGAAATACTTACATTCACTTTTCCACTAAGTCTTCTTCACTACAATCAAGTTATTTTCCAGGACAGTGTTAAATCTTCTTACTAAATAAAAGAAGGCAGCAATTAAAAATATATTCATATGCATTAAGCTATGCTCAATCACCTTGAATTTATGAACTTTAAAATATTGATTTAAGATCATCTATAGTATCCCATAAACTGGTAATTTGTTTATATAAAGTCAATTTTATTACATTTTAAACACAACTTTAGCACACCGTAACTTTCAATCCTGAGGCTAAATGGGGCAATGTTCTGTATTTCAATAGCTGCTCAGATTATAAATCAGATGGACAGCTGCTCACAGATGTATAACTAATTACTGAAGAACTGAGAGCTCAACTGATATATTACCAGAAAGAATGCCTAGCATTACAGATGGGGTATTGTATGATTTGGCACTCTTCTAGCTAGAGCTTGAACACACTCTTATCAATGGCAGTACTCAGCACCTCCCACGATCAAACATTTAAGAATGGAAGAGAAACAGTGTCTGTCCCTCTAGGGAAGGATAAAATACCATCTGATATTCTTTAACATCACTGTATATGCCAAAAAGTGATAAAAAAGGGTTCACGTAGATTGTTCAACACGAATGTGAAGATGACAACTGTCCTCGAAAAAATATCCTAGTCAATAGACGTAGTGAGTGCTGAATGCCCCAACCTGTTTCTTACATACCGTTATTTCTCAGTTACTTTTTAGCAAAGCATGCGATGCTCACTCAAACAGTTTGCAGCGAATGCCAATGCACGCACTAAAAGATCACCGCATGGCAGTTCCTAGGGAAGAGAGACCCGAACACCTGGCAAAATCCACCACCTTTTCTCCAGAGCCATCTCATCTCAGCTGAACCTGACTTGGAGACTTGTGTAACACTGGCTCCCTGGGGAGGTAAGACACAAACATCAGCAGGGCTTTTATTTTTCCTTCGTGTTCCTTGAGGCTGCCCAGTACTAAACCAAGTTTATTTTGTTAACGTTCGATGGGATTTAATTTCTTGTTTGCATTCCCCATATCTAGTTGCTGTGGTAACAAATTCTTTAAGACTATGTACATTCATCTCTTCCCAGGGAAAAGCTGTTTGAGAGAATCTGCACCCTAACTGGGTGGAGGATGAACATGGATACTCAGAAAAATCGTGAGATAAGGGACATGGGAAGGAGCTGGGTGAGATATTTAGACCACAACTGCATGATATGGCCTAACTGGAGAGTGTAGGCTTGGACTGGGACTGAGGGAAGTCATACGAGGGGAGTGTAAGTAAAGCAGCCAACCCAAGAGACAGACAAAAACTTTAAAGACCAAGGGAAAGGGCAGATTTCTTTCTATGTCTTACTGACAAAGCAAAAAACAGATCTGATGCAACTTAAGCATATAAAAGCAAAGGAAATACAGAAGTAAAAGGAAGTGCAAAGGGATGTGAAAGATCATGATACTGTCAACAACAGCCAAGAAGGAAGGAGGTGGAGCTAGTCAGCAAGGAAACAAGACTTCATCTGGCTGAGGAGTTCCCTTTATACATCCATGTTGCCGCTCTCCTTTAGACCATTTTTGCGAGCATTGCTGAATGGTGATTTAGGCACATCTTGCACAGTTAGTTCACATCTCAACTTTGCAGATGCAACAACTGAAGTGCATGGAAATTAGTATTTGGCTGAGCCTGGAAAAGAAATTGAATGCCGTCAGCCCGACTGTTGTGTCCAGCCAGTTATACCCCCAGTAATAAAGGTATGTCCCCTGCTAGTAACATCAGAAATTTATTATTGAGAAAACAGGTTCAACCATAGCCCAGGAACTGGCAGAGAGTCATCGGGCTACTTATGTGTCAGTTCTCACGTGGGTACACCAGGCATTTTAGTCTGTAGTTGGTAATCAGCTGCGCCAGAGAATGATGTTACCAAACTGTAATCAATTTTCTGTATTATAAAATAGGAAGCCTTTTTCATAAGATGCTTGGGACACAAGTCAGAAATCTCACTCACTCTCTCCCTACTTATTCAGACTGACTCATCAGATTTTCCAGGTTCCTCCACGCAAATGGCACACTGCTTTGGCTAGGTTTAGATGGACACAGGTGGTACCATCTGCCGCAAAGCTTCCTGGTCTTGTTTGGTTTTGTTTTTTCCTTTTACCTCCTGCTCGTAGCACAAAAGCTCTTTTTCAGCATCTTACACTGGAACACCATGAGGAACTGGTCTTTCATGGTATGGATTTGGCCAGCTGGCCAGTCAAAATGGACTGCTTAAACTAAAGGAACTAAAATGCACATTGCTATCACAGCTCCTCTGACAGCTGGAAGCTCTTGCAGATTGACCTGAAGTTAAAAGTACTTAGATGACATAGAGGAGTTGTTCTTTAAAGGTGACAGCAACTATGAGCACAAACAGAGCAACTAGGTAGGGGGATGCTCACACAACCTAACTTCAGTCTAACAAGGTTGATCTTCCTGTTTCTTCTCTCTCCACTGCCTCGACAGAGAGGGTCCTGCCATGGATCACCTTCTGGAGGAGGAATCAATCTTCCCTGAGCTGTTTTTTGGATGAGACTCCCTCTCCCCTCCATAACCCGCAAGGGACAGCAGGGAGATTACTGCCATTAGACTACATTTAGCTCTTACTGTGTCCCACCCAATCTGAACGCACTTAACCGCTCCCACCTTTCATATGACACGATTTCTGCCTTTCAAATCAAAACGCTCCTTTAGGATGAGAGGACAAAGACCACCATGGACGTTTCATGCAGTTGAGACCATCAGGACAGGTCAATAAGCCAGCAGAGACAGGACAACCATAAACAACCTCCCCATCCTGCAAGTGCCCTCTCTCTCATCAGGCAGCTGTGCCTCTGTATTTAGGGTGAATGTCTCAGATACCGTCATTTCAAAAAGATGATAAACTCAGGCTGATCAGTCATGTCCAAGTGCCAAATTTTGCAAGTGGATAATGTGCTGCCCCAGCGCTGCAGCTGCCGGGTGGATCGTGGCTTCCGAAAGCTGCAAGGAATAAAGTGCAGCACTCGTCCTGCGGCGCCTAAAGCTGACACGGCCATAAGTACGAGTAAGAACACATTGAGTGCTTTTTTTTTTTTTTTTCTGTTTGCTTCTAGAGCTAAAAACAGATCATAAACCACATTTCTTTAAGGGAGGCTTTTGTTTGTTTGTTAGAAAGGGCAGGCACTGGGTCAGGGATAGAAAGTTGTACTATCCGGTTCCCAGACACAGTCCTTATTCCCCTGAGCCTTCAGCTATATGTAACATACGGAGCAGATACTGTTCATATATGCTTTTGTACACCCATGGAACTTTTATCCAGCTGTTGAGCTAACGAGCATGGTGCACTTGATAGGATGGAGCATGTAGGATAACACTACATACTGCTTTTTTGAGCTTAATTTTGAAAATGGATCTGCACATTTCAGTGCTGGGAAGGCTACGTTACAACACTGAGATCACGTCCATATGGAAACAGGATACAGAATTTACTATTAAAACTTTAGGGTGATATCAAATGTCAGCTTAAGACTCTAAACATTGCAGTGTATTTACATCTCTAATTAACTCTGTGTCACACTACTACACTCCAATATCTGGCCTCACCTTCAGCTCTCCAGCTTACATTGCTCTTGGTCATCTCTATTCTTGCCCTCTCCACCTCCTTGACCTCAGAGACACCCGCTCCGCTTCTAGCACATGAACTCGAGGGTTTTATTACTGACTTCCTTTCTGTCTCCTCTGCTTGGCTACCTCGGGCTTAGTATCCTTGTTGTCTTGAAGCTGCTCAACATAGCTCTACCTTTGATACACTTAAATCTGATACTGCTTAAACTCTTTTTTTTTTGCTTTGGTTTCCAGTCAACCAACCCCACGTCTTTTTGACCTCAATTTTATGCACTATGAAAAGACCTTGACCAAACCTGTGCAAAAATTAACAGAATATTAAAATAATAATGGAAGCGTTTAATATTGCCAGATATACCTCAAAAGAACAACTGCTTTCACTCAGCCCTTTCATTTTGCTCTTCCTGTAGTTTGTGGGACAAAAAGAAAAAAAAAAAAAAAGGAAAAAAACATATATGCCCAAGTTTTCTGTTCTTAAAATTTGAGAGACTCAGACAAAAATCTGAGTTTTACAGATATGCTATAAGAACAAAACCCAGCATAACCCAAAACTGAAACCAGGTAATTTGTGCTCCTTTACCCTTTCTGAATATCCTTCACTTTAGTCTAAGGAGACTAAATACCTTATCTCTTTATAGACTTTTCCAGAGAGATTTCTTAACTACAGAATTAAATAGACTAACCACAAAGTACTTCTTTCTCTGCTGTCCCTTCTGACCATTCTAGAAATCCTACCTGCTCTTTCAACAGTATTTCACTGCAAAGATCAAACAGCAAGAACGCTAGCCTGTGAACTCTCAACAGGTTGAGATCCAGCATCTCATGTATTTGGGCAAGAATCGAAGTAAGCATCAGTGGAAGAGTGGTGAGTAGCACTTCTTCCAGCCTCTTCAGATTGTTATTTATCAAACCTTACAACTGATAGTGGACAAAATTGTTCCCTGCCTTGTCACTTATGTTGCACATAAGGCAACAGGACTCCTCTCTGATCAGCAAGGTGCTGAGCCAGCACCGAATGCTGATACATACTTGTCAAGCTGTCTGGCATAAGGATTTAATCCAATGCAAAGCAACAGAGAAGCAACCCCAATTTCTCAAAAGCTATTTGAGAACCCCTTAAACCTCACTTCCTCATCTTCCAACACCATATTTAGCTTGGTAACATTACAAGGGTAAGGATACCAAGAAATCATATCCACAAGTTTTAAGCCTTTGCAGAAAAAGCTATTTTAGAAAGGTCCTCAATTATGAAGCATAAACATGATGCCTGATAGTGAGCTGTAATACAAAGAATTTTACTGGCACACACTGGGGATGGCCAGCGTAACTCATGGTTATTTTGGTTGCAAATTAACACCATTGTCCTAAACTCATATCATAATAGCCATGCTACACAGTAATTTTAACTATACTGGTTACCTGTGAATGCTAAAATAGCAAATCGGAGAGGCAGACTTTTAGCACAGTAATGGTTGTACATTTTTTTTGTCATGAAAATGAAACTTTACAAATCGGGTGTAAAAATGAGCTCCAGGTTGTCTTTAGTTTAAGCACACCTGCAGTGACCCTGGCTAGTCTCCACGACAAGCTCAAAAACATATGTAAGTCAGAGAAGACCAGAATTTTTCTATGTGTTAGGTGAACCAATACACATTAGAGACATCTCCATATATTTATTTTTTATCTCCAACTTGAGTTCCAGGGAGTTAAGGCGATAAATTCAAAATCATAAACAGTACAGTCTATGCCCATGACTTTTCAAATGCCATTTGGAAAATTGTTTCAAAATGAATGCTGTGAGAAGTAACTTATATCACAATACAGGAGATTTACAGGAGATGAGACACGGTGTAGGTGTCTCATCAAACCCAGTAGTTTCACTGTACGCAGTATAGCCAAAGCAAGAAGGTAGGCTCTTCCAGAAGGCAATGGAAACTGGGTTTCTTTCTCTTACTGTTGGCTAGAGAGGCATGCCAGTTGCTCATGTTAGGAGTCTGATTTGTTAAAGTGAATATCCTCATTATATAATGGAATAACATTTTCTTAATTTTGTTCCCTCTGGCTAAAAAAGACTCAGAAGTTAGTGAAAGACTCATCAATGACTTTGCTCTGATATACGCTGCATAAACATAGAGAGACAGTAAATAACCTCTCTTTAGTAGCTTAGCAGGGTCTTTTCAGTCCTTAAGATGACCACATGCAGACTTTCAACAGCCGTCTTATTAGCCTTTTCATCAAGCACTTTGCTTTCTCCACATGTGCCAGGAGACCAGAGTGGACTTCCTGAAAAGTTGCCGAGGCAGATCTTTCATTTCTAACTCGCAGAGCTTCCCGACTAATACAGGCTGCCTGCAAGCAGGAACCCAATCTCTGACTATTAACTAAGCACTTGCCACTCATATTCTAGCTGAAGGTTAATCATCAAGTAGTTTACAAAACATGTGTTACTTTGGAGACCAAAGGTGAAATCCTACAGTCACTTGAAGTGAGAGTTTCCACAAGGCCAGAATTGCTGTCCTTAACACGCATGTGTGCATTAATGCGTTCACGTAGGAAAAGGCTACAGGAGCTGCCAACATGCTCTTATGCAAAGCCAGAAACCACTCACACTTACACTTTGATGAGCCTGTGTATTTAAGTAGCCTTGCTCAGTTAAAATACATTTATACTTATCCACCTTTGAAGAGCACACCATGCTCAAGGTCCCAAACAGACAAGCCTTTATTGTCCAAGGGGCAGAGTGTAAAATAAATTCAAATGCTCTTTGTGCTTACTGTTACTCTCTTGGTTAGCTTTAGACAGCACTTTTGCAGCATGCGAGGAGACTGAATTTTTCTCTGAAGCCTCTCCCCTTTCTCTGACAGCAAACAGGGCCAAGGCCAGCCGCCGTGACATACTGTCTTCATGCAAGGGGCCTATTTGTGCAACCCGGTGGTCTCCCAGCAATGCAAGATGCTCCCCAAGTCACGAGCATCACCTAGTGCAGGTGACAGGAGAGAGACCACCGCTACACAGCAGAACAAAGTTTACTCTTAGTTTTCCAGGAATTCAACATATTACTGGCACAGCCAAATTTTTAAATTACCCAAAATTCAAAATTACCCAAAGCTTACAAGTTGTTTTCCCTTCACTTTCCTATTCCTTCAAAGTCCTAAAATGAGATTGCTGTTTCCCTTTGTTCTCAATTCTCAGATAATCCTCTTTTTTTTTTTTTTTTCCTTTGGCTTCTGAGTGCCAGGGAAGAGAAGAGGCATAGAGAGAGGCATATTGGAAAATGAAGCAGACTGCCATCTATGTTTGTGCTGACTGTAAAAAACAGTATAAACACAGATCAGTTAGACTAGTTTGCATTCACCAGCAGTTTTCAAAGTCCTGAAGTAGCTCAATCATTTCAAAATACCAATAAGTATTTCACTGACAAGAATTATGAGGAATCTCATGTTATTCTGGCAATGTGCAGACTTACAGGTAGCTTTGCACTTGCCATAAAATACTCTACAGCTGCTGCTTTGGCTTAAAACAACCCCAGCAACACCAACCACCGCCCCTTCACAAAACACAGCTGTTAACTACTAACTGAAGAACACAAAAATTCACCAAAATTGTCCTACAACCATTACTGTTCAATCAAGGTAAATTGTGTGACATCCAAGGACACTGCTTCAGAGCCTCCCACCTCAAAGAAAATCAGTATCTATTATATTACATTCCCCCTTTCACCTCATGTCACTGAAGGCATTCCACAGGCAGTTTTATTTCTAAGAGCACTGATTTTCAATCGATCTGCTCTGGCCTGGATTTGAAATAGGATACTACATGAAATTGGATCCTGGGAGCCTCAAACATGCCCAGGCTTGCACAGGAGGTTAAACAAAAAGAAGCTTTTTTTTAAACACAGTGTGCTAGTAAAACTGATTTTAAAGTGTCCTCCATTTCTCTCGACTGGAAGTAACATATTACCTCTATAAAGTCTTTTATATCAAGCTCTTGAAATTATTTATTATTTATACAATGCCACTGGTGCACACCTCGCCTTAGAAATATGCATTTTAACAGTCAAGCAAAGCGATCCAAACCACCAAGGTAATTAAGACTGCTTTAAAATTGGCTTCACTACCTTTCCCCATACATCTGCCAAGGTACAGCCCAGTCCTGCAGTCTCTTCATCACGTAGTCAGTGGGAGTACTCACACAAGAATTTGAAGGTTTACTCCCTAAATTACAAAATGCGGCCTGCCTTATTGGAAAAAGGAGCAGGCATGACAGTAGAAGTGCGAAAAAGGAGAGGAAAAAATGCTAAGCGTAGGAAGCTAAAAAGGAAAAAAGACCGTTAAACAGGGAATGCACCATGGATGAGAGAGAGTAAGTGATATAAGGAGATAGTGGCAAAGGATGGTGTGGAAAACAAGAGGAAAAGCATAAAAGGATGGAGAGCTTATCCTGAATACTGTAGGGCTTTAAATGCATTTGCAAGACATTGAACAGAGAAGAAAGTGCAGGAGGAACAGTTAGAGATAGCAAATTGGAGTGGAGAGCCAAGAGCTTTATTTTCAGTTTTTATTTAAAAAGTAAAAATCACCCTAGGTTCATGTTGCGCTCCTTTTTCATCCCCCACTAGGATGTCAATTCCTCTGGAGCAGAGTATGAGACCCTGTGAGGACTCCTGGCGCGGTGAGCCAGGCAAGCCTTGCCAGAGCCCAGACAGGAGCAGTGAAGTTTTAGGTGTCTCCTTCAATTGCAACTGATTTTTCCCAGGATAGCCCATCGCACTGCAAATTTTATTTCTTTTGTTTGTTTCTAAAAGAGCAAAAAGGAATCACTGCAAAGCCTGGTTTGAAGCCTGAGTGAAATTTCATCTTCCCCACTGAGAAACATGTAAAAATCAGAACTTTCTCGTTAATACAACAGTGGCCCAGCTGTGCCTCTTGCTGGCCAGATCAGAAAGCATCTCAGCAATCCAAGTTTAAATACCAGGGATGTCTCATTTGTCCATCAAAACCAAGGAACAAGGCAACTCTGCCCAATTATCAGCAACAGAAGAACACTGCCCTCCTTCAAATCAGGCAGAAGGGCTCTTCTCGTCTTCAGTACCTCTCAGGGAATCAGCCTGATCCCTCCCCACCCCCCTTGCTTCCTCCAAGAGCTGTCTTCCTAATCTGGAATCCTTCAGAGCTGGGAACCAGACCCCCTGCCTTGATTCCCATCATCTGCACCGATTTATGTTAGCAAGCCAGGCCAGCTGGCCACCTGCAAACCCAAGGAGCCCATACACTCTGATACAGCGCCCTTTTTAAAAAAAAAGAACAAACAAAACAAAAACCAAAACCAAACCCAAAAAAGCACAATAGTCCAGCACAGCTTTGCCTGCCAGGTTAAAACTTGCTCCCTGCCCTGTGAGCTTAACCTACCTGCTGCTGCCGAGCACAATACTTCCCTGGGTGTAGCTGCGCTTCTGGTGAGCGAACCCTTCTTCTGCAAATAATTCAAAGGTATTTCTAGGCTGGGGGAAGGGTGCAGGCTTATTGTTTCTCCTTCACTAGGAAAGATACATATGTTGGGTTTTTTTTTAAAAAAAGAAACTATTCCAAACTGTGATAGGAGCTGGGCTCAGGCTGATACTGCCCTATCTTGCAGAGCAAGTCACAGCGGGTTCTGTAATCGCAGGCTCTGCAAACACTGATTTTACCCCCCTCTATGGGATCTTAACTTGCCTGGCGGTCCCGAGCAGAGGACACCTGTGTTTGCAGCCAATGGCATCAATAGGGAACGGCTGGGCAAAACCCCAGCTGATCTGATAGTCCAACCAACTTCAGTCCTTCCCTGGCTAACAACTTGCTCTTTCTTTTTTTTTTTTTTTTCATGAAACCTCTTTCTTTCATGTTTACACGGGGCATGGGCTACGGGAAAAAGTGCTTGTTGTTCAATTCAAGAGCTTTTTTTTTCCGCCAGCGGAGGAAACCGCATTTGGATCCACACGAAGGGAAAAGCAATATTTATAAAGGAAGTTCCCACACTTCCTCTTCAAACAAATCACTCCTGGCTGGTTTTGCAATTACAGCCCTACTGTAAAGAGGAGGCGGGGGGGTGTAAAAAAGCATCGAGCGTATTATTTCCTTTTAAAGTCACTTGCCTCTGAAAAGGCGGCTTCCAGAGAGGAAAGAGTTAAGCACTCGGGACAAACTGTCAAGTTTTCAGTAACTAATTTACTCTTCCTGTAGGCCTGAAGGAAATCCACAGCCGCCACAAATATTCCTTGCTACATTCAATACTACTCTTTGTGAAATGGATTTTAATGGCCAAGCAAAGCGATCCAAACCGCAGATGTAATTAAAGCCGCTGAAGCTGGCTCCATGGAAGGCTGGGAAGCGCCCTGTGCCCCGTCCGGGGGCGGCCGCCACGGCGCAGGCCGGGCAGGGCGGCAGTGACACCGGGAGGCCTCGGCCTTGTCCTCATCCTCATCCTCGTCCTCGCTGCGGCACACCGTGTCACTGCCGATGGGATGGACCCCGCTGGCTGGGAGAGCAGCAGGGGTTTTAAAGGACGGAGATGTGCGCCAGGAGATGGACAGAGAGCCACCAGCTCCCTGCGGCCTGCGCTGCCAGCGACCTGCGCAAGCCAGCATGGGACCTCTGCAGAGGGGATGCTGCTCTGGTCTGGAGGAGCATTTGCTCTCGCCCCGTTTCCATCCCATGCCCTGCTCCCTGTGTTATAAAGCTCTGCCACCGCAAGCCCACTGGGTTGTAGCGCTGCAGTGTTAAAAACCTCTCTCATCCATGGGAAAACTGTATCCGACAAGCAGTATTTCCCTCCACACACAGTGGTGAAAGTCTGCAACACTACCGTAGGAAGCAGAGAGATTTTTCTGACAATTCACAGTAAATCAGCTTCTTATTTGAACTGAAATATCTTAATTTCTTCTGTGGTGAGTCAAACCAGTAGTCTGCCTGAAAGGTCGGTACTCCCCTGGTATTGAAACCTCTATTAGATCCATACCCAGCAAAGGAAGAATGAAGTTTTCCCGAAACTCCTATCCAAAGTGTGGGAGGATGGAAAATAAGATCAGCATACCTTACTGAAAATAGTTCTTGAGATAAAAGATGTGATTGCTTTGGCACTAACTTCTCCCTCCTCCTTCCCTCCCCTCCTCAGCCATGCCAAGGTGTGAAAGGCCTAGGAAACTCTCTGTCCCTACTCTGCATTTTTTTTCATGTTTAATTTTAGATTAGAACACAATTGGATTTGGACTTGATTAACCTTTCATCCAAAGAAAATCCTGCACCTCTGAGTTACTAATTTCATTTGATAACAGCTGCAGAAAACTAACTCCATATTTTTGAAGTTAAATCATTGCCAAATTCTGTTTTCAAGTGCCAGCTGCCCAGAATAAGGCTAAAGAACTTCCGAAAACAATTATATTTAAATTATTAATTAAAACCACTTGGAATATTATGGTTAAAATCAATTAGTTTATGCAAAGAGATCTACAGACCTGAAACATAGTTACAGCAAAAGAAATTCATCGGCTGATGAATAATTAATACAGCTCTTCATTTGTTTCACGTCGTGCGCCAAGTAGCACAAAAGAAAAAGTCATTAATACGAGTGGATCACAGAGCTAACACAGATCATTACACATTTATAATCACTAAACTGTTTAAACGGAAAGTTTGCAGGGCAAGAACAACCCCTGCAATATTAGGTTCAGAACAAACTAAAACCCACGATTTTGTCCATCTGGATGAAACACCAGAGGAAAGAAAAGAAAAGTAGAGCTTGTTTGCTGTAGGTAAGCAGCAAGATCTTTCATCAGCTGTAAAAAGTGAGGTGCTTCTCTGAAACCTCTATCTTCAGACCTGCGAGTAAGATTCATGAAAGCAGCTGGCCTGACTGCCCTCCTGTTTCTGGAAGTAAAACACCACGGCTTGGCCAATTACCTCCACATGCTTACCATGAAGGCATGTGCTTTTATATCCATGCACGCACTTTCTCCTCTCAGCTACCGAAAGAAGCATTTTTCTAGTCTGACATGCTACAGGTCCCTTGGCATAGCACATTTCTTCTTTAAAAAACAGTGGGGTTTGGTAAACAATGCGCAGATTTCCTGGGGATTACCAGAACTACATACCTCTTGTTAAACAGTGCTCCAGTGACATAAGTTGATGTCAAGGGAAGAATAGTGTAAATCATTCATTGCTGCATAACTAAAAACTTAGCATGTGTTAATTTATAACATTCCTGAACTCAATTATTTGGGTTGGAGTGGGTGGGAATCAGTGGAGTAAACCACAAGCAAACAGTCGCTGTCATGTGCTGGTCTGACACTACTCCAATTTCATCCTGCTTAACCATCTATCTCCAGCTAAACCTTTACACCATTTCAAAGAAAAAGTTGGATTTGTACGTTTGTTTTTGTTTTCAAAAGGACTCAGAGTATCACTACAAAGGAATGTTGGAGATTAAAAAAGTACCCACGGTGGGAGAACATTTATTGCCTTTTAAACGCTGAATTACAGCAGAGAAGTTAAGAAATGAGGTAGGTGTTTTATCAAAGAGCTTCCTGCATGCTCTGTTACTGGCTCCTCAGCACAAGGCAACAATGGGGATATTTTCACACTATGAAAACACTGATTTTGCAACACATTTCTGCTCCAAATGGGAGGCTCACCTGCCTCCCTCAACACACAACATACCTTCTGCTTCCCTCATTACATTACTCACGCTGCCCTTCTTTTGGTGCTTTTCCCCATAGCCTTCTCTATGTCCCGTCTGCTGAAAACATAGCGAGTGCAGCCAGTAACATTAGACTTGAACTTTCTACCTCCTGACATTAGCGGCCTCAAAAAGTAGACAAAACAAGCTGTCCCATTTCTAGACACTGTCTGTGCACTGATCTCAGAATTGAAACCCTTTCTGGTCACGAATGATAAACGATGCGACTTCCTCCAAACAAAGCTTAGCCAACTGTGTCGCGCAAAGCCTGCCTTGCCTTGCCTAGGACTGTCTCGTACATGGATAAAGTACAGCCATGAAACTCATCTTCAGTTCTGAGGGCAACTATGGCTCTGCACAGAGAGTCCCAGAAGAGTACCATTTGCCTAGTATTGTTTTATGGCTAATCGCCCCTGCCTCTGGGCTAATATAAAACAGTTACATGGCTTACAGAAGCAGTTTGTTGCTGCTAACCTGGGAGTATCTATCTGTCCCACACCACAAGGTACACTGTGGACAGCCTTAGAGAAAAAGGGCTCCCATTCACACCTGGCGTGAGCAGCCAGACCCATCCTGCTGAGTATGACCGCAAGGCAGGGTAGCCGCTTCCCGAGACCAGTCACTCACCAGTGGCTGAGAACAGGCTTATCTTTTGCACCATGTAAAAATGGGAAATCACATTTATACAGGTCCAGCGTCCCAGGTTAGCTTCATCTGTTTTGCTGAGAATGTGAAATACATACAGTCTTGCCAGACATGTCATTTGCAGGGCTAGGATAAAATCCTGACCTCTTTGCAATAAGAGGTAAAATCCTGAGATGCACATGGTTTTACTCTCTGGATCTTCACACTTGTTTCTCTCCTTACAGAAAGGGAGCATCGTTGTCTCACAGGGGTTCACTTTGCAGGGCAGGAAGTACCTCTTAGGGTACTGGAAATGAAGGATTTTCCATCCTGGGAATGACCTGCCTTCCTTACAGCACCTCTGCTTGCTGGTTCAAAACAGACTTTTGCGCTTTTGCTAATTCTATGCCTTCCACCAACATGTACTGCCACCAACCCGTTAGCACATACGTTTCATACCTTTTGAACAGATGGAAGTTTTGGGATGAATTACACTCGGTTTCACAGTCAGCCCAATCCCAGGCACAGTGTTAGCACCACGGACAAAAGAGCCCACAGATCTGCTTCATATACCCGTATAGGTTTGCTCTGCCTTTGTACTGACAAAGTACTTAATGGGCAACACTGTAGCTTAAATACTCCCCAAACAAGGCAGACTTTTTAAACAGCAGCACTAGGCCACTCTAAGGGAAAAAATGATCCTTTGACTGAGAAATGCCCTCTACTCTGCTGCATTTGGGCCTCAGTGGTTGCAGAGCTGCATGTAGTAAGCGCGAACTGAAAGTGATGCCAGAAAGGCAATGCCGTGGTCTTACTAGCATGAAACCTATTACTTTTGTAGCCTATGCTGACATACTATGGTCTAGAACGTGCCTGTATAGCCTATGGTCATAAACTGGCCAATTTTGATTGCTGGGTGTAGGCAGTAACCAAGTAACTAGAAACAAGTAGTTCTGCCTGTAATTATGGAGTATTATAGTGCAGTGAGATCCTGGGTGAATGTGATGGTTTTTCCCCCCACTGTAAAGAAGTTACAGTTTTTCTCAGTAGTTCCTCTCTGTAAAAACAGCGTGCTAAGACACTGCTTGCGGTACAGCCTTGTGCTGTAGGACACAGCACCCCATGGCAAACCGTCTCTAATTGGCATGCCTATCTGCCGATCTCACCTCTGAACTCATGGAACAAAAGAAAGCATTAATCCACATCTTCAAGAATTCAATAGTCATTTAGCAGAAGGTCAGGTACCTAATGGGCTGTCAAGTTCAGGCTGTCTATCTGCCGGTCTTCCCAGCTCCCCAAGTTCCCAGGCCTTGACTGACGGTCCTCGGCAGCTGGGTACTTTGTTTTCCTGCCAAAGCACTGTGAAGGCCTGAGCACAGGCGACTGCTTTGCAACTTTAACTTGGGATGACATATTCTGGCTTCACTGAAGGAGAGAGGGAAAAAAAGCAGCCATGAAAAGGTACACAGCAAGGCCTGAGAAATATATTAAGGATGTTATTTGTCCTGTATCACTGGCACTCTTTAACAGAACGTAAATATACTTTCAGATGTCTGCATCGTGCTTTTTGATCCGAACCTTACTATGATTGCAGTAGTTTTAGGATACCTCATAGCAAGGACAATTCTGTGTAAATGCTGTGTGGCACAGATAAAGGTAGCGTGCACAGTTGTACACGTTTCCCAGATCTTTTTCAGTGCCACAGGTTATGGAGTGAGTTTGAAAACTACAGCCTGGAATGCAGAAACATTGCTACGGCTCCCAAAAATTTCCAGGAGGTACACAAAGAGGAGGGAGCCCTTTCCAGATTCGTTGGGGACACAGCCTGCTGCACATACTTGCTTTTGAACAGTCTCGTAAAACCGAAACATTTTTTTCCAAACAGATCACAGGTCACGTAAGCTTCCCAAGGGATATATTGGTTACAGATGTTTTCATGTAATAAAATATTCCACTCAACTGCAGTATTTCTAACTGATAATGCTAAAACTAAATTACCCTTGTCTAATGGTTATGTCCCCAATGTACTACTTACCATGGTAAACACTGGCTCATTTGTTACCATTTAGCCAACATAATATTTAATTTTTTATAAGAGCATGCCACAAAGACAATGAATTTCAAGTTTGCAAGAACTGCAACATAAGTTTGAACTTTTCAAAAATATATACTTAAAATTCATTTTTTGCATATTTGTAGAATAAATTATACCTCTAAGTTTCAGCATTATCATATCAATTTGCATTTAAAAGTTATCTCATTTTTTAAACATGAGTAATTTTAATAATTTTCCAAGATTTCACTCTGAACTTGGAATTATTTAAAAAAAAAAAATCACTCCTTGATTGTCTGAATGGTGCAGGGCTAATAATGAAACATTCAATTTGATTTCCTCCTGGCAGAGTTGTTAGGAAAGGAAAGGTCATTGCGATGGTATCTCTAAAATGATCGAGTAGTTCAAAATAAAAATTAAAAAAAAAAAAAAAAAGGAAAAGGAGGAGGAGGAGATGATTGTTTTCAAAATATGCTTACAATATAGCACTAACAAGGACGGCTATGAAAAGGGAAAAAGAATTGTAAATGGAAACTTAACTAGTCTTCTACGGTAACAAGGAGCCTCCCTCAAACCAGGGAAGCTTGTGCTGTTGTACTGTACTATGTCTCTTTGAAAATTAACACCTCAGCATTTCTATTTAAAAGATTAGAGCACTAGGCTCTAGACATCCGTTCCTTTTTCCTCTCTGTATTGGACCATCAAGATCCTCCCGCTTGGATTTCAAATACCGCCATTAAGAACAATGGAACAAAGTGACTGTTGATGCGATATCACTGTTTCTATGTTGCCGCTTCAAGGATAAAGTCAACCCATTCTATGTTTTAGAAAGACTGGAAACATAGCAGGGGCAGAGTGTTCTCTGAGGAGGGAGACATAAGCTACTTTAGCACAACTAGCATTATATCAAAAGTAGAACTTGCCCATTTTTAAGAAAATGTGGAAGTCAGTACAACTTGGAAGTAGGATGTTTAGACTAGATCAAAAAAAAGCATTCTTCTCCAAATTCTACAATGCCATGATCCAGGTAGTCACTGCTTTAATGCTAATGTTCAACGTTTAGTAAAATATTGTATCCTTTCTGAGCCTTGATAAGCAATTTTTGCAGCTATCAAATTCAGATGTATGCTTGTGCTTGGTAAAGTAAGACAACATCACTTTGCATTGCTGCAATGGTCAGAAGCATGCTTTAAAGACTTGCTATGGGGGAAAAATGGGAGAATTTCCCCACATCACCATATCCCAACTGAAAGGATAATCACTTGTGGAAAAAAGTCATTCAGATCGATGGACATGCTTCCTAAACACAACAGGGCTGAATCTGACCTAAATGGCTATACAGTGTTTGGAAGAGCTGGACTTTGCTTGGTTCCAAGCAATGCACCAGGAAAGCTTTACCCATTGGACATTTTTATCATAGTCCTGCTAGTCTGCCTATCTCATTGTCATGTTTGATTAGCTCTATATTTATTCTGGGGCCGATGCGGTAATTAAGATTGCCAGCATGTACTGGAGGCAATAATGGTTCTCTGATGGCTCTGGCGTTCGGAGGGAGGTCATGCAGCACATGAAACACTAAGCAACAGCCCTGCTCTCATGGCTCAAGATAACATCCAGAACAGGAACAAAGCACTGCATTGTGACCAGTCACTCACTTTCTGAAAAAAGTACAATCCAGTTTCTCTAAGAAGACACTCTCACCTAGAAAACAGAAGCCCAATCTGCTGATATTTGAAAATTTTTAACTGCTTTAGCAGTTTTTAGGATGGTATGACTAAGCAGCAGTAAGAGCAGTGGTTGCTGTGCATCAGTGACTTGAAAACACATGAGTCTTGCACACTCCAATGCTCCTTTCCTCTTCCTTTAAGCAGCCTCTAGCATGGTAACCAGCAGCAATGTGCAGATGTAACTCGTAACTCCTTTGAGATCCGGCACACTGCGAAAAGGACTAGCTTTCTGGAATCAAAATCACCTGGACTCAGCAGCAGACCTGATCTGCCAGTGCTGTCCCTGGGAGCTGTGTTCCTGCCGGTTTGCAGGATGCTGCCCATTGAGCACCATCTACCACAGAGCCTTCCTTGACTTTCCCTTTTCCCTTGTTATTTTTGCTGGCTGCCACAAAAAACCTTAGCTAGCTGACATTACTCCCTGGGTAGCAAATCCCCATTTATTTTAGTGCACGCATAATATGGGTAGCAGCAAAAAGCACAAATACAACAACCTTGAAGCTCATTTATGGGAGGGGGTATAAGCAAAGCAAAATCCTTGAGAGATTCTGCAACTCCTGACACTCATATGAACGTACAGCTTGCAGGGAGAAAAAATATTATTTTGAATTCATTTTGGTATGTTTTGTGATATTTTTGTCTTGCCCTGGTTGCTCAAGAATAGTACCCAGAAAGCATAGCTAAGATGCCCAACAGTGTCATTTGTCTGTTGCTCACCTGCCTCCCTTCCCCAGACCCTTTATCTACACAGTCAATACCATATCCAAAACCGCACACTGGCTTCCCTGAATGTTTTACTTTTCAAATAAATGCCTAATTAACTCACCCTTTATTTTAAACCATTGTATGCAGCAAAATGCTCCAATTAAAAATGGAATGTCTACTAATTTAAGCCCAAAGGTTCTGTTAAGGCAAGTTTCATGAATCCTAAAAATAGAAATGCATTTATAATTTTTTCCTCACTTTAATTAGGCTTTTTTTTTTTTTTGGCTTGAATTTAAATATCCTTCTGCAGTATCTTATACTGCATTGCAGTAGTAGGAACCCCACGCACAACACAAGAACCGTAAGATGAAAGATGACTTGCCTTTTTAATTCTTCCACTCAGAGAGGAGTGTAAAGTGGAGACATGCATCCCACAAAATATAAGTGAAGCAATTAAATAGCAGAGACTTCAGAAAGATGGGACTCCCAGAACCAAATTAAACTTCTGGTTGATATGTGTATAGAGAGATCTTGGTCCTTCTCTAATCTATAGTCTTAAGTGACATGGAAGAAAATAGCATTGTGGTAGTCAAGGTGAAAGTGATATAACTAATGGTATAGCAGCCAGACTAAGGGCAAGTCCGTTCGGAGTGAGCTGAAAAATATGCTCTATGGGCCCTTTGAATGACATTACTTATAGCAGTCACAGAATGCAAGGTCATGCTTCTTCAAATACAGGTTAAACTTGTAAGGTGGTGAACTAATCTGGAAAGCAGAGACTTGAAGAATGACTTCAGGGCCACAGTGAGCCGCAACTAAAACTCTGGCAGGGATGCAGTGGCTAAGACGATTAATGAGATCTTTCAATACATGAGCTAGGGGAAGACACAAAGCAGAAAACATCATTGTAGCACTTCAGAGGAGCATTGCTAGGAACAGACGAAGTTGAGGTTATCCAGGGCAATGGGGTAGTAAGCAAAACAATGCTAAGTGGTAGTCATAGACCTGCTGCCTGCTTTGCCTATGCCGAAGCCAAGCTTCCTTCCTCCTGTTACTGCTGGCAGAAGTGGTGGTGGGAGGAGATGCGGGAACCAGCTCCTCCTAGCCCTGGCCACGCTCGCTCTCTTCCCTCTTCCACAGTTGGGGTAGCAAGCCCGGATCTTCAGGGTGAACTCATTCGACCCTCAGTCCTGGAGCAGCAAAAATTCAGTTTCTCTTACATTGCTGAGATGCCTGGGACTGGTTCTGTCACTTCATACAGCATTACTGAAATGATTACAAGCATACCTGGCCATGTCTGGCATCCATACTGCACAAAAGATGTTGACAAATTGGGAAGGATTCAGGATGGAGCTGCAAGAAGGATTCAGAGTCAGGAAAAGATGCCCTAAAGCAAGAGCCAGAAGTAGTTCAGTCTATTTATTTTCACAAAAAGAAAGTTCAGAATGGCTTGATCACAGTCCATAAATACTTACATTAGTGAGAGACATTTAATAAAGGGCATAACAAGATACAGAGCTGAAAAATGGAACTTTGAGGCAAAATTCAGGCTAAAAATGAGGGGTAGGTGTTAGAAATGAATGCAATTAAGTCACTGGAGCCTTTTACATTTACATGCAGTAAATTTGCCACCACCTAAAGTCTTCAAAAAAATTGGGATTGGATGTCTTTTTAAAATGATATTATCTAGCTCAAGCAGAACTTGCAGGCTGAGATAAGTGGTGAATTTGTACAAGTGTATAATACTACAGCTGAGCAACCTAGGTGATCATAACATTGTAAAACCCATGAGCATATATTTATTTCTTGAGCAGGCCTACAAAATCCAATTTTTCCTGTATCTGCTTTAAATAAATACACCAGCTTTGCTGAACGCAATCTGAACTTCTAACTTCAGCCTTCTGCTGTAGAAGTGATACATGTCCAGTTTCCCTCTCTTCAGACACTGTGAAGAAGGAACCCAAATACCTGAGACTGAGTGCAAGTGAATGCAGTGAATTTGAAGACAAGACGACGTCTGTAAGCTTCCAAGCAGCTCCTCTAATCCAGGAGCCTGAAAGCACTGGTGTGCCTTCCAGGGCCATTTCCCAGCAACCTTGGATCGTTCCAGCATGTGGGATTAGATGGAGGGCAGGGGCTTACCAGCTAGAGTTCCTTGACCCTTGCCAACCCAGTTAGGCTAAGCAGGACAGTACAGGGGGCATTTTGGTATTTAAACACTTGTTGGCCATCAAGCAGGTAAATAGTTTCACCAGGAGTGCGACACAAGAACTGGGCAAAACAGGATAACCTGGATATATCCAGGTTTAAGCTAGTTAAATCCTATACTTTGGAAATCCACTGCAAATTTACTGCACACTTTAGTTTAATAAAGGTATTAACATCTCAGGAGTGATATTATGCGATGGCAGTATTTCTTAGCAGTCTGTGAACTTTAGGAATGATGCCTTTATGTGGACAGGAGACAGACTCAAAAAAGGCACATTCTCCCCTCTGGTTCAGCTCCTCTGCTGAATTGTTTGCAAATCCATAGTCCTTTCTTCTCTCTGCCACCATAAGAGGCATTTACTGTTTTTATGATCTCAGGATGGAAAAATATTAATCAGAAACAGCAGCAACAATTTCTTTTTCTTCTCAAATCTGTGTGGCATTAAGTATAATTACATAAATAACTGGAATGGCAGAAACAGACAATTGCTGGCTTTGTGTGGGTATTGGAAAAGATTATACTGTTTTTATCATGTCTCTCAAATAATGGGTATCTTCCAAGTCTACTGTCAAGGAGACTGCTTGCTGCTTTAATGCTGATATGAAAATAATCTTGTAAAAATACTGAGAGAGGGTCTTTCCACATACTTTCCGTCAGGAAAGATTACTTAAATAAACCGTTTAACCTGCTATTGACCTAAAACCTAGTTACATAAATGTTTTAAAAATTACTTATGCATCTTGAGTAGGTAAAAGTAATCTAGTGAAGTCAAGGATAACATAGGAAGTCCCTTAATGATGGCTGCATTCTCTGCAGCCTCTATTAGCATATGATTTTTCTGCTGGCAAAGCAGATACAAATGAACTGCAAGAACACAGGCATGGGATAGCTCTTCCTCTTTGTAAAGGACTGCAAAGAGACAGATACACATAAAGGAAGAGTGAAAACCTGCAAAGATCTCTTACAAGGGGAACCTCAACTATTTTTTCCCCAGTTTTTTCATTATAAACATTGCTATACCTTCTTTTTAAAACCAACAGTAAAAATTACAGAGGCCATATAGAAGTTGAATATGGAGGATGTGTCTACCACTGCCTGAGCTAACCTCATCCCGAAGTCAATAAAACCAAGTGCATAAAAAACTTGTTCCAGATTGCCGAACAAGTGCTGAAAACCAGCTGAGACAAACTACACCCAATTCAGCATGGATGTGCTAGAGACACAAAACGTTACAGGTATCCCACTGCAATGTAGGCAAAGAGGGCAGCATGTTTATCAAGCCTAATGAAGGCTATCCCAGGAAGGCAGACAGCAGTTTCATCTACCAAAAGTCCCTGATCTTTAACATCCTGGGTTTGTTGGCAGTGTGAGCAACCACTCTGCTCGGTGGTGTGTAATGAGAAGAGCCTCCCTGGCGTCTCGACTCTCCTCCCCTGCAATCAGGGCGGTGATGCCAGATGCAAGTTTGGAAGTCTTCGGCATTTTGTCTGACAGCATAAATGTTATGTTTTTTCATGAACCGAACCAGTCATCTGCTCCGCTGCACACTTTTGCCACCTGCTTATATTGGGCATGTAGGGTGGGATGCTTGTGTTTCAGTGACCAGAGCTGGCACGTATGTAAAGCTTTAGCTGCTATAGTATTATCCAAACCTTTGGGGTTTTTTTTTGCCAAACAGATCACACTTTCAGCATTCCCCTTTCTCACTTTAAGGAAATGGCACCTTTTCTACAGAACCAAACAACAGCCATGTGGTCACAGCAGCATGCTGGAAATGGTTAGGATGCTGTTAACATTGTCCAACGCAACTGCAAAGGGCTGCCAGGAGGTGTTTCCTGGCTGTATACCTGCCCAAATGCTGCAGTGCTGAAGACTGAGGCCTGAAACCATTTCTTCCACACATGCAGATCATTTTCCCTTCTACTTCCTTTGGGAGGGTTGTATTTTTTTAAAAAACCCTCATTAATAAATTCGTAATCTCACCAGCCACGTATATTTCCACCTCCTGAAGTGTTAAAGAAAAAAAAAAACAGCTCTTGATACTTCTGTCAATAAAGAGCACACTCAGGATCAAAGGAATAAAAATGCTAATTATGGTGCACTCTGTAACACCTCTCTCCCGAGCCAAGTGCTCTGATTAAGTTAACCATCGTGCTAATTATAATAGCATTTAGCACAGCTGGGGCCAAAGAAAAGCCACCTTTACCAGAGTATGGTTACCAGCCTCAGAACGAGATCAAGCGTATTTATACCATAATAGAAACTTGCCTATGATCCACAGAATAGCCACTGCTAACTTTAAATACTCAAAACCACGTTCAGTTTCTTTTACCATTAAAAAAAAATATTGTGGACATTTAAAAAAAATATTGTTTTTTTTTCTTTGTCATGAAAAAAATGCTGGAGTCAGAAGCTTATTGCCCAGAAATCAAGTTACTGGCTCCTAAGGGAACATACAGCAAGATAACACATCTTTGCAATTTAAAGGGGAGCCCACTCTTCTGCCTTCTCTCAGTCAATACTGCATGGCTGTGAAGTATGCCGGTGATGAGAAAGGAAGGCCACTGTACTCTATACTTTCATTTAAAATGGAATGAAGTAGCATGCAATTACTTGCAAAACCACCTGCCACATTTCAGCAGTACATTTGGATGGAGAATGGGGGTGATGGCACTGGTGAAAAATGATGTCTGAGTCTAAGTGAAAGTTAACCCTCCCCACTGATTCCATGGAGTGGAGAAAAAATACAATAAATTGATAAATCCCTGCAACTCAGAAAATTTTATCTTCAGTGGATGCTTACAATCCTTGTTGCACATAGCATAATTGGAAGAAAGAGATTTTTAAATGGTTATGTAGTTATAACCATATCTTCCATTCATCACTTCCCTCCCTGAAGAACTCATCAGCATTTACTGGCAGTACCTTCCGGTGCACCTGCTTGAAGGATAAGCAGTACTTACCATGAAGGAGCTAAAAGGTAAGAAAATTACCTTCACTTCAGTATCACTCCTCAAAATGGCTGTTTTGTACTTACTCAACCTCTCTGAGACTTTGAGGAGCAGCAGATGAGCAGACTGTTTTTCAACATGAATTCAATAATTAACTCTAAATTAAACAAGTAATCTAAACACAATGATGCAACTAACACTCCTGAGTGGATATGTACTTTCCAAATTCCAGGCGTGTTCAAAGTACTCCTGTTTCACCGCACATATTCAACAATCACCGACACCCTTCTTATGGAGCACCTTCTCATTCACTTCTCATGTATTGCATTGGCTCACTTAATTATACACACACACAAACACATATATATATTAATAAATACAGCACTGTTTTATGTAAATTGATAATCTTCATCTAAATGCCTTACTGCTTTGATAGGCCGGTAAAGGTTTAAGTGGCTTTAATCCACTGTCTGGGCAAAGAGGCTTATTACTTTTCTGGTTTGGAAGGGAGAGAGGAGAGGTTCTTCAGAGGGAAAACCCAATATATTGGCTGAGCTGTTAGAGAAGGTCAAAACTTGGGAACAGCACCCCTTAAAAGGGTGAAGACGACGGATATCCCATTGCCAGTGTCATTATCAAGAAAACAAGTATCATGACACCATGTAGTATTAAACCTCTTGGACAACAATCAGTGCTATTTCAGGGTTCTGTGGAAGGGGGTTAAAGCTGTTCATGAGGGATTTCTGTCTGTCACACACACAATAGAAATATAGCAATACAGTGAAAATTAGGGCATGTGAATCCTCTACTTTTTCACTGAAGTCCTTGTGTGTGTGATGATGTAATCGAGTATAATCCCATCTGCCTCCTGCCTTCCTGGGAGTCACAGGTCCTTCTAGATGTGGCTGCTTCACTCCAGCACCTTGCTTTGCATCCTTTCATATGGGTGGGGGAGATGGGTATGGGAGGAAAAACAGGGAGGGAAAATCAATGTTTCATCATCACCCAATCCCTCCCTCTCTCAGCTGCTAATTGACAATGGCCGAGCTCTATGGAAAGAATCACAGTATTATAGGGTGTAAGCAGAAACTACAGCTGACTGGCGAAGAGTAATGCACAAGACTGGTTATTTTGCTGCTAGGGTACTACTCGTTGCTACGTACAGTTAGGGTGACGGTACTACTTTATATTGTATATATCCTCCACTGCTTAGGTAAGCTCAAACATTAATTCTTATTTACTGTTTGCATTTCATGCCAAATTAATTTCCACTCTATGAATGCATACTTCTAGGAGAGGTGAGGAAAAGATTATGCAGTAGATACTCACGTACCATGGTGATGTGCATAATAGGGGAAAAAATGGTGGAATAATAGAGGAAGCAGAAGACAAAACTGCATACTATAACATTAAGACAGATAGTTTCCTGGGAGGACTTATATGGGTGTTTGCATTGCCCACACCCAAAATGTTCAGGAATTACATACAGGCCACATCCTGCTGTTACCTCTCCTATAACCCATTCCAAAGCACTAAGAACCTGTCAGTAGAAAATGCAAAGCAAACTAAACAGATCTGCCTAGTTTCTTTTTCCTGAGTTTTATTACAACAGTGCTTTTTGACTGAGAAAGACAATGTTGCTGTAAAAATCAACACTGTTATATACTATCTACTTATCTCTCTTTATCATAAAGTAATCAGAGGATCTATTAAAGCATGGTCATCAAAATATTTGGATTTGGCTGAGTTTTAGAATATTAGTTACACAAACTTTAACTCTTGAAATAATATCAGTAATGATATGTGCTTCACTTGGGAGTCAAACACTTAAAGTAAAAAGCTGATGTCTGACAAACTGAAAGTAATTTCACATTGAAGTAAATTAAATGAATTTCCCAGATGTTGCTATAAGAGGAGACTTGAGCAGGTGAAATGAAAGTCACTGCTGATGCATTCAGACACTTACCATAAAGTTCCCAAGAAGGAAACATTTCAAAAGGAAACTGTGAAAAAAGGAGAAATCAGAGGTGAGAAGTTTACAATCCCACTGACAGTCTTCATCAGAACGTCTTGTGGCTCTATGTCATTTCACAGGGAGTGGTCCACATTAGTGTATGGGAAACTACATAAACACTAGAGTGAAATTAATCTTGTTCAAAGGGTGTTAGGTAGTCAGAAGGAGCTGCTCCTCACTTCCAGGAGAGGTGAAAGAAGATGAAAAACAAGATTTGCAGGCCTATCTTTAATACTAGCTAGTTTTCAGTACTTTGCTGTGGCAGATCTCAAAGTACACCTAGGATTTGAAAATCCCAACCTCTCCCTTTAAAGCAGGTTTTTCAGTACATAGAAATATATATAATTGACTTGGGCAAACATCAAGAGCTAGCAGCACCCTTGCATGAATACCCTCAGGAATACCTTTTGTTCCCTTCCTACCCAATTATTGCCACTCCACTTGAATAACATCTCCTTCTACCATACCCCAAATTGAGTAAAGAGCCCACAAGTTTAGGAGGATAGGGAGGAAAGGAAGTTTACAATCCCCCACTTTATTACTAGATCCCACAGAATCCTATACGCTCTCCTCTACCAGTTGCAGAGGGAAGCCCACGCACAGGGTGCACAAGCATGGTGCTGCCTATGGACCAGCCAAGAATGGTGTTCTTCTAAGGGTGATCATGTATTTTCCATACTCTCTGCACTTTCATCTCTCAGCGCTTTCCTCGTCCAGCTCTTCATCTAGATTCCTGGAGGTATTTGGGTTACTATTCCTTCTAAATGTTGGCAATGTGGAAGAAAGAAAACTCTCCATATTTGACTCCAGTCTTCAGTATCACTCACAGATCAGGGCATTACACTATAGATTTGCAAGACCTGTTCATATCAGAATAACGAAGCTGGCTATCACCTGTCTTGTTAATGTAGCCATTACATTTTCCTTAGCCCCCTTTTTTTGGCATGTTCCACTAAATTATCATCAATATTTTATTAAAAGTAGTGATTATGTCAAGTTTATCCTCTTATTAGGATTACAGATTTTCTGTGGTTTACTTGGAAATCTGCTTTAAAGCCCAACAGATGTCAACTTTTCATGCTAGACTAACATGAGTATCTATTCCATTCTCACCTGGTGACCAAGGCAATATATCAGAGGGAAAAAAAAAAAGAAAAATATTTGAAAAGTACAAGGCGGTCCAATTTCCAGAAAAAAACCCACCCCGAAGTCTATAATGGAATACCATGGAAGAAGGAATAATAAAGAGTTATAAAATCCCAAACCAACAAAAATCTTTGATAGTCATGTAAAAAGCTCAATATTTTGGCTAGGCCTTTAGTACTGCAACACCGACTTCAGATTCTTGGGACATATCAATTTTACTCTCTTAAACAGATTCTAAACTTCAGATGTATATTTCAAAATGGTTTGGTAGGCAGGTTGACAAGCTGTTCCTATGTTTCACACTGTCTTTCTTTGGGTATATTCAGTGGTGTAACAGTAACAGCTAAACCACAATGCTGGAATACTACACTAGCCCCTCCCTTTAACCACAGGAAAAAAATAATTCTGACCAACCCCCGCCTGCCGCCCCCCCCTCCATCCCCATATTTAAATACATAAGGCAGTGAGAGAAAACTATTCCAAATTAAGCCTTAACCAACACCTCCAACTCCATAAATATCAGCAATCCTGGCTGGTATTGCAGGCCCCCCCTGTGAGATGCAACTCCAGGCCAATACTCATTTGTTTCACATTGCTCAAGCATAAACACGAATCACTGGGGTTTGCAACTGTTGTGGTCTAACCCCAGCCAGCAACTAAGCACCACGCAGCCGCTCTATCACTCCCCCTCCTCAACTGGTCAGGGGAGAAAAAATATAACAAAGGGCTCGTGGGTCAAGATAAGGACAGGGAGAGATCACTTGCCAATTATTGTTACTGGCAAAACAGACTCAACTTGGGGAAAATTAACTTAATTTACTGCCAATCAAATCACAGTAGGGTAATGAGAAATAAAACCAAATCTTAAAACACCTTCCCCTCCACCCGCCTTTCTTCCTGGGCACAGCTTCACTCCTGAATTCTCTACCTCCTCCCCTCCAGCAGCACAGGGGGACAGGGAACGGGGGTTGGCGTCAGTTCATCACACGTTGTCTCTGCTGCTCCTTCCTCTTCAGGGGGAGGACTCCTCACATTCTTCCCCTGCTCCACCAGTGTGGGGTCCCTTCCACGGGAGACAGTTCTCCATGAACTTCTCTAACATGAGTCCTTCCCACGGGCTGCAGTTCTTCACGAACTGCTCCAGCATGGGTCCCTTCCATGGGCTGCAGTCCTTCAGGCACAGACCGCTCCAGCGTGGGTCCCCCATGGGGTCACAAGTCCAGCCAGAAAACCTGCTCCAGCATAGGCTCCTCTCTCCACTGGTCCACAGGTCCTGTCAGGAGCCTGCTCCAGCAGGGGCCTCCCACAGGGTCACAGCCTCCTTCGGGCACCCATCTGCTCCGGTGTGGGGTCCTCCACAGGCTGCAGGCGGATATCTGCTCCACTGTGGACCTCCATGGGCTGCAGAGGGACAGCCTGCCTCACCATGGTCTCCCCCATGGGCTGCAGGGGAATCTCCGCTCCGGCACCTGGAGCACCTCCTCCCCTCCTTCTTCACTGACCTGGGGGTCTGTGGAGTTGTTTCTCTCACATATTCTCACTCCTCTCTCCCACTGCAGTTTCTGTTGTGCAGGTTTTTTTTCCTCTTCTTAAATCTGTTCTCCCAGAGGTGCTAGCACTGTCACTGATGGGCTCGGCCTTGGCCAGTGGTGAGTCCGTCTTGAAGCCAGCTAGCATTGGCTCTGTCGGACATAGGGGAAGCTTCTAGCAGTTTCTCACAGAAGCCACAGTTGTAGCCACCCCGCTACCAAAACCTTGCCATGCAGACCCAATACATTCCACCCCGTAACATGCAAAAGTGGGTCACTTCAGTGTTCCACAAAGGGATGGAGGGAAGCAGCCAAGAACCTCCATTCTGCCACCCCCCTTTCTCTTTTTAAGATTTCAGGAACATGCCTCATACCAAAGGATCCAAAATTTACCCAAATTGAAAATAACTGCTTTGGCCCACTTTGTAAGAAAGAAAAGCTAACCAAGTAACAGTGGGTACACCACCTCTTTCTCCACGATTCTCTCTTAACATGTTTTGTCAATGAAACAAACCACGCTGTTTCCAAATATTTCATTCCAATACAGCAGTTCAGTACAACAGACACAAGCCATTTTCTCTAACACAACCTGAAGCTCAGAAAGAAGCATTTCTGAACAGGAGGAACACACACGAACATGCAGAAAAGAAGTAAGACAATGAGACCCCTAAAACATTTCACAACACCATGAATCGTTTTGTTATCCTGAAAGTATGCAACACTGGTTATAAGGGTGATTCACTCTTAGTGATAGTTTGAAGTGCCAATGCTCAACGAATTTAAGCCATATATCAAAATAATCATTTTTGACATTTTAAAGCTCTTAAAAAGAGGAGACCCTACACTTACCCATTTAGGATAATGATGTTATTGCACAGTCTCCTCCTTACCGTCAAAATTTATAAGGCAGGAAAAAAATCCCAAAGGAGGATGGCACTGAGCAAAACTGAAACCCTCAAGTATGTTTTCTTTTAATAGCGACTTTTTCTGGCTTGGGTACGGATGCATTCCCTTTCATATTCCCCTCTGAAAGCTCCTATGAACACACCACCGTATTGGATGACAAGGTGGCCTTTCCTTGGTGAAAGGAAACAAGAAAATTTTGGTGTCTGGTACTAAGACCTATAAATGCATTTCCTTGCTTTTGCTAGGCTATACAAAGTTCATACACAGAGAGGAAGGACATTACTCTCAGATAACAGAAAAAAGTAGGAAAGTAAGAACAAAAATTTAAAATTCTAGTGAAAACTTTAGTCTAGACAAACAAGGGACTCATTTTTACCTCCAAAAAGGTTAAGGTCACCAGACTAGCACTCACAATTTCTTACCATGGGGACAAAAGAATACATCACAAAGCCAGTTGCGCACATATCACAACTGGCAGCTGGCTTGAAAATGCTCGAGTTCAACTGACGATGAAGAATGAATTACCCTTATGTGTGAACAAAAAAACCCTCAACCTGATCTCACCAGGCCAGAAGCACGACCACATTCCAGGCGCAATGTGTGACAGCACACAGAAAGCGAGTTTCAATTTATTCTGCGCATTTGAGCACACACAAAAGCCTATATGCTTCTCATTAAAATAAAAGATATCTCCAGACTTCTGAAAGAGCACAGAGTGATTTAGGTTCTTACTCTCATGCAGAAGAAATAACGTACCCTCCTGTTTGTTGTGCTTCCTCCTGGACCTAGGATTTAAGTCCCCTATACTATTTTCAGATCTATAAACAACCCCCAGTAGATTAAAGATCTTCCCTTATTCCTTCCACTCTCTCTCTTTTTTTAATGGAAATTTCTTTGACAAAGAGCAACAAAGCATCCTCTCTGAAAGAAAGAGCACTGCAGATACACACCACTTTCAGCAAGGACATTCAGATGCAACTCTGTGGAGTTTACTTAGCTTAGCTTAACAATGTTCTCAAAAAGGAGCTATAGACCTTTCATGAGGGGTAGCTTTAGTGGTGGAAGAGGGTTTACAAGCTTATTCATTAATGACCAGTGTCTTTGGGTTGCTCGTTTGGTGGGCCTTCAAGGAGCAGGTGTTTCTGCCACAGTTTTTCTCCCTGCTTTACACAGTGTCTGGCACCTTCGCCTTGCCTGCCAGGCCAGCCAGCGAGCTGGGCTCATCCACCAGACCATGCCAAAAGGACAGTTATGCCCTACAAGACAGAAGGAACAGAGTATCTGACAAAAAGAATTTGCAGGATTACCTTTTTCTGCATTCACAAGCTTGCTCTTATGTATATCCGTGTGAAAAAGTGATTGCAGTGTAAGCACATGGAAGGCAAATGCGGTATGAGATTTTTCATCTGGACCTTATGTAGGACCAATTCAAGCAAACAGTGAAGAACAAAGAGCCTAAATGATAAGTGAGGAGAAGAGGTATCTATTTAATATTGATTAAGAAAAGACACTGAGGAATCAGAAGAGGGCTAAAATTAAGAACGTCTAATGTGACCACTTTATTTTGGTGCTTAGACCCCTACCTATGAATGGTTTTCCTAGCTGGAACATCACCACACCTCACAGAGGCTGCTGCTTGCCTTTGAGAGAGACTATCAAATACATTTTGAAATATTGTGCAAACGAGTCAGAAGGGGCTGAGAGACAGCAGGAATCTAAGAATACAATGAATTAAATATAACTAAAGTGCACACAACAGAAATGGAGAAATAGTCCATTTGCATCAGCTGTAGGTGTTTATGGAAGGAATTTATGTCAGTGTTTGCCATGTTACAGGAAGCGTTCTGGATTGATTCGTAGTTAAAAGGGAAGCTTAACACATATAGCTACTTTAAAATTATGTAGTTATAATTTAGGCAAACTATTGTTTTAATTTAATTAAAAGCTAGTGATTTCATTACTTTGCACATAATATGACTCTTGGAAAAAACCCTATGAAATTAAATGAAAAATTTGCTTTCTCATTCTACTCCCCTCCAGCAAGCTTAATTCAAATGATATTACTAGGTTTTTGCTGACATATCATCTAAAGGCAGGACAGAAAGGACTAAAAAAAAAAGTGTTTGGCAAGAAGGATAATTAGCCCTAGTTAAGTCAGAAGCTACCAAGAATTGCACTCCTAAATATTAAAGAGAACTTTAAGTTAGTAACAAATTTCAACAGGAAGTATTTTAGTGTTTGCAGCCTGCAACAAAATAATTAGGAACAAAACATTCTATAACAATATCAGTTCTCACTGGAACTGCTTTAATGGGTACTTTTTGTTTGTTTCTCTAACAGAAGGATAAATATGTTAAATCTTAAATAGTACTTACATGATTTGTAAGACTGAAGAAAAACAATATGTAAACAAAAGTGAAAGGTAACGCCTAGCTAGAATTTGTGTCACCACTTAAAACATCCATTTTTCATTAGGAGAGCCAACTAGGATGTGCCAGTGGCCACATCACCTCTCATTAACTCCAGAAAATTATTTTGCAAAGTAAGAATGCCCTTGCGAGTGACAACGATGCATGAGGTCTCTCCTCAGGAGTTACATATGAACTATATATTCCAGTGATACTGTAGGAAATCTATACTCTAAGAGACAGTCCACCACAGCCAAAGGCAGGCCTTGAAGCAAAACAAAAAAAACCAAAACCAAACCAAACCCAGAAAATAGAGCAGTGAGTGTTAACTAGAAAACAAACTACCTTGGAAGATGTAGGAGAAATACTAAGATACCATGCTGACCACAGCAACACAGTTATTCCATCCTGGAGGCTGAGCCCTGGCTCTGTCAACTTTACAGCCTTCACCTCCATGTGGGTTACCACAAAAGGCAAGCTGCATTCTGAAAGGTAGTTCTTCTTTGTCTTTTTTTTTTGTCTTTTTTTTTTCTTAAATGAAAGACACAGCATTGCTTTCTCTCCCCCTAGCAAATAGCTCTAAGCTGGAATGCAGAATAAATGTCTCAAAGACTCCTCTATGCTGGAGGGCTTAACAGAAACCCAGCAGTCTCAATATAAACCAGATGTGTCACAACAAGTTTTGGGTGGAGAAATGTGTTCGCTCAGGGTATGAGAGCTCAGGAGGGACTGCCTCTTACAATACAGACACAGTAACAATTAAGGAAGGCGGGAATAGGCTCAGCAAAAACTTGCCAACAGAAGGACTGATGCCGACTTTCTTTAAAGCACCACCATCATTCATTCTTTAATACTTTAACAGGGCCCCAATGAGACATGCACAGCATTTGCCCTGCATTAAATACATATACTTTCAGAACAGTGCAGAGCCAAGAGCCTCAGAGACCTTGAAGCTTTTCCATGAGGGCAAGTGGAATAAAGTATGTGATAATTTTGCTGCAAAAATCTGCAGTATCCTCGGGTTGACTATTATCTTCAAGCTGTTGTGGCCTCCCCCAAAACCAGAACACAGAAGCCGAATTTAATTCTGGGTAGATACATCTCACTAGTTACACGTATTTCAGAATTATTCTCTTACGACATAGCCATGCAAGGCACTTAAAGAATATATGCCTGCCCCAAGCAATCCAAGAATCTCATCTAGATGTAATTAGGAGTAGGCAAGTACTTAGGGAGATTACTCATTAGTTTGCAAATTCAGACTCTGGTCTCTCAGTTACAAGCCTCCCTTTGGTTTAGTTCACTATTTTTTTTCCTGCCTTTTGTGGTGAAAGAGCATAGGGATGATGCTGCACAGTAGCAGAAATCTGGGAGCTGTTGCATAGATCCTCCCACAACAATTAGTTTTGTTAGGTGACATAAAAAAAAGAAAAAGTTTGGGAAAGAACCTGTTTCTACAATGAAACAGAAGCAAACTAAAGAAAAGCAGAATAGCAGGAACACTCAAAACCAAAAAAGCTGGAAATCCAGGGTGTAGATAGATGTTAGGGAACCGGGAGGAATGGAGCAGGGAGAAAGAAACAAATTTTTCTCCTCCCCCCACCCACCAGTTTTTAATTTCAAAATAATATCCAACTAAGCTCCCTTCCAGACAGTGTAATAAGCACACAGACCCACTCGTAGCAGGCAATGTCTCTTTCCAAAAACTCTGCACATATTTCAGTCCCAAAACATGGAGAGCAGGCAATTAACAAATGAGAACTTCTGTCTGAAGGCAAGCATGTTCAAAATCCCACTGACATATGATGTAAATATACAACTATAGTAATGCCAATCAAGATGCTAAGTGAAAACCACTGCTCTGCTGAGTTGCAGGCTGAACTTGTCTTTCCTGTCTCAGCTGTGTCTATCGGCTCAGCATTACTGCATCATCCTACTTCTTTTTTGCCTAAGGGGGAAGCTTGTAAAAATGCTAGAGGGATGCCGGACATTTCTAGGAGAGACTTATGGGGTTCCTATGTGCTGTGGTAATGGCAGCTGTAGCATAAGCTTGAGCAATGCTCTGCTGCTGGCCGGGATCCCTTGGCTGACTCAGTCTGCAGCAGGTCGTAAAATGTAGGAGAGTCCACGTGGTGACAGTCAGACCTTAAAAAAAGGCAGGTATAGATGTGCTGGGTAATTCGTAGGCAGGCGACAAACAGCGAAGAGAGCCTCCCTGCCAGGAGGAGAAACTCAAGTGTGTGTAACATTCCTTACCTATTACTTCACCAAGGAGCTCAGACCAGCTTGGCGTGATCCAGGCTGCAAATGGGCCAGGGGAGCAGCTATGTGGATATGGTGGACGGAGGAGAAATTACAGGTCTGGGAACAGCAGCTACGAGCCCACGCTGGGGCACTGATGGTGGTGCTGCCACGCTGTAGGCTGTAGATTTTGGGGATCGGTGGAGCAGCAACTGATGTGCCCCACTGGTGCCAGACATGGAAGGATACATACACTTTGACTCCAAGTCAGGCTTCAAGCTAACTTCATCCTTTTTTGTGTCAAGCAAGCTATTTGGAAGGATGATCTGGAGGGAAAACAGAGACAGACACCGAAGTGTTTGGCACTGTCAAGTGCACAGGGATATTTCATGCATTTCTTAAAGGGCACGCTCGATCCCTGGCACGCATGCCGGGCAGCCCACAGTACTCACTCAGCAAAGATCGATTTTTAGTCCTTATGGCTTTGATTTACTTGGAAAAGCTGATCCCAATGCACACTGAAGGATGAGTGAACAAAAGTGTTCTTGGAACATGTGGACCAAGCGAGCAGAAGCACAGCAAGCACTTTTGGAGAGGTTGTGGTGTTAGAAGTTGTAAGGATCCCCCCCGAGCAGGTCAGGCACCACAGCTGGGACATTCATAGTCCCTCCCCGTGCTAGGGACAAGACGGCGAAGGGAGCGGTGCAAGGGTCCTGGGTGCTCCCAAGAATCGGGAGGAGAAAAGGCCTTTTCAGGTCACCGATGGAACCCAAACAGCAGGGAGCAGGGGTGTGTGAAAGCACCCGGCAAGTCACCTCTCTGCCCCTGCTCCCCCACACATTACACATGTTTTAGGCAGCTCGGAAGTAATTTATGGATGACTTGGCTGTTCAGACAGATATATCGTAGGTGCCCTGTCAGCAGCCCAAGAAGACTGCCTGCTGTTATTCCTGTCTGCGGGCAGATGATGATGACATCATTCGGGAGACCCACTTCTGAGGTCAGCTCTAGGAAATGTATTCCTAAAGGATCAGTTCAGCCAGGCAAGAGACGCTCTTAGCTGCTGGCTATCTGGGAGGATAACAAGCTTCCTAACTAACTTACAAGTGCACGTATTCAAAATTTCTTATCAACGAGGCCTGAAGTAAAACTAAAGCTCAAACAACGTGAATAATAAATGAAAATGACTTGTACTCCTACACTCAGCAGGGCCCAGGGCTTTGACTGAAACTCCCTTTCTTCCCAATACTGTGTTTCTCTTCCTCCTGCTCTGTATCCCAGTACGGGTTACATGGTTTTGCTATGCTAGAGTAGAAAACCTGTCCTGACAGCTTGTGCTGCTGTACAGAGGAGGAAGTGGGACCATTTTACAGAGTTTGGAAAGATGAGTGCCAAAGGACCGCAATAAAGAAATACTGCAGCAAGCCTAAAGAAATACTAGCAATTATATAGCAATTAATACTATAGCAATTATAGCATCCTAGTGCTGGAAACCTGAAACACATGCACGCACACATGGACGGACAGAGACATGGACACACTCTCCAAAAACCCCATTCTAAGATGTGCATCTCAGTGACTTGAACCCCTCCAGCCAGGGTGTCTGAAAGACCAACAAAAAGAAGAAACATAAACAAGTGGCACAGATGTCATGAATGCCGATCTGAATATCCTGAAGAGTCACAGTTTTCCAGCTGATTTCAACTATTTTGGTAATACAGTGTTTGATGGCAACATTTTGTATGTAGCTTTAATTCTAAACACAGCTTGAACTGGGTGACTACTAGAACAGAAGTAACCACCAGAAGTTCAGGACAGCAAATTTGTGCTAAAAGCAACAACTACAAACCATGTGCACTAGTTTTTTTGCTAAGGGGATTTATTTGCTTATGTGACTATCCTGTTCCGAACAAGAGTAAAACATGCATAAAAAAAGATTAGGAGCAAAAGAAAAGTGAAATAGGAAGTTGAAGAACAGGTAAAACAGGATCTGAGCAGTTTCACTTCATTACAAAGGAATTCAGCCCATGGCTGGAGGATAAATGTAGGCAGCATAGTTGTTCTATAAAGAAAAAAAAAAATACCCACACCTGTCTTACTTAAGGAATTAACTTGTTGACTTTTTGCTCAGCCATAGGGGTATTCCACATTTTCTCAGTCTGACAAATGAGTTTGTTCAGGGTGTTTAGAGAACTGGCAGATTCACATTTTTTCCTCTCTGCTCAGATGAAATTATTATTACTGCAGACATTTAGACAAACTCGAAAGTCCCCGTATTCCTTTAAAATTTTCCTAATATAGTTTGGGTGGCAGGGGAGCAGAGGGAAGGACGCTGGGGGAAGGGTTTGCTATGTAATACTACATAGAACTATTAAACAAAAAAATTTAAACTGTCACGACAGAAGGACCAATTCCTTTCTGCTATCACCATGGATCAAAGAGCTTCAAAATTCTGTGCTGAACTGAAGAATAAGCGCAATGCAGTGCTGGCAACAGTCTGCCATTCAGACATCCCGTGTGCAACACATGTGAGCAAATCCAGCCTACCTAAACACATCTTGAGGTGTCTATTTTGGAGCTCTAAGAGCATCGGCTGCAGAAAAAGCATCACACGTGCTCGGTTCCTGCAGCTTCAGGCTTCCAGCACTGCCATGGTTACCCCTTGCTCCGCTCTGGCTTCTGTCACTCTCACTCCTTAGGGTGAGCCTGCTCACGGGAGTCTAAGTGCTCAGTGGCATGAATAATCCCTGCCCAAACTCACCGCCCCAGCCTGCCATGCTGAGATGTCAGCCCTGACAAGCCCTGATGCTCTTTTCAAGTCAACTTCACCCTTAAAGATCTCCAAAACCACGTCAGAGCAATACTATGTAGCTGGCTGAAGTCACGATTATCCCCCTCGTCCTGACTGACAACTACACCACAACATTTCTAAGCTTCGCCTCGAAGACCTTTTGCTAACCCAAGCCTTTTTTTAAACAGGAAATGACACACTTTCCCAGCACAAGTTTTCATCCCCGGAATGAATCAAAACAATTGAGTTTCCAACCAAGTAAAATTTGAACCTTTATCACCCGAGTTGAAAAGGGTGGCAGATTTAGTTTTTAACATCTGCAGTGACCGCAGCAAACTGTTTCAAAAACAAACTCCTGCAACAATCCCTGGATACAAAAATATAATTTCCATCTTGCGTTTCATGTAAGTGATAAACAACATTACTCAAACTCTTAATAGCTCAAGGAGGAGGGTTTTCAAAAGAAGCTTTTTTGTGGTTATTACTTGCCACAGTATTTTTAGAGGGAAAAAGCCCAAAATGAAAACAAGGAACTTCCAAATGAAGCTGCATCAGAAAGAAGTCAGGAAAACTGTCAGAAAAGACCTATCAAACACAAATATCTTCCAAAATAGAAGTGTCTACAAAACCACTGCAGTAAAGTTATGCACATCCAAATTATGTATCTCTACTCAAACACCAGTGCCAGCCACTATTAGGCAAGAAATTCAAAAAGTGTATTTTAAAGCACCTTCTCTCTGTTTTTCTCATCCTCATCTCTCCTACTCTCTAACCAAGTGAACAAACCATGAAATTATCTAGCTCCAAATCAACCCACCCATGCAATTACCTCACATTCTTCTGCAAAGTTTTATTGCCTAGCAAGAGTAAAAATTAAAAGCTTTACTTAGAAAGTGTGAAAGTTACCAAAAGCCTATTTTAGAGACTTAGACAAAATAGTATTGTTCAAATATACTGAGATTCCATCACTGATCGAAGTCTCTCAGTACGGTTGAAAGGAAATAAATCAAATCCACAAACTTATTCTGTAAGCAGAAATGTTTTAACCTTAATGAGATATACAACAATGAGGATCTACTTCTGAAATAAGGCTCCTTTTCTACCTATTGTGCACAATACAAACAAAACTCTTGCAGATTACATTAGACCATCAGCAAATACAATTTACAAATGAAAGAAAAAAAAAGAAGCCCAACCAAAACCCCAAGAAAACTTGCCAGGGTGACAGACCGACCTAGGGACCTGAAAAGTATGTGACGTCCTTCAGCTCTTTCCTTTTCCAAATAAAAACACCGTGCTAAATCAGATGTGACCAGACAGTTGAATGAGAAGATAGTGCGTTATCAAGAATGCAACCAAGAGTGACTTTCCTCAGCAATTCGTGTCCTCCAGTGAGGAGGACAAGACTAACCCCCCTGCCCCAGAGGGACTTTGCAGGCTGTAGGCACAGCTGGGCACGGCAACAAGTAGCAGCTCTACAGAGACAAGGTCACAAGTTGATTCAAGAGGTGCAACGAGGAAATGCAGGGTGCAGCCAGAGGTTTTGCGATTTCATGGGTGGCTGAGATTTCCCACTGGATTGCAGCCTCTCTTTGCATTGAGGAGGAGACATGGATCCCCCACCCACGTATTGCATAGCTGCTGTGATTAAAGGGTAGCTCTTTACTCCATCACCTTTATTCTCCATGGTGCTCTGGCACGAAATCTGTTTAACTGTGGATTTGTAGAAACAGAGTCTACTGCTCTCATTAGAGAGAAGAAAAAAAACCCCAATAAACCTCAAAAAAGCCACACAACAAGAATATACCCAATGTCATTTTAAGATACAGGACATACAAGATCTAACACATATAAGAGAATCGTTTATCAAGAGATATACTTGATTCACTCTACCTTTTCAAAAAAAACAACCCCCCTTCTTTTGTCCTCAAGCAAAACTATCCCCCTATGAGATGCAGACACTGCACTACATAGCCTTTTCCTCTTAAAAACTGTTTGGGAAACAAGTTTTCAGTAGCTACACAAGCTCTCAACAAAAATACAGATCAGTTTGCGTTCTGGAGTCAGTGAATGATTAATGTAATTTGAAATCTAATCATAAACCCATTGACCATTTAAAAATTTTAATGGAGCTGACAAGTAGAACATACACTTTCAGCTGAAGAACTTCAATGCAGCACCTTTCTGCTGAGAAAGTCTTAGTTTTCACATAGAAAAGCTAATAACCTACAAAGAAGAGAAGACTGGGAGGAAAGTAAAACCATTTAAGATGACTGACTGCAATGCTTCATGCATCTTAAAAGTCATGAAAACTTAATGCTTATTTAAAAAGAGATTGTTCAATTGACTGAAATGAGATGCAGTTTATTTTAAATATCATGGTATATTTTGCTTCTCAATCTATAGGTGAAATATACGTTCTCTGCTACTATGTAATTATGATTAGATAGTGTGTTTTCTTCTACCAGAGGTTCTCATCCACCACACCCTTTGAGAAACTGGTGCCAGAACTGGTTATGGGAGGGTAGGGGAAAGGGCATCCTGTTGCTAAAGGATAGGGAAAATACTGATAAGGTGTTTGCCTTCTGGCTTTACACGCCTGAGAGATGACAAAATTGCTCTTGGAGCTGCAGTTCCTGCACACTTACGTGGTGGAGGGGTGAAATCCACAACAGCATGGCACGAACACACCATCAGGATGAGGAGGACGCAGCTTATTGTGCACTTTTCCAGTGGCAGAGGCAGAAATGGGGAGGAATTCCTGTTAACTACAAAATAAGGAGACGAACTGACAGAGGAGCATGAAGGCTACCCTCGCACAGGGTGCTCCAGCAGAGACAGAGGTTTCAAAGCCATCTGACAAGTGAAAGCAGCATCTAAAACTGCAAACAAACTTGACATATGGTATGTGGTTACCACATACCCATGTATCACGTCTGCTGTGGAGATGCCTAGCAATCTGAATTAAAAATTTGGGCAGGCAGTGTGTGTTTTACGCCCGTGTGAACTGCCCTCCTTTCCTTCCTGCCCCATGAGGTCCTTCATCCCAGAAACCAGGGAGTCCTAACCTCAGCCCTACCCAAGGCTGGCCAGGGTCCTGGACACCCTACTGTGTCTGACTATTTAATGATCTATAGCATCATTTAAGCGGTAGCATGTTCAGCACAATTCAGGAGAGCAGCATTGCCATATGTGAAAAAAAGAGATCAGCACGTTTTTGCTGGGAAGGCATTTTACAATGTTCAGTATTAAGCATTAAAGGTACTTAACTTGACTTGGAGTATACCCATTTCAACATTAGCTATTAATAACGCTATGTTGACTGACAAAGCACGGTCATACTCCAGTGAAGGCGGCTGCCAAACAAAAGGGAATTGATTAACGTGACACAAGGCTCCTCCCAGGTGACTCGAGGGCACTGAGCGGCTACATGCTTCACCCAGCATTTGAAGGGGCACCAACAAGCAGGGCTGGTACTGCCATTGAGACCCAGTACCTTCATGTTCTCACTCTTGAATCAACCTGCATCTGTAGGAGTTGTACTTTTCCTGCTAGAGGAAAATAAAAGAGAGTGTCCTTGTCCAGAGCACTGTGACATTGCCTTTCTGAAAGGAATGAGGGCTATGCGGCTGGTTTATAGCAACATGTTATCCAGCAGGATGTGTGATTTCAAAGAAAAGAGCATAAAGATAGAAAATAGAGAGAAAAGGGGTGAAGGAAGATCTAGAACAAGAGGTACTTGAATAGTACAATGATGAGAAGCATATGGACATCAACTAAAAAAAATAATAAATCAGTACATATGGAAATGAAAAAAAAAGAGGAAAGATACTTCAAGTCAGAAAGGAAAAACTTAACTTGCTTAAATTGCCTGCACTTCCCACCCCCTTTCCTTCCCAGTCAGACCTGCTATGCTATATATACTTTAGATGCAAATGGAACAAAATTATCTATTTAGAGTATTGTTTACTTACTAGTTTATTTCCAGCTTCTACAAAATATCTAATCTAGCTAAGAAATTCAGGTGAAGGGAACAGGATGAGAGACACATGGCTTGACATTCTCCAAAATTTGCTCCAGCCTTCTGGTAGCCTCCCCCCCCCCCCCCCCCGTATATTTTACTGGAAATGGTCTTTCTAAAGAGCTAGTTGGCATCTACAAATCTAGCTATTAGACATCACTCTAAGCAAGTGAGGTTCATTTCTCTTGCAGGCAAAAGATTTCCCATTTTTCCCTGGCATACCTTCCACTGACAGAAAGGCGGTAGACAAAATGCTTTTGCTTGTTTTCCACCCCTATACTCTCATGGATGGACTGCTCCACAAATTATGAGCCTGGAGTTAGCAAACATAAGCTTTTGGTTGCACCATAAATTAGCAAGGGTAGCTCTAACCTGGATAAAGCAATTCACAGCTCTTCTGCATAGTTTAATTTAATGTCCCAAAGTGATATAGAGAGGATTGTAGGCATAAAATTATTTAAGTGAAATGTTTACTCTTGACTAACTTATATCCCTGGATAGCTGATTTTTTTCCTCGTCACCCATAAAATTAAAAATTCATACTTTGATGGAGAAAGCATACTTTGAAAAAGGCTGTTCATCTAGGCAAGAGTATTGTAATATATAATGTCACCGTATTTTGATATTACATTCTCATAGAAAACATCTAAATATTTCTGGACTCTCACCTAGTACAATAGACTCCTCTAATTCCACAGAGGTGAATCTGGAAGATCAATAAGGTTTTTGCTGCTTACTTTAATGAATGCCCATAAATAATGAAGGCGGCTTATCTGTATATGCTCCGGAGGGACTGTCATCCATCAAGCCTATAATATCTGGTCAAGCAACTTTCAGACATTAAATTAGATTCTCTTTAGAGAGGATTCATCAGCTTTTGTATCTCCTCTCCTGTAGAAACATGGCATCTCCCCCACTGATCAGCAAGGAGTTGACAGGAAAATATTCTCCCAGCCGTTCAGTATTCTTGTTAGCAGACCAGCAGAGAGGGGAATTATGATTTTGCATAGGCAAAAACTAGCTGGAAATCCCCTGGTAGCACTGAGATGTGAGGCAGCTGTGAAAAACAGAGGAGATTGATACTGAGAGCTCACAGTTAGCGAGTTTTAGGGAAAAAGCCCCTTGTTCCCCAAAGGCATTAATAAGAGACTAAAATGGAATAAGTAATGCATTGAGATGCTGCATAAAATCATAATATTTTTGAAAAGCAAAAAGGTGTCCTCCCTCAAGGGGTACTCTAATAAAGATATTGCACATTTCATTTAATAAATATGCAAAATGCACGTACTGTTCAAATACATAGATGAGTATTGTAAAATTAGTTTACTAACTGTGGACGAAACATTTTTTTTTTACCTTCACTTTCCCAAATCTTTACTTTTCCAAATGCCCAATTAAGCAAAAAAACCCCAAACCCAAACCCAAATACAAACCCCCATTTGACTTCTCAGTCTTGCAAGTTGTCTAATGAAGAAGCAATTTACGGCTTTTTTTCCGCAATTACCTACTTAAGACTAGCAATTTTAATTTCAGGGTAATTTTCATTTAAATCAAAACGTACCTGCGCACAGGGCAGCACATAGTAGAAGAGACTGACAGGTATTTTGGTGTATTTCTTGAAAAATAATAAGAATTAAAACCACCATTTTTTTATTAGCGTTTATAAAGTCAAATGGCAGCACTTATGTTTTAACAATACACAATAAAGAGAACATCATTTTCCAATGACTAGTCTAAATTAGCAACAGTGCTGAACACTAAATGCATAAATATTTTATTCCAAAACACTTATACAGCCTGTGGTTTACAGCTCAAGAAAGTTGCACATTTATAGTTGACCTGTGATGATCAAACCACAGTATGTTAATTCTGATATATATTTAATACTATTTCCACTTGCAGAAATACTCACGGTAACATTTCATAACCAAAAAAAAAAAAGATATTCCAACTTAATCATACACCTATGATCATGAGGCTGGCTTTGAAGTGTCTGCCATTACACATTTCTCTTCCAAGTGCTGTTAGTGATAATCTGTTCTTACTTTTCACATCAGCAATTGCAGTAGGTTTCTATCAGTCCTTGGAAGACAAACTATAACTTAGAATTAGGACACCTGAAAGCAGGTTTAGGCCACTGAATTGCAGCATGCTATTTTAGAGTATTCTGTTTTCCCAGCAAAGCAAAAACAATTCTAAAAAAGTGCTAACTTTCACTGCATGCATTCAGTTTGAGTTGGGCATGAATTCAGATTACTGTTCTAAATCCAAATCCACTTGGAACAACCATTCTGCTTGCCTGGTTTCCATCAACATCTTGCAAATTCCCAGCTCCAGGAGTAACAGGATCACAGGAATGTCAAGCATCTCTCCCTTTTTCTGAAACCCTCCTTCATCTCTACTGGAGGAAGTTTGTAGTTTTCAGAAGAGGTGGTAAATGATCCCCAAGGTCCCCAAACCGGAAACAAGTAAACACTAATACAGGGTAGTTTCTTTCCAGGAGGGTGGCTCTGTATTATTACTCAGGGCTCAGTCTTATGAATGCTTACTGCATCCCCAGCTGTCCTCCCTCTCGTACGGTACAACAGCTTCATTACCAAAATGCCAAAAGATGCCCATCTTTCCTATATAGGAGTATATATTCAAAGGTGCCCTTTCTGTTTTGAGCATTTTTGAGTACTCCTTTTGACCATGAGCATCTGGACTCTTACTGAATAAATTTTAGTAATTTTGTAGAAGATATAAAAATATGTAAACACTTGCACACATTTAAGGACTGCTCATAATGTTTTTACATGAGATTTTTTTTTCATATCCAAAAATGTGTTTTAAAGCATGATGTTTAATCCCTAATGTGGAGGGGCAGGGAGGCAGAAGGAACCTCACTTCATGGCGTAAGATTAAAGATTAAAAACATACAGAAGCTGCTAATTTATCTGAACACTTGCCTCCATTCCCAGGCTGCCTTCCAAAGCATGATTTCATTAATAGGTTATTCTGGAAAAAATCACTGTAAGTCTTAAAAGAAAGCTTCAGGTTTTTTTGACATTAGCTTGCTCAGCTAACAAGCTAACATTCCCTTTCAATTAATTCTCTAATTTGCCCAGGCAGTTAGCGGATACATACATCTTCATATTACCTGAGACACTTTTCAAATTATTCCTGTGTATTTATATTATTTAAGCCCTTGCGAGCCAGTGACCTGAAGTTGTTTTTAACCACTTGTTGGCCTTTCATCGAATTTAAATATAACCAGCTTTAAAAAAAACCCATCCAACACACCCAACCTCCCATTTTAATAGATGCAGTTCTGAAGCTAGCAAGAGCCGTGATGAATTATCACCAACACTAGGCTGATCTCTTCATATAAAAACCAACGTAAGGTTGCATTTACATCTGTTACAGATATAGTTACTGAATTGCAAAGAGAAAGGGAGTGAGGCACAAGGAGAGTGAACACAGCACAAGGACAGCAAACCCCTTAACCCCAGGGGTGGGGGATAGTTAGGCCAGGATCAGATAGAGATGAAAATAAAACCAGAGAGAAGAGGGTGGAGGGAGCAGGGCCAGGATGCAGAAAGGAGCCAGGGTAACAAGATCCCACAGGAGGAGGTTACAAGGAAGAGCCCAGCAGCCCAGAGAAGGGGAAAGCCCCGTCCCAGCTGCAGGAGGACCCCAGCACCTGACGATGCCCATGCAGGCTGCTCCTCCACCCCCAAGTCACAGCTGGGCTCCTCTCCCATCTCTCCCTCCTTGTCCCCCAACACCAGACAGAAGCTGTGGGCAGTCGGGATTGTCCATGGCCTGGCTCTTGGTCCAGAGGGTGGCTGGCACAGAGACCCCACCGAACGGGCATGCCTCCTGCCCAGGCAGCATTCCCCGCAGTGCCCCTTTCTGACCAGCCAGCTGCCTCCTCTCTCCATATATTATTTTTTTTTACACCTATGTAGTTGACCCAAAACATATTAATTCAGTGTTGAAGTAGGTTTCATCTCACCCACAAGGGCTGTTCCGCCACAGGCCTGAGAGTCTTCTCAGCTCCCTTGCTGCAGACAGACTGTTGACTCTACACGGACATTAGATCATACGTGGCAAGTATAAAACAAACCCAGCTGTCCCTGAAGAGCTAGGTGATTTATGTGCATTAACAACCTTGGAAATACATTTTAAAAGCAGGCAGGATCACACACATGCCTTAAAGTCCTCCTGCCTCTCAGCTGCGCTCCAATTTTGGAGTTAGAGAGCAAGCGTTCAGAGTTGCAGTCACCCCCAGGAAGCTTCACCCACACACTCCCCGACAGACAAAACTGTATTCAAAATCAACACCCCAGAAGCATAACCAGCAGGTTATGCCAGTTGTATTTATCATCCACAACTCTGATGCCACAGCCTAAACTAATCCTGCAGAAAGGCACTTACTCCATAGCTTCAAAAGTCAGCGCAGGCTCCAATTTTTAAAGTGTTTTGATCGTCATAACTTCCCTCTCCATCTAAGGTATCCTGAATGCACCGTAAAACAATAATCAAATTTAGCCCAGATCTCTTTGTACTTATTTCTTAATAAATGTAAACCACATACAGAAAAGTCCCTGGTCTGTGGCCTAAACTTATCCAGCTGCTCCGGGTGCTCGGAGGGAAGCAGCAGGCTTAAGGAGGTAGTAAACCGGGTCATGCTGTTCTGAGCAGGGATGTGTTGCACAACCTTACCAACTCGCATCTTCTAGGGATGGCTGCATAATATATTGCAATTTAGGTTTTACTACTGGCAAACTAATGCACCTCAACCTGAAAACAGTCTCTCTTGTTTGTACAGCACATTTACTTCATTATGTCAGTTAAAATAATCCAGTTCTGTCAAGAACCTCAAGGTCCCCGTAAGCACACTAAACCCATGGTTTTGGTATGATTTTGGGAATGCCATTGGTTGAGCTATTGACTGCTAACGGATGCAACATAAAAAAAGAAGTATATCCCTTGCTACAGGAGCCATAGAAACATACCACCTTAAAGCAAAGCTTAAAACGTTAAATATATTGGGACTATCTGTTGGGATCCCAAGATTTATTGGGGTTTTAAGAACCTTCTTCTGAGTAATCACCTTCTCGGGCTGGAAAAGAAAGAGCCCTCTCAAAACTGAGATAACCTCTCTCACTCACTTGTAGCAAAGAAGGACACACGATGTGAAATGCTGAGCACCACCAGAAAGAAAAACAAGCCCAAGAATAGCATCCGCTTATCTTCGGAGACCTAAAGATTTTCTTGGATTTCACACTAACTCAAGTAGATTTTTATCCTTCTGCCTTTCGTTTGCTTCCCCGACTTTCATTTTCCCTTTTCTCCTCCTGCACCATATTTCACCCTTTAATAACTGTGTGCAAGGTTGGCATCCTGTCTGCTCCTGCCTCTGCTCTTCACTGGTTGAAGCAAACCGAGCAACTACCTCTGGGTAAAAATGAAAAGTAGCCCCAGCTTGTCCCACAGCCATCCCCATTTTCTTCTCCTGCACATGGAAGCCCATCCATCAGCTCATGATAATGTGGTTTTACTTCTGTAGTATGCAGTTGCTTCAGGGTTTGGGGTACAGTCCCTCAAGGGAGTTTCTGCAGCAATGTTTTCCACAAGCCTTGTCACAATTTTTTTTATTATTTTTTTTTCCCTCCATAAGCTTTCTTACCTTTTGCTGTGTAAGTAAATTCATAAACACATCAAAAATAAACAGACACTACAGATACAAGAATTGGTATACCAGTAGCTATACAGAAGAATATTACCCTCAGATGATTACTTTGATAAAACCGAATTGGTCCACCCACTACAAGGATACATGTTTTGAATTACAAATTAAGACACAGTAAATGATCGATTTCTCGATATACGGAGAAGATATGAACAAGATGGTCTGCAGCTCCATAAAGAACTACTTTTCATGTAACTCTATATATTCTCCCTTGCTCTCATTTTCCAAGCCCAAGCAAACAAAACAATAAGGACAGCTGAACTGAATTAGTGAGCATCCAAAAATATCCAGCCCATCTTTCTTAAACACACACAAGAATGTTTCTAGTTTGCCAAAAAAGAAGCAATATTTTTAATACTGCTGCCCTCAAAGAAGCTGCCTCTTGGCTGTCTGAATTACAAACTACTGTCTTAGGCAGATAAAACAAAGAATATGTGAAAATACAACCGTGTATAGAATGGGAAACACAGGAATCAGTTGGCAGTCATCTCTACGCTGTCCCACATCATGTTTTTATTAATTATTATTCAAACCAATGGCCTGTATAGTCAATAGGATTTTGCCAGAGTAACATCTCAGTTCTTAGCCTGGGGTTTTTTTTCATTTGTTTTACCTAAAAAATTGACCTCTTATTTGCCATTCTGGAGTCACCTGCAAGATATTTTTACCTTTCAAGACCAAGATGAAATTTTTCCATGGGATTAGTGGCAGAGGAGACAGCAATGAAAATTTCTTATTAATAGCAAAAGTGACAGGGGAAGAGGTGGGGGGAAGCTATTCACCTGACAACTTAGAAGTGATACACCATTTATATACTTTTCTTAGCATCCATTACAGGTTTCACCGAAGCATAGCTTTTCTCCACTGTGGTAAACTTCATGCTGAGGAATGCAAGGGAAACAAAAAATCTGGAAGCACCAGTCATGTTGGAATTCAGATGTTAACATCAGAAGAAATGATCTCGTGTGGTGTCAGGGTCCAGTGAAGACATATTTGAAATACTGGGCTTAGCCACTTCTTTACAACAAAAATGTAGCCAAGTCCCAAAAAACTGCAGGAATCCTAACCACTGCAAACTATTCTAGGAGCCAGAACAGTGCATGTTTAGGCTGTATACTGAGTATTTATGGAGCAAAAATCTTTTCCATCAACTTCAAAGGGAGTTAGACATCACATCTGGGTGGTTTAAACTGGAAGAACTCCATGCATAAAGAAGGAAGAACTTTTTTGGTTGGCCAGGATCATGGGACTTCCCTCTTGCAGGAGGAGATTAAAATAGAACCACCCAGACAAGTAACTATGATGTGTTGCATTCTCACGGATAATATACACACACACAAATGAATTAAGCAAGAGACCTTGTTGTTTCTATACTGTGATAATTTCTGTTTTTAAATGCCTGGGTGGTGTTTGAAAACGATGGGAAAAAGGTAACTTGGTAGAGTGACAAATAGATTTGGACTTTGAGGTAGGGCACGGCAGGGCAGGGCATTAAAATAAAGCCGAGTGGTATCTTCCTACTATATAAATGTAGATAGGTTTTGAGAGGGAAGAAAACAACTACATGGGTGTGGGCTGAACTAAGGAAGCATTTGTGTTTCTCTATTTTTTTTTTTTTTTAAACAAACAAAAAACCTCCAACCACTGCATCATCTTGTCCTGTTTTGTTTCATTGCCCGCCCAAACACACATGGAAGCCATACAAGGCTCGTTGGGTAATGAGGCAGGAAAGGTAAAGCAATGGCTGGTGCTCAGCAGCCTCCCTTCCAACAAATTAGTCAGGTTTATAGCTTTGAAGGACTCCCCACACCGACCCTGATAGCAGGGCTGTTTGCCAAGCCTGGGGAGGGAAGATCAAAGGACACTGGCAATTTGAGAGAAGGGGAGCACTGAGCGAGTTCAAAAACACTGCCCTGTGCCTCCAGAGAAACAAGCTGGCTGGCTGGGAGCACCCATATGGGAAAAGCTGCACCATCTGATAAAAAGGCCATAAGCAAGTCGGATTGGTCTGATATATGGGCGTATATCCCCCTTTTTCCTCTGCTTAAATGCAAAATACAATTTTGCAAGTGAATTAGTGACAGTCATTGGAAAGACTTTTCCACTCGCTCCAGCCAGCTGCTAAATGAGACTCTCAAGGGGAAAGCTGTACAGGTGCCCACCCCATCAGACCTGCTGGGCTCCCCTCCGGGGCAGAGCCCAGGGGGCTGTCACTCCACAAAGTCCTGCCTTCAGAGATGCTGCATCAGAGGATGCATTTGGGCAGACGTGCCAAAACTTCTCGCCTTGTCCAGTACCCAGCGAGAGCCTGAGAGAAGGAATGGATGCAGATGGTCCAGGAAACAGTTTCCTTTCAGAACTGAAAAGCAACAGACCAAAGCTTACTTCTTCTGCTACTGTCCCTTGTATCAAAAAAATCTGCCTGCAATCATGAGTTAGAGCCCTTTAAATAACGTATTATAGGCCTATCACTTTGGAAACGCGCATTTCAGTGCTGAACAAATAAAGATATTTGCTTTATGTATTTTTTTATATATATATATATATCTCACTTGTTGATGCATAATTAATTAAAATCAAACACATGCAATGCAGCTCTGGAAAGCTTCCATATGAAACAAAATTGAAAAGGCTAAGAATATTTAGTTAAGAAAGAAAATGAATAAAATTAAATCATAAACAATACAGACCCAAGCACATCAATTCGCCTTGTGAAAATCCGCAAACTAATAAAAGAAACTGCATTTTGAAAAGAAAATACGGTGCACAAGTGACTGACAGTCATCAAGGCCAGTAAATCAACACAACAGAGACAAAGACTAGACGTTTAGTGGCTAGAAGAAAATCCCATACAATGATAGCAGGAATTAAAAGCACCAACCCGCTTAGAGGATTGAAACAGGTATCACTGGGGCTTTGGACAAGCTCTTTCTTCAAGGGGTAGCTGGAGTGGTACTATATTACCACCGCCCCCTAACACTCGCCACCCTGACCCAGCACAGCCAGGGTGGGAAGGACACAAAAGCCCCGCACATCATTTTTCCACAAGGTCATTTCTTTGCTCTATCAAACAAAGTATCTCCTTTTACTTTAATTCTCCTTGAGCACCGTGGTTGCTAAGAGTTATCCAGGTCAGCTCGCATCACCCTGGGTGGCAGCAGACCTGGCACCGAAGGGACGAGGATGGCTCAGCCATTCTGCCCTGCCAGCTCTGCCTGCCCACACTGATGTCCCCCAGCAGCTCAGCTGTTCATGGAGCGGACACGGGGCTTTAGCCTAATACACACCCTGTTCCCTAATGCATTCTGCAGAATATCATGTATTTTCATATAAAAAAAAAGTACACAGTGCTGTATGAGACTAAACATAGGTGGACAACTGCATTGATATGGAGGGAAAAATCCTTTGTAATGTATTACAGATACAGAAATTGTTACTGTCCTAAATATTTTCCATCCTTGCCTTCTATGCAAAGCTTGAGACCATCTCTAGGACAAACAATTTTTCAGGCGGCCACCCACAGTCCTAAATACAAATCATGGAAGGCAGAAGTCAAAATCATTTTGACCTTAAATAGTGCATCCCATTTGCTGCTTTATCACGAGTATAAAATTGTGAAATATAATATAGTCTCAAAAAGTCCGTTTGGACGGAGTTCCCCAAGCATAGCAGGGAAACAGCTACTGTTAGAGAAGAATAATCTGTTTACTACATGTATTTAGTAAAGCTTTCCCAGCACTACTGTGCAATACTTCTAAGGAAAGGGATTACAAACAGCCTATTTTTGAAGTACTTCACCAGATTCAGCTTCAGTCTGAATACTCAAACTTTAAAGCAGTCTTTTTGTAGCCAAGCTTGCCTCCAAGAAAAAAAAAAGGGGGCCAGGGGGGAGGAGAGAGGACCTCACAGATCAACTTTGCCATGTGAACTGGAGGCACAAGCAAAATAGGTTCTGGGCCCTTTTTGTTTATTTTTAAACAGAAACACAGTAGAAGAGATACAGGTCCTTGCTTAGCTGTCCTATTCATTGCTGAAACCAAAATGCTGGAACCCATCTTTCCTACAATTCCGTAGCAACAGTGTGGAAATAGCTCTCGCAGTGAGCCAACTAACCTCTCTTTATCAGCTGAGAAAACCAGGCACTTTGAGAACGCAATTAATCTTCTCCAAGGTGGACAGCTCAAGGGCTGCAGTGGATAACAGTCCAGAAGTGTCCATTTTTCCTCTATTGATTACAAAGGAAGTCTAAATTTTTCAGTATCTGCTGCATTTGTATTTTCACCAAGAAGCGTTTCATTCCATTCATGAAGAAAAACAAGCAAAGCTCTTAGCACTCCAAAAGTGGAACATTCTTGTCAAACAATTTAACACATTAGACCGGCAAGATGTAGGAGACTCGATGAGAAAGAACACAACTAGGCAGCGATGATGACAAAAGGGTAGCTTGACAGCTTATTGACTGAGAATGGCTTTCACATCAGGAAGAAAAGAATAAACGATATTTTTTGAGTGCCAGATATGAAACATGCAGTAATATAAGTAACTATACAGATGGCTGACTCTAGAGCGGACGTACGGATAACTGCAGGGTAACAAATAAGTTTTAAACCATACAATGCTTCTTAAGCAATTTACAGGATTATATTTCTGCATTCTGTATTCCATACACAGAAAGAATTCAATTAGTTTTCTCCTGACCTGTGTATATTGCAAAGCCTAAAGTCAAATTTCAGCATGCCTGTCACCAGAAAGAAGTAAGATTGCAAACAATGAGCAGGGACATCAAGGAAAGAATCAGGTGGGATAAGCTCTTTATATAAAAAATAAATCCATGTTTTCATAGATACTCTGGCAGAAAAGGATGGGGATAAATATCCCTGGCACATTAAAATAGCCAATAGGGTTTATGTTCTTAAAAGCCTGTAGATCTGGAGTAACAGACTGAATACTGAGACCATACCTGAGCTGCTATCAGGATACATGACTGCAACACACGTGAACACCTGACTCTGAGCAGTCTTGGTTAAAGCCCAGCTGAAGACTGGCAGCAGGGGAGCCAGAGCAGCGCAGCTGCAAAGCTCTTCCGACACTTACGCTTAACCTAAGAGCTTAGTTACTTCCACCCTGTTTTCAGGGTACACGTTCTTCTCTGGCACTAGTGGGATCTCAACAGGTCCCCCAACTTTTTGAAGCAGCAGGCAGCATCCAGCTCCTCAGATCAATTAGTGCACCCATTGTAAATCTCCTAATTTAAGTTCTTTATGGACTAACAGGCTTGAGATGGCGTTCCCAGACTCTCTCTCATCACAATCCTCTCCATCCTGTACCGTATGGCAACATTTCTTCTTCATATGAACGCATGTAGCCAGAGGGAGGGGGGATTTCACACACCACTAAGAGTAACACAAATGCTGTGGCAATGCTCAAAAATGGCAGGAGAATATTTACAAGGGTGACAGAGGAACTGGTTACAGCTGGACAAGAAAGTTAAGAAAAGCAAACTGCCTTTCTACATAATACATAATCGATCAGCCTGACACATCAGAAGACAGCACTTTATAAGAGAAAGGCAGGAACAGTAAGAAGGTAGGAATAGGATGGATAAGAATTTAATAGAGCACTTCAGAGCAGTAACATTTCTGCTGAGTAGGGCTTGCCCAAGTGCAACTTTCTGGAAAACTATATTAGCTAATACAAAACTATTTTTTTGGCCATAGGACAGAAAAGAGAATTGATTTGTCTTCCATTTGAAGATACTGTATGCCATACCATGTAATATCCTGTAAGAGAAGCAGGTCTTATGAAGAGACAGAACTGGTTTTGTCAAGCCAAATTACATCATTAAGGAAGTAAGAAGCAGTGGGCCTCCAAGCCTTTTCAGAGAGACATGACGTTCTGGACTCTAAACTCAAAAATCTTATCCTCAGTCTCCCAACTGCCTTGTGATCTTTAGATGATGGCCACTACCAGCACTATGACTTCTACAGACACTGGTCTCTGTTCAGGGCGCTGAAGTATTCTTTGTCAATGTACCGTATCATGGGAAAAAAAAAAAAAAAAAAAAAAATCACAGGTTAGTGTATAAACAAGACTCCCACTGAATTTCCACAAGGTCCCACCTTTCTCTGCATCACTCCAAAAATTGCTATTTTTTCAAGGTGTTACCAAGGGATGCATAGTCCATTTAAAGAACAGCAAAACACATGGGTGGCCCATGACCGAGGCTAAAATTAAACCAAGCTAAATCTGTAAGTGAATTAATATAAACTGTTTTGCATCAAGACTCAAGGGATCGAAATCGCAAAGAAGGGAATTTTTCCTTTTATAGTTTGCTGCTACTTTTTGGCAGTTATGAACAAAGAGCCATCCTTAAACAGAGTGCTTGGAGAGCATCTTTAAGCAGGCTCTTTCATTCCTGTTCAGAAACCTGAACAATAGCAACCGCGATAAAAGCAACTTCAAGTCACAATAAATACATTGTTCCTGTTTAATTAATGTTTTCCCAATACAATTGGTGTGTAAGAGGTCAGAGGAACAGAAAATTGTATACTATAGAGATCACGCTGTCAGGTAGCACATTAAAAATATTAAAAATGTTTTCCATGACTGTTCCACAACATACACTGAGATGGGACTAGCAGAATAGCATGTGCACCAACCAATTCTTTATAAGTGGGAAGCTGAACCCTGTAATCTCTTTATCATCCTGTCAGTGAGTTAACGGTCATTACCATGAACAGATTCTTATTATATCAAGCAAGTCAAGGCATCACTGGTGCTTTTCATATGATAATACTGATGCTTTACATCACAATTAAAATGAGTACATATTTTTTAGCTTTACCTAGGCTTAGCTGCAACCTTTCAACTTGCAAACACCACCTTTAAAGTCTTACCAGAGACACTCATGTAGCACACTCATCACCTTACAACCAAACCTCTCTTTCTCTCTCTCATTCCCTCTCCTCTAAATACAGTATAAAAGCTTAGAGATAGAAACAATAGAGGAAACTGTTAGCTGAGAAAAACCTTTCCTACACATAGTGTAACGCTACCGTCCAGAGCAGAGCAACCAGAGCTTAACATGTGTTTTCGTTCAAGATTACCAAAACTCCAATGAATGTTGCTTTCCTTTATCAGCACTAAAAATATTCTAACAAACATCCTCATGTCAACAGTTACATATTTTCAAAACAGAAATCTCCCACTGGGCTTTGTTTGTTATCAGCAAAAAGTCATTTTGCAATATTTCACGTTCCAGCTCCCCTCCCCCAAACAGCAACCACCACCACTGCTGATTTCTTTAATTTCTGGAAATGTTTTGCTTTGTCCAAACAAACATGGAAATCAGTTTTCATTCAAATATGCAATGAACTCAAGAGTTAGACGTACAAAGGATTTTCTTTGCTGTTCTTTTTTTCAGGTTAAAGATATCCTTGTGTATTTAAATTGGATGGTAGTGGTGGTTTGGTTTGGTTTTCAAAGGCTGCTTCTAATCCTACCACTAAACAAATAAATAAATCAATCAAGAACTGGACTGCAGCTAAGTGTGAGCACATGTGAAACAAAACTGAGACCATGCAGGGCAGTGTTGATCTTGGACCCTAAAAGGAATTTTCTTAAAAGTTCAATGATCTTCAGAGATGACTCGCTCAACCTCATCGTTTTCTGTGTTATCTCAGGACACCTCATGTACAGCAAAATGAAAAAAGAAATAACTGAGTCTCAAGTCAACTTCTGCAATACCTCCCAGATAAGTGTTCCTGTTTCTTCTGTTAACTGACAAAATCTAGTGAATTGGGGAAGGGAGAGACAGTACAGGGAAGGAATAGCTTCCCTCAGAGAAGTACTCCAAGCTCATGTGCGCTTTACTGTAGTTCTTTCTTAGGACAGAAAACCCATTCACCATGTAAAACTACTAAATATGGGAGTTGATGAAAGACAATGAGAGCACTGGAAAAAAAAAAAAGCAGTAGGCTATGAATGCTGCCAGCAGTCCCTATTTGCACTGGTGTCTCCTCCCGAAGGGGTAGCCACTGAAGAGCAAAGTCACACACCGTAGGCTGCCCATCATCAGTATACATGAACATCTGTGTTGCATCTAAGCCGGGGCCAAAAGCAAACCTGTGACTGGTGGAGGAAGGCTTTTTGCTGCAGCGCTGTTCTCCACAGGCCTTCGTCTTTACAAAACCATATTTAACCGGTATGAACTGAGGTACTGCCAGCCGGCAAGACACAACATTAACAACCCGTATAGTATGTATAAAGGGGAAGTTGAAGCCAAGATTTACAGTATGATTAACGATTTCTGAGTGCACAGTTCAAGTTACTCTGAAGAAATGCTGAGTTCAGCTTCTGGAGGAAAAAAATTAATAGTAACAAAAAAAAAAATCGGGCTCCTTTAACAACTCTTAAGCTAAACCAGCTTTGGGTTGAGGTACCCAAATTACTGGTTGTTTTGGGACGGCTGCCACAAGGCCCTTGAGAGAACTACCTTGGGAAATGAGTTAAGCCGCAATACATCACATTTAAAACCTGGCGTCCTTTCTTCAGGTTGCTCTTCAGTCTTTGCTCAGCCAGCCTCTGTGGGTGGGGTAAATGTGCATTTAGAGACAGGGGGAAAAAAAAGGTCTTTCCTGAGGGCCTGGGCAGGTGAGCGAGTTTCCATGAGGTAAGCAAGGGCGTGAGCCCATGGGCGTGCTGCAATGGCCCCGCTGCATGGCCTTCCCCTAAGGGACGCTCGAGGTATCCTGCTGCGAGCAAGCGCATGGCGGCTACTGCCCTGTCCCCGCCGTCACTCACCCCGCAGCTCGCAGCCTGCGCTCGCACCCGCAGCGCCCACACAGCCATCGCCACGTGCTCCGGCACGTCCTTCTGCGGGGGCGAGAGGCCAGCCGGCCGCCCCGCTGCCCTGCCAGCGCTCCCTGCCCCACGGCAGGGCTGCCGCGGGGCCACCTCACTTGCGAGGGGAGCTCGCCCCACTGGAGGAGAATGGCAGGCTCACCTGGAGCAGGGCGGGCTTGGCCTGCCTGTGCTGCGTGACACAAGGCGGACACGGGTGGCTTAGGGCAGCTGATCTGCCGCTGCTGACTGTGAGGAATGGGGTCCAAAGCCACCCGACAGCATCTGCTTTTGGCTAGGCCACCGCGTGCTTCCCACCTACCAACGATCGTTTAAACATCAATCAAACATCGTTCACTCTGCACCGCGACAGCTACAGCTTGGTCTTCACACAGGTCTTCTCTCTGCTCTCCATCTCTGCTCCCCAAACCCGAGACTGTCCTTTGGCCTCCTGCTTACCTTCAGAGCAGCTGCTCCTCCCTGAGCCATCAACCAGCGTGGACGGCCACCAGATGCGTTATCCAAGCTGGCAGCCACCCTGGCTGAAGATATTCAACACGGCAGCTGCCCTCCAGCAACAGTCCATTGGTACCCACGTGCCCACTTGGGCACTGCACTGACCTCCACTACCTTTCCTTCCCCGATGGACTGGGGGCCCTGAGAGTGCTCATAAGCACCTTGGCTGTGCCTGTGGAAGGGGCAGAGATAAAGCCCGGGTCCTTTTTCATATAAAGCCAACAGATAAATTGGCAGAAAGGACAGAGGGACAATCTGGACAGCGTTATCAGTCTCTGTTCAAAGGGTGCTGAATCCTGCTGAAAGGGGATTTAAGGGAGCACAGGACTAGGAATAGTTGTCTCAGCCCATTGAACTTCAAGTCTCCCCCTCTCCTGACATCTAATATGCCCCCCCAAATTGAGCTCTGTGTGTAGGGGCCGTATGAAATAGCTGCGCTGGTTCTACTGCTCCTGGGGAAACTCCTGCACCAAAAAGACGCTGACAGTAAGAAGCACACAGGTCATCTCCTCTGTCCTGGCATTGCCCGAGTACCAGAAGGCAGCAGAAGAAGATACTTCTTTTGTCTTAATATTTAACTGCTTTTAGACCTTTGATGTGTTTATGGCTCAGCCTAAAACACCTGAAAGGCAACAGTTTGTGTACTAGGCACCCTGGAGCCCTTCAGCAGAACCTAGTTCTACAAGTGAGATGAAGCTCAGCCTTCTTTCCACACTTACATGAGATAAACATCCATACTAGAAAAAAAAAAGCAATCCTTCACATCCTTTTGCTAACCAAAGATGCAAATCAAATGGCACTGGCAGACTGTCCTCCTTTCTCAGTTCTATAAAGAGTTTCCATGCAGAAAACGTCTTATGTGCCTGCTGAATTCTTTCTTCCACAGTATTCCGTTAAACTCTCAATTAGAAAACAAAACAAACCAATAAAGTACTACTGCACTAGCTGTTTCCATGTACTGGTCAAGAACCTTCATCGTAGCCACAACACCTATAGTGCAACTACCCACCAAAGAGAAACCTAAATTCCATGGAATTACTGCTGCAGCGTTGAAGTGCATAAGCTGCCAAAGCATTCAGAAAGTTAACAGATTTGTTTATGGACTAGACAAGGCTTAATTAAACCAGGCAGCTCTGAAGAACAGTAAATCCTGCCTCCTCCTGTCTCCCCCCCCCCCCTTTTTTTTTTCCTAGAGTATCTTTCTCCTAGTAGCTTTCCTCTTCCTAATAATCCCATCACAAATGACAGATATGTTATCAGTCATCACTGGGATTTGACACGTTCTTAATACCTGTCATGACAGCTCTGAAGTCTCCATGCTACCCCATTGTATTCCAAGGCATTTGCAGGAGGTAATGGACAAATCAAATAGCAGTCAATGGCTCTGCTTTATTGGACTGCTGAAGGCTTGCAATATAGAAGTAGATGCTTAAAAAAACCTAATCCATGATTATTCAAAATTACACAAAGAATAATTAAATATAAACCAGTACAAATAGCTTTTGCACTCTCTATGCCTATTATCATCTTGGTGACATTGTAGAATTTATTATTATATGTTTATTGATAAGAATGCTTTAATGTTTAAGAAAAGGTATCAGTATTGGTAATAGTGAAGATCACATTAATAATTCAAGGTCTTCATTGAAAGGTTCAAAGTATTATACTCATGCTGGTAACATAGCAGTGTATTGCTGTGCCCACACAGAGTCTCTCCTGGTTCCCTGGGTCTCTGCTTTACTTTGATAGAGAACCTGATGCAGAAGTGAGGTGCAAGTCAAGGCTAGAACCAGAGTTAACATCAGAGGTGAACACCCGAATTGATACGAAGACAATGGGATTGTGAAGTGTGTCATTCATAGTAATTGTCAATACTATAAAACCAAAGACTAAACGTGAGTGCAGTAGAACATGAGTTTGAAAAGAGAGTGTCTCCTTCATGGGGACACAAGGAAAAGACAGTGTCTTATCACTGAGCAATAAGGACAGGGAACACCAGCTAGTGCGTTTTGTATGAGTCCATTCCTAATACCTGCTGATTTCTGTGGACTTCAATACAGGTAGTTTTGTTTTTTCTTTGTTGAAGCCCTCAAAAGAGCTGTGACAGATACAGCATGCCACAGGAAAAATCAATACAGAACTCTCTAAACAGATGTATTGTCTTTTAGTCAAATTCTAGTATTATTTCAGATTACTCTGGTCATCTGTGTGCAATACTTTTCAGGCACAAAAATAAAATACTTCCTTACTGTAACATTTCTTTGGAGCCTTAAACTTGCAGAAGACTTTCTCTCAGTTTAGCTGAGCGGCTGCAAAGCATCATATAGCCATGGTCTCTGCCAACAGCATATGAGCTGCATGACAGCAGTATGCCTTGCCATTAGAAAATGCAATAGCTTGTTGTTCTCAATGCATTTACAGTTTTGCACAAAAGCAGAAAAAACCACCCCCAACAAAAACAAAAACCCCGCACAGATTAGAGACAATGCAGCCCTGTGCACAGGAGTAACTTAAGGCCCTTTGAGGAAGGCAATAAAGCTAAAGCAGAATTGTGAGCTGGAGTCAAAAGAAGTGTCCCATTGACATAATGAGCTTTGGAGAAGGTCTGGAAAGAAGACGACAGGCAAAACACGTTCAGCCACCCAAGCGACTGCACGTCCTTTGGACAAAATTGTTAACCAGTACTAAGGGTCTCAAGGGATTGTTTTCATCTACAAGAAATGGATAAGCAAACTGGGCTTTTTTACAGTGCAATTTTATTTAGGAGAGACACAAAAGTAAGTCTTGCATCTGTAAGGCATTTGGGAACAAAGTGATGGCATTTAGGGAGGGGGGATGTTCTCAGGATGCAGCTTGACAACACAGCAAATCCTGTTCCAGGGATCTAAACCACTACAGTAACAGCACGGGTTGAGTATAAACTCACCCTGCCAGCTGATGCACTTTCAGAAAAGCTGAAAGGCTAAGTTTGTATCAGTAGGCTTCACACCAGATCAGATACTGCCTGTTCTTGAGCAGCCAACATAAAAACATACCACAAACAAACTTGGTACCGTATTTTCTGATCATGATCTTACTCCAGGGCCTGTTCTGGATCAAATTTGTACTGCTGGCTGAGCCTGGGTTGCATGGAGGCAAGATGATGGCAGCATGGCCCCATTGAGAAGTCTTCCCAGCAAATACTCCCTTCTGGCTTCGCTCCAAGGAGCATTACTGCTTCTCCTGCTGTCTACAATCCCAGTTATTCCTTTCATACACCCTCTCAGCTGTAAGCAAATCAACATGCCAATCCCTTGGGACACATGGCTTAGTTTATACTTAAGACTTGCCATTCTGGTTTGTGCGTTGAACATTGATTTCCATTGTCTCAGCTATCACTCAACAAAAGGGTATTTAATTGCTGTCTCATTTAGTCTGGGGGAGAGAGGGAGAACAACTTTTACCAGCCCTCTGATTGATGGCAGCCATTAGCACCTTCTAGCACAATACGGACTTATTAGAAGCTCGATTTACATGTGAAATTCATTGCCACACAAGTGAACCAGATTTGCAGCTACGCTTACTTGAACAACTTTAGAGACAAAATCTTCACATGAAATGAATTTGCAGAAATGCTTACACTGGCCACCCATTTAAAGGGAAAACTTTGAAGACTAATGAAGTTTGAGGAAAGCTTCTAGAAAGAAAAGAAAGTTTAGTAGAGATCTCGTAGTTTTTGTTTCTCTTTTTAAGTGCTACCATGTAGGTGCTTTAATGGTTGTAAAAAAAACAAAACAAAACAAAAAAAACCACAACCAACCTGATTTATACTTATTTACACGCATCTAACACCAGGAAACGCTTTATATCTACTATTCGTCAAAGTTCATAATTGCATACTATGAAAGGCAATGCTAAAGAATCCCATAAACTTTCCCCCTCCTGTATGAGCATTTCTATTTTCTTTGTGGTGGAGGAATGAACAAAATTCATATCCACATTTAATATACTCCCTGTTCTGTACAGCAATGAGCCACATACTCTGGTGTTCAAGCCAAATTGCTGACAGTGGATTTTTAGTACTTGGCTCGTTTTATTAAAAAGCACAAGGATGCTAATCTTCCCTTCAAAGGAACAGAGCTCAAGAAACAACTAGATCAGTGAAGGCTTCTTGAAATACTACCTTTAATCAGTCCAGTTTTGTGAAACTTGCAGTAATTTCAGTAAAAGTTTGATGCAGTTTGATGCAATTTATCAAAACATTTAATCATTGCAAAATCTAAGACCAAGCACCTTTTGAACATCAAACTTCCCAGTTAGACATAGAAACAAGCTGAGGCACTGGGTATTACAAGACACACCTTTGTGCGTTTTTTTGAAGATTCACCATAAGACAGGCTGATCGAGAAAGGCCGACTTGCAGCGAGGTGACCATGTACAGCCAAACACAGGAGCACTAAGTACCGTCTCAGCTGTGGGAGTGCTAACCCTGACCAGGCAGAGACTTTCTGAAGCCATGTTAGCTATACCCACAAAAAAGCAGTTCTGGCTACTTTCAGAACATATCCTCTGTTATTCACATAATTGGTTTAAAATTCCACAGCAAAATTACTCTGCTATTACTTGCTTTCAGTGAGTCCACCCTTACATTCGCATCCCCCACAGGACCCACCTTTGTTCCTTAGTGATACTCGTCTTCCCTGATGTGTATTTCTAAATAAGCTTAAATGGCGGCTATTTTCATGCTTTTTCCTACATTTCAAAAAAATCATGATTTTAGGTACACAAATGAATGTGCAAAGGCGGAATGTACTTCTTTGTTTTAGAACAGCTGTCTTCACTTTTATTCATTCTGCAGCTCACATGCATGCAAAACTGTATTTTTATCCCTGCCTTTCCTATTAGTTTTTAAGGGGAAGTAAAACTGAATGCACAGAAGCACACAGCTCCCCCCCCCAACCTAAACAAACCCCCTCCCAAACTGGCATGCAGACAGATACTAGCTAAACACTAGAATACACTTGTTTTCTTAACTTAACTCTTTGTAAATTTTATTTTCCTCTCCCACTGCTTCATTTTTCTTTGGTGTCGAACAGGAGACACATGTTTCTCTTGCTGGAAAGGCTAAGTGCTATCTTCCGAAAAGTACAGTCTATGGACAATTATTACTGGTAGCCAAGATGAAGGCGGCACAGGCGATCCCAGCAAAATGCCCTGCCTTCCCCTCCAGGCTCACACCAGGCTGGAACCAGTGCGCCCGACAGCAGCACTTCCAGGAGCGTCGCCAGCACCAAGCGAGCTGCCAAAATGGTTTTAAATCACTTTGCGGCTAAAGAACAGACCGAGAGCCATGTTTGTGCAACCCCTCTGTCAATCTTTGCTTCAGGTCTCTCTGGCCGCTTGAGGATAAAGAAAATTCTTAGTTGGAAGGTTTTACAAGCTGGTTCCTGTCAAGCCAACACGTGCTAATCAACGTGAACAGGTCCTGGAAAAGAAGTTGATCGAATCTCTCCGATCATTCTCAGAGACACAGTCAAACCCATGCACCTCTGAGATTCAGGTCAACCACACATCTGCTCAGCATCCCCCTGGGAGACTCAGAATGTAAGTGCAAAATTAGGGCAAGTACTATCACAGCAGTAGGCTGGAGCATCTTGCTGGCAGAGGCACAAACCTGCTCTCCTATCCAGCATACCATCTATAAATAGGTTTATGAATACAGAACCTCTGCCAAGCTGTTCTTTTTTTCTTTTCTTTGCTAATTTTTAATGCTTCTTGCAAGACTGGGTCCTAGAAGTTTTATCTCCATTAGTAGCAATAAACATTTATTATATGTTCCAGCAACGTCTGAAAGTCTTGATGAATAGCAACAAATTTGTCTAGAAAAACAGAATATAATTTCTCATTTAGAAAACTCTAATGTATTAAAAAAAAGGAAAAAGCGAGCTTACCTGAAAACAAAAAATTCACATGAGAAGTCTGCGTGCACACCACAGCTTGGCAGAGAGGAACCCAGTTCTGCTGGGACTTCAGGAGGAGATGGGGCACTGTCAGTGCTTAGTCTTGTTCAGCTGTGCTCCAGCGGGTACCAGGTGAGCTCTAGAACTGAGCCCTGGGCTGTCCCCCTCGCTCTTCTCACCTGGAACAACAGAACAGGCTCTCAGCTCCCTCAGCACAGGAGTGATGCAACATTTCATATATAAGACCCACTGATGGATGTTTACACTGTCTGACTGCTGGAGATACAGCCGTATAAAAGGGGAAACTCATTACAGCTGCCATTATCGATAAGCATCATTCTCTGCTTTTCTCTACCGTACGTGCCCTCTCAACTTAAGATGTCTTGAGGACACGCAAAGCACTAGGAAGTTATTTAGAAAGCATCCTAACTCTTCCTTGGAAGGGCCACTTTTCTCGCAGATAATGGTAGACCAATAACAAACTTACTCAAGCCCAATCTGTGGCAAGAAGACTTTATGGTAAGAATTTGACTTTGAGCTGCCAAATGGTTGGGTGACCAAATCAACCAGCGCTACTTTCAAATAGGGGCATTAACCAAGGACTTAAACTATCTTGTACTTTCATCTACTATCATTCCCTTGCATCTCCTTTTTTCCCCTTTCCCTCCCAACCCTTACATAGTTTACCATCCACTTTCAAGGATGGATGCCTAAATGAAGCCCTTTATTAAGGCTCAATTTGCAAAAGCAATGTCACTTTGCAGTTTCCCTTCGCTTCAGAAATTAACTTCTAGGGGCATATTCTCGAAAAGCCTACATCTATACTTATTTCAACTTTCTGGGGAATAATTGAGTATGGAAAGTAAGGTTTAGCCTGATGAAATTTTTATTTCCATCTAAAAATAAAAGGGAATGCATAGTAAAAAGCTTCTTTCCTCAGTCTCCCTCTTTTTTTTCTTCTGAAAGGTGAAGACAAAGGAGACATATTACAATTCAGTTTTTTCCCTTTCAGAAATCCCAAGAAGCTCACCACCATATACTCAAGTTTTGAGCTATATAGAGCAGATGGCTAAATACTTCATATATGTTCTGAGCAGCCTGATCTCACTAGCCCTGATCTGAGCTGGGTGTTGGACTACATGACCTCCAGTGGTCCCTTCCAACCCAAGTTATCCTATGATTTTTTCCAAAGGGAAAAAAGACTGGTTTGTACCTCTCAGAAATGCAAGCCAGCCTTTTTTCCTGTTTACCGCCATTTTTACTGTATGCATCTTCTCCAACATGTAGTCTTTCAATAGTGCAAATCTATACATATTTTACGTATGAAAACTCTTTAAAAGGTATTTTTAATCTTAAATTAGCAGAAGTATCTTTTCACATGTCACAAACTGAAAGGACTTAACACATTTAGGTAAAACCAGTCCGGTAAGAAAACTAAGAGAATGTACCCTAAGTCCTCCATTAGGTAACACTAAGGAAGGGCTTGGGGGAAAAAAAAAGTGTTGGTATTTACTGTAGAAGAACCACTAACTTTACAGTAATACATCTTCTACCTATGATTCTGAAGTCAGGACACGGTTTGTAAAATCAACCTGAGCTCCCATGTCACATGCAGCTGTCAGAACCCCCTGCAGCAAAAGCACTGGGATCCCTTGCACGCTCCACACCTCTCCCTGCCTCAAGGGAAGCTCAACCTTACTGAGAAGCACTGTTTGTTGTAACAATAAGCATCAGATAGTCAAATGGCACCCACTGTAGCCTGGCATGATCCACAGTCCTACAGTACAGAGCCACTGTATACTGTACTACAGTACTTTCTTGTCCAGCATGAGGAAATGACTTTAATAGCTTGGATAACATTCTGATGATCAGAAAAATGCTGACTTAAACTCTCTGCATTGATACCTATACTCAAAGGGAGTAATGCCTCCTCCCTCTGCCAAGGCACAAGGTCATGCACAAGCTCACATCTCTCATGGAGCATCACACAGCCAGCTCCCAGCCCTGAGCTCCGGCTGCCTCCATCACATCCACGAGCCGAATTTTTTAGCTGGCTGGCAGGTTTACTGAGCAGTAAAAAGCTGACTTTTCAATGAGACTCTCAGAAAACAAACTATGATATTTTTCCCCCCAAAATCCTTAAGCATATATGTGTTTCTTGATTAATACTAAACACAAGAAAAACTTGTGTAATTCAGAAAGATCTTTTTCTGTTTCTGTGTGTACCTGCTCTCATTAGAGAGGAATAGAGACATTACTTAACAGATGAGATATCCAGGGAATAAAGTACAAGAATTCCAGCCCTAAAATATCATAAAGACAAGATATTAAAATAAAAAATAAACAGACTTTTTCCATCATTAAGGTGAAGGAATGCCATATGGGATTGGAAAGTTCTCCTCAAGTCCAACAGAGCCTTATTTCTGTTGCTCTTCAAAGTCTAACAACTGCTGTCATCTCTGCCCTCCTCTCCCTTCCCCCTTCTCCAAGAACTGCAGGTATCTTCTCTTGTAATTCCAACCAGCACACTGGCCATCAGACTCTATCACTGCTACTGCTGCAAGGGAACACCAAGGCAAGAAAGGAGTAATCCCCTCAGAAAACCACTCACATGAGTCTACCAAGCAAAGGGATACACATTCTTTCTTCATTTTTCAAGAATCACAGGTACTGCTTTATTCTAATAAAATGGTTTCAAATAAACAAACACCATCACAAGTTTTAAAGCTGAGCCTTAGCCTCAAACAGAGTCTAAAGAGACTGTTGTTAGAGATGGAGGACTTTTTCTTCAACACCCCCATAGTTTGCCTCAAAGCTCATTGTATTAAGTGGGAATAGTTGAGATGCAAAGTCAAATTTAAGCATCCTGGGAACAGCTGTACATGATGTGCAGCTGGCGGGCAGGTCTGCTTCAGGGATGCAGTTCTGCACATGAAGTCACAAGAGTGGGATTCCTAATAATGTAGTAACCAAGGCATGGAAGAGAAATCAGTTCACGAGTTAGCCCCCAGCAGCAGAGGGAGGAGGTTTTGTTCCCTTCTCTGGAAGGAGGACAGCCGATACTGCTCAAATCAGAGCCTGGATCCACAATCCTCCAGGCTTAACTAGAAGATCATCAAGAGTACAAAATGGCATTGGACACAAAAAATGATCATTTTTCAAGTAAATTTAGTGGAATGAGCACTGTTACATTTACAATCCACTCTCCTCCATCCACCTTTTTTTCCTTGTTAATGATACAGAGTTGGCTGCAGATGCAACAAAACCTGTCAGCAACCGCAGCGTGTCCTAAAGCAAGTCTTGCCTATTATTCCAGCTGGCTAGATGAAGGTCACTGACACTTCTAACACCTCTGACATTTTATAATCAATTGCCAGCATTTACAGAGGAGAAAATACCACTAGCTCTGAGCGCACTCGGAAAGAAACTCTTTTCAATTAATTTTAAGCTTGCTCTCTCTGATAGACAAAACATGAAACACAAGGCAACCTAGCAAGCCAAATATTAGCAAGATTGGTTTCTGGCAGCCAATGCCATATTCTGTTTGTATATAAACAATTGTAGTTTATCCTCCTCTTTAAAATAACTGCAATATGAATCATCATAAGGACAGCAGCAGAGAAAACAGCCAAATACTTGTAGCTGAAGAAAAACATCATTTAATTCTCAAAGCAACTATGAATATCAGACTATCAGCACGTCGCTAAGACCAAACACCTATTTGAGAAATCTAGTATTTTGTGGAAGAGACTCTTGGAAGAGAGGCTGACCTCTACCTATCCCTTTGCTGCTGGTAAAGGATGACGAACCTCTTCCCGTACACTGCACATTCATCCTGTGCCTGCTTTCATCTTCAGGACAGGAACAGAGACTGCTGCCTTTTAAACTATTCTTGCGCTGATTTTTAGCCAGCTGTTATATTCCACTGCTATAAGTGAGGATGGAGGGCTAAGGAAGAGATTTTCAAACAATACTTTTTAAACAGTCCACAAGTCCCATCTGATTTATAAACTGCCAATGTGCTGCATGAGTTCAGCAACTGGGAAGCCCTGGATTTGACAGCACTACCCTTACCCAATGGTTCAAAGCAATCATTTTGAATTAATACAGGGCCTCAGAGAACACAGGGATCTCTAACTTGAGACCTCCTAAAGACCTGTATTTCGGTCCAAATTCTTGCTCCTGACAGTTCTTCTCATCCTCCAGCTCCTAATTCAAGCCATCAGTCAGCTCTTGCTTTTTCACAGGAGCTGGTTGCTGTACAGTGTAATGTTTGCGTCAAATACAACCGCCAAAGGCTCTCCAATTTCCACTAATAATTGTCAGTAGGAGAAGAAAAAAAGATGGCTGTATTTTTGTCAGAAAAGAACCATTTCCTGATGTTCAGCATAGGCAGGATAATGGTCACAGGCAGCATCTTGGCTCAACGGGCAAAGCTAGTACGTGGTAAATGAGAGTGCTGTGGAGGGGACAGATCTTTTTCCAGGGGGGAGAGGGGGCAGTGTCTGCTAAAGGAGGCACCCTGACGGCAGGAGATTTATGCATTCGCTCTTGTGTCAGTCTAGGAGGAGGGAATCATTATGCAGGGACAGCTGCAGGGGTGTGCGCTGCTGTCGGGAAAAATTACAAGTCTAGCAATGAACCATAAAGAAGGGAGAAATGACAGAGTGAATGGAAACCCTATGATAAACCCATTTAGGCTCTCTTCTCCCAGGGATGAAAGATGAAGTCTAATCTCTTTGGCATATATCCTGGCTGCGACTCAAACAAATATGCCTACATATGCACGCCCCTAGAATGTGCAATGGCAACATCCACCAAAAGGGCCCGTAACTGCAAAGGGTACTGAGCCAGAGTCCTTTTTCTGCATGTTTAGCTAAGTTCTGGGGAAAGATCAGAGCACACCAAGATGCTTTTGATCAGAAGAAATCTCGTCTGCTGCTGAATGCCTTCTTTGTGTAAATACCTTCGAAATAAAGCTTTTCCATTTGAATACCTTGGGGGAGTGGTGGGGGAAAGGGAGAGGAAAGAAGAAATGACAGGAGTACAAGACAGTGGAAAGCAACCAAACTAAGGCTCTGCTATTTCACTCTTATTTGACCGAAGGAGAACTTTCCAATTTCATGCGGTATTCCTTTGCCTAAGAGAATTTCTGGCTGAGTTGGGCAGGTCTGCAAACTTCTTGTCCTGTTTAAGGTAGAGGGGGTTTTTTCTCCTTCATTAATACACTCGCAGAAATGAAATATTCCAAATATTTCTTCACTGTGCTTGGTAATAAAAACAGTCAGGCTCTTGGGTCATACTGGTATTGGCTAGCAAGAGAATAGGGAAAGAGTGGGCAAGGAAAGCAGTGGTCTTTAATACGCTCCCAAAAGGCCCTGGTTACAATTTCAGCCCTAAGCCTACAAGGGGAAGCATTTGGTAACTTTTCCTTCTGCCTGTCCTGACCACTGTTAAAACCTCCGGGCTGGTGAAACTCTTTCTGGAATGCTAATGCCCTGCAGGAAGGCGGATGGTACAAAATGGGAGCTGTTTGGAGAACACCCTCCTGGGGGAGAAGGGAGGGAGGGATGTACTCCAATACCTTATTTCAAGTTACACATAAGGAACCATGGCATTAGCCACATTTTTACCAGGAACAGAAGAAATACATTTTGCCCAGCATGCCAACATAGTAAATTATGCCATTGTGTGTCCCTCAGTATAAGCTCTTCCAGATGCAGTTTTATGAGAAAGTTTTGTTCACTTATGAGTGTGAGAATTAGGAAAAAAAAAACCCAACCCTCAAAACAATTCTACTGTAAAAGTCTTCCTTTCCACTATACATGCACATTCAGAAACATAGGTATTTATTTACTTTTCTTTAAAAATACTGAGTGAACCCCCCCCCCCTTTTTTTTTTAAGGCAGCTCTTTTGTAATAGTCTTCCCAGTGGTGTCATCTATCAAGTGTAAAAAAGATTTATGCTATCAAGTGTCAGATTAAGACATCACTGACTACATTCGTAGCACTTACACCTGTACAGTGTGAGTCAAAGATAAAAAATCCATAAACCCTCAAAAATATAAAGAAAAGCACCCCTAAACTATGATAGTTTAGGGACTTGAGACATTGATTCATTAACATTGTGAAGGTGTAAATGGGAGTACTGAAGTGAAGAATGTGGCCCTCTGATGAATTAAAGCAAATGGAAGTTCCCTACATGCATGGTAGCTCAAAGAACATAACTCTGAAGGCCACTGTTTGATCAAAGTTATGTGAAAAAACACAGAAATAAACCACAAGTTTTTACAGTAAGCAACAGAAATAAAACTGGAAAATTCCTAAACTACAAAACCATATCATTGTCAAAGTGCAAACAATACTTCTTACAGCTACGCAGTTATGTTTCTTTTTTTTTTCCCCAAGGAAAGTAAGGACAGGCAAATGTATAATATTAATATCAATGCAGGAAATACTTTCATAGTAAGATATCAAATATATTCTGAACAGAGGGAAAAGGAACACGGTTATTTATCTGACTTGAAAACAGCACAGTGTCAAGTTAATTTAAAATTCAATTTCAGTTTAAAGCATTACAAGGAAGAAAGAACCCTATGTATCATAGGTTGTAAATTGAAATCCTAGCAAGGTTTTTTTCTGCCAACTAGCTGTGTATCAGCTATAAACCCAGATTGCAGGTGCTTCTTTTAGGAGATTGGGCTGCAAGGCTCTCGTAAACCACGTTTGGAGAAGTTTGTCATTTACTATTCCCAAAGGCATTTTATTTAAACTTTTTTCATAGTCCGTTATTTAACGGAAAACCGGTGTTAAAATAACCCAGAGGTAACATCTGCAAGGTACAGTACATGACACAAAAGCACAAAGAGTCCTGCCCTGTGGAATTCACCAAGAAGGCCTATGCAGCACTCACATAAACACATCTTTTACAAAAGCAAATAAGCAAAAGCAGTTTGTCTGCAAAAACAGCTTTTAGGATGACATGAATTAAAACCAAAACAAAACCCCACAACTTAAATTTTTTTTCCCCTTTCTAGAAAACACACCTACACAAAAATGCTTCATTAAAACTCCACATAAAACCCCGAACATGATGATTTGAGGAAAGAGGCAGGATACTCTTCCCAGTTTTCTGGGCTGAGGAATAAATAAATAAATCTGATAGAAACAACATTTAATACGCCCTGAGACTACAAACTGAATGAAAGCCTACTCATATTTGGTACATATTATAAAAAAAAAGTGACCCAAGGACAACAGCTGGGCTTCCAGCTGCCCCTTTCCAACTCCAGGAGGGTCCCACAAGGTGCATCAGCCAGTCTGATCAGAAAGGCAAATACTGCTCGTCAGCCATCAGCCACTAACGACCCAGCTGGCCAGCGGACAAAAACAGGACTGGAAGGCCACTGAAAACCTGCACCAACGAAGAAAATAAATGTATATCCCTGACCTCTGGTCCTCCAAAAGGAACGCAAAGAAAAGCTGCCATTACAACAGCTGGGGCTATTTTTACTTAGTCACATGGGCCTTGAACTTCCTTGTACAAACATTTTGTGAAACCTCAAAACCTTGCTGAGGGAGCAGACAAACACCTCAGAAAGCTTTGTTTTTGGCAAACTGGAATTTAAGGTGTGTGCAAATTGGTGCTTGGGAAAGGGTAATATTCGAGGATGTGAAATTTATCTCCACTGACACATCCACAGCTGGGAACCAGTATGAACAGCTTCCTCATGCTGATCCAATTCACTTCTATTTTGAAATGGAGAGATATGGAAGACATTATTAGAGATGATAGAAAAGCGTTTTCTTATTTCACTAATGGCTTTTATCCTATCTTTGAAAACTACACAATTATGTGTAAGTTTATAATAAATACCCATTATATATAATTACATTTACATTTTTCATAAAACAATAATTTCTAAAAATGCTGGAGGATTAAAAAAAAAAACTAAGGAGGGAGGAATTTGATACAGCATGAGATGGAAAAGAGCCTTTTTCCCCTAACTTATGGGTTTTTTTTAAACACATCTGGGCTTCCTCCTGCTCCCACAGCAGAGCATGAGACTGTAGTTATGCCCCCCCTCCCCTTCCCACTTAAACCCTCACCATTTAAATGGTTTATTCACCTTTTTGCCTCACCATGCATTTTTGGACCTACAGCTCCGAGGTGGATTTTTAAGAACTTTTACTGGCACTTAATATGGAAACTACCACCACTACACCAATATTTATACACGTGGTATTACAAAAATACGCCATTTGCTTTGATGTACTGCTCTTTCCTTGCTTCCCACTCCAGCAGAAAACACAAAGGACGTTTAGCGGTGATAAGAAATCCTACTGACATCATCAGTATGCAGTGGCATAGTCAAAAGGTTTAAGTCTGAATTACTCAGTGTCCCTTGTAGAATGGCCAAAACAAGCCTCAGTGTTGCTTAAATTTCTGTGGAAACTAGGAAACATTGTTTAAAAAAGAAAAAAAAAAAAAAAAAAGAAAAAATCACCAAAATAACTCAAATTTAAAAACAGGCTGCATCTGTTACTAGGATAGCCAGGCCACAGCACGGGGGATCTTGCACACAAGAGGATACAATACTTGCTTTCTTTCCAAGCTATCCCTTATGCAGCATGTAACTCTCTATTCTAATGCTACTTTTTATTAAAACTTTTTTTGGTTGCCAGATGTTGGACAACACAAATAAGGAGAACTCTAAGCTGGAAATGCCAGCTGCTCCTGGGTATAATCTGCCATGGGTCTAAAGCAGCCTGAGACTGGGATGCTCCTCACGTGATGGAGGGAGCCTTTTGTGCAGGACCTGAGGCTTCAGTTTCTTGCCAGTTTGATGGAGGTTGGGAATTCAAGGTTTACTGGACTCTGTAGCACTGTTTGGTACCGTCTGATGGCAAGATGGGCCCAAACGTCTTGCAACAGTGAGCAGAGATGATCAGACACAGACACAAAACACATTTTCATAGTAAGGCCTGCCACACCAAAAGGGTTGGGTAACATGATGAAATGCAGCATCAAACACTGGCCCGGAGTGCACGTAAAAGAAAACAGTGGTGCAGCAGAAGAGCACAAGCAGACTAAGGCTTTGCATTTCATTTTCAATCCTTTCATCTTTAAAAACTAAACAGATTGTTTTAAGATATTTTCAAATGTTCCCCTTACATTTGATTTGCACACAAGTGGTAAAGGAGCTTCAAATGTTCCAATATCATGCTAAAAAAGTTTTAAAGGTTGTCTTCAAATTGGAAGTACTTCAGAAAAAGATATATATCAACAAACCAAAATATATAATCAAGTTCTTTGAAGTCACTTTCTGCTCCACTAAGACATTTTTACTAATTGGTGAGTTTCTCATTTCATCTTTTCAGGCACAGATCATTTCTAAATGACTGAGATTTAGGATACACTATTTTAATATTGATGGCGTACTTAACGAGATCAGGTTGTAATAAGATTCTAGGCATTTATGCTAGAGAAAGGCTTTGACTTAGGGGTATATTTTTACAAAAAAGGAAGGTAGGTAGGTAGGTTGCTGTATATCATAGAGTGAGCCTGTTCAGATCATTATAATCACCATTTGTGATCCTATTTTATATACCATTACGTGGTATAAGCAAAAACCTCAAAAATATATGAATCCTCAATACTAACACGAAAAGCCTGCAGGTCCATTTTTTCCTCATTCTCAGCAGATACACAAAACTCTCAGTAAACAGACATGCTACGGAGGATAAACACAAGGAACTTGTGATTAACTTAACCAGATCTAATTTGGCCAGCCAAAAGCTTAGCTACTTCCTAACTTGTTTATTGACCACTAACAGCGAAACAACAATTCAGCATCCACGTCAGGACTGATATTCTAATTTTAGGATTAACACTTTTTTAATCCGTATCTTGCCTGGGAAATATATAATGATGAAAATTAACTTGTGATTGCACATGTATAGGTGCCAATAACTACACAAATGAAGCAGCATAATTTTTATAGTAAAGAAGTATATGTAGAGCTACTGTAGGTTGCAAATAAGACTGCAATGTGTCCAGATGTTAAGACTATACACAGCTAAGCAAACGCCAAGGCACCTTATCTTTTAGTAGGATAGCAATTTCAGCTTTGTGCTGATTTTCCTACAGAAATACAAACAATTAGCATTCAATTTCGAGCCGTACCAGAAACACTCTTTCAATAGTTGCAAGTGCCTTGACCATTTACAGCAGCTCTTTTTAAGCAGCTAACGTGAAAAATTTAAACAGATAAGAATGCTTTATTCCTGCGCCATTCCTGAGTTTATTGCAGCTCCTGTTTCTGTGCACTTCCCTCCTTCGCTTGGGCCCCATCTAGGCCACCCTGTCTGGGAAGAATCCCTGACCCACATTTGAAGGATGATTTTGTGGTGGGCTTCTGGGGTTTAGCGCAGCCTGCCCAAGATCACCTGCACCGCCGCTCTCTCCAAGGCTAATGACACCGAGATCTCTGTATAAAGTACCATTTGTTCAGAAGGACAACAATGCGAAGAAAAGCCTGGCCATAACAAGAAGTTAATACATCTGCGCTGCTCACAAGGAGTCATGTGCCTCCTGCATGAAAACCCTGAAAAGGTTTCCCTGCCTGCTCAGCTGTGAATTGAGACTGTGTCTGGGAGCTGTCATCTGCTACAGTCTGAAGTCCTCTTTCCACAACTTAAATGAGGGTAAAAAATATCTGTGGTTCCTCTATAGGAAAAACTGTCTTCACAACCTACAGAAGGTATTTTATCACTTCACCTACTCAGCCTGGAGCACAAAGCCCAAGAGAGCTCAGAGAAAGAGATGCACACGCAATCTGCCAACACTACAGTCACTGACAATGCTGTATATCTCCAAAGCATCTGATGTTGCCCATATTGATTCTACCTGCTACCCTGACTGAGAAACCCATATTCTACACCTATAACCCAACTGTTCTGCAGACAGAACTGAAACATAGATGTTGATGGATTTCTGTACGTTCCCAGCAGAGTCTTCCAAGTATTTTTCATAGGTTTAGCTGATTGACAAATTAGTTAACTCACTACCTGTATCTTAACTTTCTTATAAATAAGACGCCAAGGATAAAAGGAGATTTTCCTGCCACCAGAAAACCTTGTGTGTGCCCAGAGCTTGTGTCGGTGCTAGTTACTATTAAATGGTGCTAGTTACTATTAAATTCTCACAACTACACTGCAAGTCAGTCTGAAGAGAAGGTATCATCCTATTGCCAGGTATTAATCAGTTCACAAATACTGTGTGCCCAGGGAAGAGAAAGAAACTGTTGCTTAAGCTACAGCATTAGTGCCAGGATACAAACGTATTATGCCTGCACATTATTACTCCAGTTCAAACATACCCTCACCTAATCTAGTTCTGAAATGTATTAGCTTCAGTTAGAGTAAATACTATTGTAATGAATACTAATAAATAGCCTCCAAATAAACAAGAATGAGTTGGTTTTGTCCTTGCCAGGGAACTATTACAGAGGACTGACTTACGTGCAGACAGAGTGGCCGTTCCCTGACACAGAATCCATCACTGTCACTTAACATATGACCCTCTTGTAATGCTGTGTTAGGAGACAGAAAGTCAAATAATCTCTTTTGCTTTGATGAAAGCATGAGGAAGTTGACTCAGATAAAAGCAGGGAGTAATCTGTTTAAACAGCTTGGGTCCAAAGTTGAAAATTAAACAAAATCAATAACAAATACAGGCTTGCTGCTGGAGAATCTGCCTTGAGCATGACATAAAAAAGGATGAAATGCTACTACAAAGATATTTCATGCCAGAATATCCTGTATGTGAAGTTCGTGTACATCTTCAGCTGTTTTAATGTACACGTGTTTATTCATTTATAAATCTATACAATGCCCATTGTTTGCTAGTAATGATGTAGTTAAAGCAGCTTTTGGTTAATCTAGAGGTAATGAAGAACATCAGAGTAAATTGTTATTTATTAGAAGAACAAAGAAAGAAAACAGACAGTGAAAGCCCCCAATGTGCTCCCACTATTAAGGTTCCAATCTTTGGTGACAGAGTTCTGGCACATACCTATTCAGGTCAGGTTTTTATCTGAGCTAGTGATGTGTGCAGAGGGAGCACAAAAATGCCTGCATCTTGCTGTCACAAAGTGATTTTTAAAGAACTGGCCATTCACACCTTTGGGAAGACATGTTCAACAAGTCCTCTCTGCCTTTTTAAGGAAAAATCAAAAATACGCAACTTACAAACATAAGGTAGGAGAGATAATACCTTCCCACTCCATACATGGAAGATTCAGCATAAATACCTATACAGAAGACAACAGAAATGTTAACAAAATAGGTTAATATTGAATCTGGATTTGGATCACTATAACACATCCTTTCTATGCCTCAACAGAGGCATGAAAGGAGATGCAAAGAGAGTAAACATGTGGTCTTTAGCTGATAAATGTATTCAGGAAAGAAACCAAAGCCTAAAATAATCATTGCAGGCTTCTGAGAAAAGATATTAAATGTGTGTGGACATTTTCTACATGGACAACCTGCAAAAACCTCCCCATTAACCTGAGTTCTTCTTAAGTAAAAACAAACCAAAAACCCCCAAAGCACCTTTTGATTTCCAAATGTATTTTTCCATAATAGTGAGAAAGACCAGCTACAGTTCATGCTACCTTAGTGAGGGCAGGCAAATGTTTAGAATCATAACATCCAAATTCAAAGTGTGTCTGTGAACACAGAATTTATTACATTCTTTCAAAATGCAGTATTATTGCCATCCTAATGACAAGAATCATGTAGCACAAATCACCAACTTTATAACTGACTTCTTTCTAAAATCTGAGTAAAGATAGCATTGCAGATTTTTACTGCTCTTCTCAGCAGTCAGAAACGATGCTCCTCATGGAATTGAACTCATGGAAAGGCCAAAATTTTCCATAAGGAAGAGGGAGGATGACAACATATTAGGCTGGCCAACATGAATAGTTTCAGATTCTGATTCATACTGTGAATGGTATCTATATTGTTCTGTAGCAAAAAAACCCCCAACCCCAAATCACATTCCTTGAACAGTATTTGGTTTTCCTAAAGATTCAGAGGTACATGCTGAGCTGCAGTCTTGTGAGCAGAGTGACTTGAGGTCTTGTGATTCCATTTGTCACAGAGCTCAAAGTGTTTGAACAAAACCTATGACACCCACCTGGCCAAGGGTTGAAGCAACCTTTAACAAGGAATGAGCCTTCATGGTTCCTGGGATGGCTTCAGGCCCCTAGAGAAACAATTGCATCATGCCCTAATTACTCCAGCTGACTCAATGCACAAACTGGGATCCCTCTGCAAGCATTTCAGAACATTTTGTAATATGGAAAATTACGGTGTTGCATTATGTTTCCCAGACTTGACAGCAAATTTTTCTGCAGAGCTCATTTAAAGTAGAACCGCTATAGAGAGGAACAAGAGGCATGCCAAAATCATACAGAGGACAGGACATACGGAAAACATTCAGATGTAACATTGGACTGTCATATATGGCTCTCAAAAACGGTAGCACTATATTCCTGCTGCACTATTTCCCCCTGCAAATTCATCTAAGTTAATTTCAGTGAAAAAAAGATTTGTTATTTTCCCTCAGTAAGTAGCACCACAGTTATTCTTGCCTCCTTGTAAAAATGAGCCATCCCTGCAGCAGATGATCTATAAAATTTCCCAACTTTTCTGGGAGGAATACTATTTTATTGTTCAATTTGGTTTCTTCATAATAAATATCTCAATCTTCAGTAGTGATGTATAAGGAGTTTTGATCAAGCAGTTTAATACTGAGGAAAACAAACCTGTATTTTATAGGGAAAACATACATATAAGGACATAAACATACAATATAGGATTATAAGCTACAGTTTCCTATATTTGTATGTGTCTCTTTATATGTATTTTTCCTGTGTGTGTACATGTGCTTTACAGATATGTTAGGAGTAGCAATGGTAACTCTACAGGGTTGTATCTCTTTCTCACTGTATACGTATTCCTGGAATTCAATCCGTTACAAGGACAGGCAAACGTGTAAGACACTGGCAGTAGCTGCTCATCTTTCAGGCAAGGCATACGTTGCTTGCTAATTTCGTGCCAAAATATAATCATAAGGTCTATACATTCATTCAATATAAACTGAGGTTGGCAAACACTTATGATAAAGTGCCACACTGTAACATAAAACACAATAGGCGGCTGTTTACGTTTCCACACCGGGCTGTAAAGTGAAGCAGCTGAGGAGCAGAAATGTCCGTCCTCTCAGCAGCCCTGGCTAGTGGGCTGCCATTTCCAACACAGGGGCAAAGCTGCTGCCGGGGAGGGGTAAATGCTGCCCCTTGCCCAGCTGCATCTGCTCAAGTTTGGGAGCCGGAACCTTACACGGGAGACTGGAATCAGAACTTCAGCAAAAAGCAAAGACAAAAAGCACTGAAGCACGATTGCAACGTTGACTGCTAGCCCTGCATCTGCAACAACATAATCCCTTCTCTCCATTCCCAGGCCACTATCTGGGGGATTTCCCTATTCTTTCGCATTCATTGCAAGGTTTTCATTCCACTTCTGTACACAAAGACCCTCCCAGGATAAATTTGCTTTCTTAACTCCCTAAAACGATATTACATTTTCAAACCACCTTCCCCTCATTTACAGCCCAATTCCACAGCACCAAAGCTCTGGGTGAGTGCACTGTGCTTGTGCCTCAGAGATGCTCCGCCTGGGCAAGCATGTTTATTTATGGATTGCAATGCAATCCTGTAGCACAGAGGTAAACAAATGAACAACTTGCTCCCTCCTGCAAAGATACCCAAAGACCTAAATTTAGTTCCTTGTCATGAGAGCCTATCAGCAGTTAAACTATCCATCTTCACCATAATTCAACAGCAGGCTTCTTTTTATACAACAGGATGAAAATAAGGCCGCTAGTAACTAACATTTTGGGGTGTATCTGAACATAGGAACTGGCAGATAGAGCATAGCGTATCTATTCATCCAGTACACTGAACTCAGTATTCCTGTGGTCAGAAGAACTTTGACTCATCTCAACTTCTACCTCGGTTAAATTTCTCTTTTGGCTTCTCTGTCATGACTGTGGGGCAGGCAGCAAACGCATTTGCTTCCCCAGGGAGGGTACAGAGCGCAGCTGTTCTTTGGTGGCATGCAAAAGGAAACTTAGGCCTTTTTTTTCCCTTTCAATCTCAGGTCAGACCCACAGGTCACCCTATGTACACAGGATTTTAAGTGGAGGTCAGCAGCTTGTCTCTTGCACGTAATTAAATTTGGTTTACAAGCTTGTCTAGGCAGTGAGTAATTAAATATCACTTCTCAGACTGAGATTTTCATTGTCCTGAGTTGCCTGACAATAGGATTTTTCTGTCCGGTTTGTTCCCAAGCAAATGTAAAATTTCAAAAGAGCTACCACTGATAATTCTACAAGAACTACAAAGCAACAAGAAGGGTTCAACTACTGATAGCTTTAACAACAATAATCACTACTTAAGTATTCCTAACACAAGTTCCAAAAGTGTATCTAGATTTTCATCAGCTTGTTGGTAATGGCAATGTTAAAACACAAACACAGAGCATTCTACCTTTGTTTTTATGATAGCCAAGATAAATCCAGAGGCAGATCTGAACCACAGTTTTAAATTCAAATCCATTTTTTTCAAGTCAGAAATACATCAAATTTACATAAGAATATCTGTAGATACTGTCCTAATTTGGAAAACTCATTAAGCAAATAAAAGCATTATGCAGCCTTAATTCCAAGCATTATTTTAAATTATTCCTACTGTTTCACAACATCCTAAGAAGCATCTTGAACTCACAAAAAGTTACAAACTCCCTAAATGAGCCAGTACCACACAAACTTTTCAGGTGTGGGACAAACCTATTTCCAGGATCTGAAATGGAGCATACGAACTAGCAAAGTATGTGCCTGCCTCTAATGTAACAGCACTTAAAACAGCAGCCCCGTTGCAATGTCCAGTCAAAGGACATATCCATGTTTTTAAAACTTTAAAATGCAGTCTATTTTACTCTGCAGCACACTATATCTTTCCATAAATAGCTGAAACTCCACATTAGGTTTTGGAGAAAAGAGCACAGATACCTGAGAGCTTGCTTTTGTGCAGTCAGATACAGGACAGAGGTATGGATATGGCTTCGCACTGATAAACAGGGTCAGGGCTGTACTCTAAGCAAGCGGATTCTCTTACTCACTCATACAACTGCCCCAAACTTCTCTCAAGCTGTGGTAACTGTTCCCAAACTCCCTAAGCCAAAGAGAGAGAAGGAAGGAAAAAATCGGGCGCTCTGTGCAGTTACCCTGTGTTAACTGGATGGGGACGTAAACAGGCATCACCTTTTAGAGTCATCCCTTCAAGGTGCCTTGGGAAGAGCATTTCTTGCCTTCTGGCTTGGAAATTAGTTAGAAACAGGATTAGGATACAATGAAAGGGAGTGCTTCCTCACATGAATTTACATCAGAACAACTAGGTCAGTGCAAATTTGCAGAAGACAAAGGCAGAGTTTGAGGGGCACCTCAGGATCTACTAATTAGAGACAGAAACTAGCTAGATACTACATAACTACCTTGCTCCTTCTCAAAATATTAAGCTAGATTTAACTACCCAAAATACGCTACATGTCCTGAAAAAGGCCACAGAATTAAAAAACGTACATGGGCAACAAGGGCAGCAAGATTTGTATCAACAAACCTTTAGACACAAGACTAAAGAGCCTAGCAGCTGAACCTGCAAAAGAGATGTAGAAAGATATGATCATGGCCAAACAAACAAACAAAAATTAGTCTAGAGAAAGTGAATAGAAAACAATTTTCACCATATCTCACAATATTAAAAATGACAAGGTACCCAATGGCTCATCAGAAGTCAAATGTGCAGAAGGTAGCTCTCCATGCAGCTACATTCTGTGTCAGAAGTTGAAAGTAGGAAGGGCTCACTAGGAGAACACACAACTAGGTCCATCAAGAGCTAACAAACAAAACAGTCCCAATGCAACCTCTGATCCACTAAATCCCTAAATCTTCAGCTGTCAGAAGCTGGGGGGTGTATGGCAGGTGCATGGTGTATAGAGGGATCATTCAGACAACTCCTGGTTCCTGTACTTGTCCTCGTACTTACTTGACCTACGCAGATACTTTACTATGTAGATCTTTGATACAACAGTTCTCATCTTTGTCTCATGTTTGTTTGCTTTTAATTCCAGTAACTCTCATAATTTCCATAAACAATGCAATTTACTTAGAGCACCAGATACTCTTGCATGACAATTTCCAACATCATCCAAAATGGCTTCATTATTTGTTCTGATTTGTGTTCAAATGAAAAATTGAGTTTTTGAAAGGAAGATGGATGCTCAAATACAGAACAGGCACATGGAGTTCCCAATTTAGATGTTTGGTCGGGGGGGGGGTTATTAATTTATTTATTTCAATTAAAAAAAATATCGAGTATATCCTTCACAACTACAGTATTCTCACAATGTCTCTTAAATATTTTGTATTTCCCTTGTGACATAAGAGGATGATATATAATTTAACTCATACCTGATGTGATGAAAGAGGGAGATGTTATGTGTTTCTCTTTCCTTATTCTTTTCTACCTATTTTTGGATGTTTGACCACTTGTGTGCTGTCTTGCTCTTAGTCTCAGCATTTGCACCATGCTGACCCGGAGATAATATTCACAGAAGGGCACTGCTAAGCTGCCATTGCTTTAAAGGCTACACGGGGTGGGGGGGTGGTGGAAATAAATCTTAAATAATCTATGAAAACCCCACCACAAAATCCTAGGACAGCATCACCAATATCTCCCTAGCACCTGTCATCTATTTAACAGAGACAGTTAACCCAATACCAATTACTCAAAACCACCTTCTGTTTCTACAGTGGAGCTTAGCAATTGTGATGGGTGGAAGACTGAGAACGCCAAAATTAAGTTCACATAATCCCTCAGAAAGAAGTGGCAAATCTGCATGGACACTGTTAAGCTGCAACAAGTGATTCCAATAATGAGTATATGTTTACAATGTAATTACTGTCTTTCTAAATCCCAAAGGAGCAGTATGTGAAGACTTACGTAAAGTATTACTGCAGTTTAAAAAACGATCTGAATGCATACCAAGTTATGAGCCCCTAAAAAATCCTACTTACATTTCAAATATTTGTATTTGAGCTACCCAGCTTATAATGCAGTACACCCGATCATTATGGACTGCTGACTATAAAAAAAAAAAAGTGATCCGTTAAATTATTTTTATTATGACAATTATAATGATTTATTTCATGGGGCATGCTACCAGTTGTGCAGGCTATGATTTGAATAAGAAACAGCCTCAGCCGATCCACTGATGCGGCAACATTCATCTGCAATTCCACACACATGCACTCTGGGTTTCATGCACTGTATAAGGTACCTTTGAAGCTGCACCCCTGAAGATGGTTCAAGCTCACCATCAGCCTAAGTGATTTATTGATGATTATCAGTTATTCACTGTGATAAATACCAACACCACCAGCAACTTTTTCTACTTGCTAATGCCAAACCACACACATATCTTCTGCGGTTCCCGTATTTATAACCTACTTTTCTTTGAAGACTGTCTGAAATAGCCTGAGTTCTCAGGTAAAGCATTTGGAAATTTGAGAACCTCCTCACCCTTCTGCCCCTTTCCTGGATTTATAATGATAGTTAGGAGATTTCTAACCACTCTAAGAGAAAGAACAGCCATGACACCTCTTCTTCCTTTCCCACTCGCTGGAGAGAAAAATGTATGGAATGTATTTAAATAATGCAGTTGAACTTTTTATGAGCAAAACCCCCTTCATCATCTTGAATTACTTATTTGTAATGAGTTACTTGTTCAACACTGGCCAAAATAAAGTTTATCCACTTACAAAGAGCTAATCGAGTCAGAACTCTTAGAATTCTGTCTCAATACTGTTAATCTCTTATTGTTAATTCAGCATGTTAAGAGAAAGGAAGCTGATTTTAATTCATTTAACAGAACGCCAAAGACTAGATTGTTCTGTTATGAACAAATGCTTCAAAGATTTTCTGCCAGTGCCGTTTCCTCTCCAGCTGGGAATAAAGTTTTCCCCCTATTAATACAAGTCAATCATTCTCTGCCTCAAATTCATCTTTGAAGTTGCCAGTGATCTCAATGTTCCTTTTATGAACACAGATTTCTTTTTAGTATATAAGAATTCCTATTTATTATAAGATATTTTAATTCATATTTGTTGATAAAGTTTAGAAAACTTGAACTGTAAGTTTCATATGACATGTACTAAAAGTACTGTGAATGACTGATCATACTTATACGCAAATGATGGTCAAAGGATGTTGTCCTGGTACTTTCAAGAAGATAACCATGTTCTGCAGTTGCAAAATACATATCCCTCTGGGCACGTGGGTAATGTATGCTGTGCTGTGAGGTGATCTGTGATACTTTCATCAGAGTCCTGTGAAAGGTGACAGCTGCAAGGAAAGTTGTCTGACACCAGTAACACAGTGAAGAACAGTGCAACTATTCCACAGAACAGTCAGTTAACCTCACAAATTAGAGCAGCAAAGTAATTAATATCCATAAAGCAAAGCACTGCAGGCCCAACAGTAGTCCTGTCTCTGGAATTCAATTCTACCACAAGACACTGGAAGAGTGCCAGTATTTTGGAAGGTTTATACAACACCAAAGGTGGTAACAGAGATACCTTTTGCCAAAAACAACCAGTTTGATTAACAGTGTAATGGGGCAGAGTGCTCCTCACTGTGTCTAACCTTATCACCCTAAGTCTTTATATACTCTGTCCAAATTCTCCTCTGGGAAGAGCAAGTTTGCTGTATTTCAATCTGATATTAGTCTTCAAGCATAAATAATATATGGAGATGAGCTAAAAAGTCTCATTGATTAAAATTCTACACTGTGCGCTTGTCACATTTCAATGTGCAAATTGCTTCTGTCTGGCCTGCATTCAGAAGTCAGTCATCTAAATATATATACACACTTGCTTGATTTTAAGTTTGGTATCACAGCTGAACCACAGATCAGAATCAGAAGAGATTTTTCTCTACAATGAATTTGTAAGTAATGATGTATCTAGTCAACTGATTATCTAATGAGACAGCAGTATTACATGATGTGGCTGCCTTCACACAGCTATGAAGAACTCAGCCAAGTCTTGGGTTAAAAAGCTAACCCTTAGGTTTCTACCATGGTTTGCAGCACTTTAACTATAGCTAGAGTCCTCAGAGAGCCCAAGAAATCAAGCAAAATGGAAGGCCACAGATACCGAATCTGCATATTAATAGCTTTTTACATGTTTACAAGCAATTCTTAAACACCAAATACATCTAGGTAGTTTCCTTGGAAAGCAAACACAAAAATCAGCCCTAATAAGAGCAAGGATAACTATCTGACCTCACGCATTTATGGTTAGTACTGCAGAGAGACTGTACACAAAACGCAAAGATGGAGGGAGTCATGATGTGTGTTACCGTGTCACATGCCTGAAACGTTTGTTTTATAGGACTCTGAAGTCCAGTGTTCAAATATTGAAATGTTCCTCTTGAAAGCAGTGATCAGACTTGCATAGTTAACTTTAATGAAAAGGGATGTCAGAGAATCCATACACTTGTCCTGTCAGGGTAACTTGTTCCTTAAAACCACTTTAGAATAAGAAATTATTTCAAAGTGACTTCTGCTATTTGAGAGCAACATGTTCACAAAAGCTCTTCTTTGTAGGAGTTTGCTTTTAGGTTGCAGGTCAGATAACCAGATTATTTTCTAGATTCAGAAGGCCTCCAATAAACTCAATATTTAGCATAACCCAAATGCTGTAGAGTAGCCAAAAGCTCAACAGAAAAAAATACAGTCCTGCCTTGACCAGAAGCATATTCAAATATACTGCCATGTGAAGATGAAACTTCTCTCAGAAAGGCACACTAATTCAAACATGATAATGGAAGTAACAGTGTTAACAGTCATCAGCGAGAGAAATAGGAGGAAAAAATGCATATAAGCCACTGTCATGCTTTCTGCCAAGAGCTGAAGAAAAAGAATGCAGAAACATTCATCCCTCTCCAGAGTATTTTTCACTGTTTACTAATTCTGGGACCAAGTCTTTTCTTCCTTACCCTATTACAAAGTTAGGAACAACTGGTATTATTTTTAACTGATGAACATGAGGCAAAGATTTGTAAGGTCTCCATGCTTACCTCCTAGAAAAAAAACACAATCACACAGCAATGGCAAAAGAACCATAGGATGCAATACTTCTAAGAATGAAGGTTATTAAAACAAAACTATTCCTTAAGTATTATTTTCTGTACCTCAATCTTTCAAAAATGCATACTTTTGCTTTTTTATTTTTACTTCATGCTGCCAACCAACAGTTTTAAAGAAAAATATAGCACCTGCAGAGACCACTTTCACAAATGAGAAATTTAAACAACACTTATTTGACTTGTTATAAAATCTGTTATTTAGTTATTATTACATGCTTATATAATGGAGGGAGGAGAAGCCACTCAAACCAGAATGAATATATTGCATTAGACCCGTTTAGAAAAAAAATTAACACATATAATACACCTGTAGCCCAAATACACATACACACAGAAAACCCATCAACAAACATAAAAAGTGCAGATAAATGTCTGCTGGTAATTTCAGATTATACACGCACAACAGTTTCACATTTGTCCATTTAGCTGTATGCAATGGGCGACAGTGCAGAAAGCAAGAACCATTTCAGAGAGGCAAATTGCATGGAAATAAAGTCATTTTCAATTGCCCAGCATTTTCCAAGGGTGAATGCCACACACTCGGACAGAGAGCTATGAGGAAGGTGGGACTGATCTGTAGCAGTGCATGAGTGCTGCATTTGACCCAGGTTATTAAGATAATGATATAGTAGCTATACTGACATTTTCAATGAACGAATAACCTAGATTTTCCACGCTAGTAGAAAATACTAAGAAGCTAACAGAAAACCAGAACAATACAATGACAAGTAACCTCACAGTAAACTGACAACCCATATAGCTATAAACGGGTTTTGATAGGCAATTGTCATCTCTGTAACTTTGGCTGCATTGCCAGCCATCAAGACACAAATCAAAGATACCTAAAATGCTTCAGAGTAATTTGAAGGTGATGAGAGTATGCCTCTGCCGGAGCTCATAGGAATGATTTGAATCCATCATGCTTTACATGGCATGTCTTGAAAAAAGTTATTAATGTGATTTTTATTTGTAAATTCTTCTCTTACATGTTGCACAACTTCTGTTAAGATTAAACAATACTTTGTTTCATGAAAGCTATATACTTAAACCTCTTCAAAATGCCAAATGGTATCTAGCCTGCAAAATGATCATGGTTTATTCCCAGGGACCAGATCCTGAATGACTTAACGACTGATAGCAGTGCATGCAGAGCTCCAGTGAAACTAGTCCTTTAACAGCAACACATTCCTCTAGTTTTCTAGAAGCTTCAAAACCTGTCTGACTTGAATTTCTTTTATGGACTTGACAGAAGACCCTTCCCCTCCTTCCACTTCTATGAATAAGCAGAAAAATACCTTCCATAATACAAGTATTTTAAACCTTGCCCTACACGCGATGAAAGGTTAACATCACCAGAATGCCCGATTTTGAACTCCCTGAAACAGGGAACACAGCATACTATTAAAAAAAAGGAAAGAAAAACAAAATCTCAGATGGGTTCTTTCAAAATAAAAGAAGGTACTGCAAGAGCTTTTTCGAGAGGTGAGCTAAAACATGCCCTTACTCTTCCTAAAGTCAGGAGGGAAGCCCATGACAGTGTGGCCAGACATGTGCACCCATAAAACCCCATGAGTTTGCCTCCCTGGGCAAGAGGCAATTGCATCTGCTATATGATGTAATTCCCGGTAAGCAGCATGCTCTCTGTTGATGCGAGCGCATATCTGCATAATTTTGGTGAAGTTCTTGGCAAGATACTGCAAAAAACAGTCTCCTAACCCTAACGGAATGACACAGTGCGGGTGTATGAGCCCAAGCAGTTCACGCCTGGTGGCAGATGCCACCCCAAACTGTCAGTCCTGCCCTTCTGCTGGAGGTTGCCATCTCTGGAAGAGGATGGCCAGCATATTTCAGCATAAGTTAGCATTAGCATACCAGGCTGTGAACGGCAATGAGGGGGGAGTTGACTTTCATTTCCTTCACCCATCCCTGCTAAAGAAACATAGCTGACAGCTGGAATAGTAACTTCTTAAATCAATTCAGTGTGAAATTCCAGAGCATTTCTATTGGTGCCCTCCAAAACTAGACGGCTTTAATCACCAGCTGGCTGAGTTACTGTAAGTAGATGGGGCAAGGTGGCATACTTGGTGTTCCTTCTTGTTATCTCTTTATACAGCAGTGTCTGCAGGAGATAAAGTATTCGTTAGCTCCTGCCATGGTTAGTCAACAAATGCTTCGGGCATCTTGCAAGGGTCTGGCTAGCTCTTTAAACCTTGCCAGCAAAGAAGGATGATTAACAAAACACCCTGGAAATATGCACAGCTCAAGCTTGTTTGTCTTTGCCTGGCAAAGACTAGAAGTTCAGTCTAACTGTTAAGCAGCGCAAGGCTAACACTGCCACAGAACTTTGTGCCTTTCCCATGAAATACCTGGAAAGATTTTCAGGCATTTAGACTGGGTTACTGTACGATGTTAGAATAACATGTAACCTTACTGGAGTCTGAAGCACTGTCTCCTTGAAATACTTTTCAGCACAAGAGGTTCTGCCCAAGAAACAAAGTATCACACCAAAGTATCACCCAAAGTGATACACTTTCATTTTTTCTTCTCCCACTGAGATACAGCAGACTTTTATGTTCCCTGAAATAATTTTTCCAAGTTTCGAGGACTTTAATTAACAGACCAAATGAGATAAAATAATTTTTCTTTAAATCCATTTTACTGTGAGATGTGGGCATTTACAATAGTCAGCGACTTGTGGAAGCTGTTGCTGTGAGATACAGAATTACTGAGCTGAAGAATAATATTTGCTATGGCCCTGGCTTTAATATTTTAAGGTAAGGGATCACCTGTGCTGACAGTGGCTATACTTCGCACGACTAGGAAATAGGAATAGCTTCTCTGACATCCATTCATTTTTACAGGTTATAACACAAATGGTTTTATGAGCACCAGGATGAATGGAATTTGTTTTCTAAACCAATTTGTCCTCTTGCGCTTGACTGGCTCTTTTAACAGAATTACATAAAAGTAAAGAATATCCCCCAAAGAAATATCAGAGAACCCACACTGAAAAACAGATGAGAGAGGCAGAAAGAGATTAGCATGGTCTTTCTACAGGATAAGCTTCACTGAGTTTACATCTGGGTGGATACCCAAGAAGGAACGCTTCAGGCACGGCTCCGAGACAGCCAACCCAGCTGATCCATACCACCAGGCAGGGTGACCTTCTGCCTGCACACAGCCTTCTCCCTTCCTTAACCTGCACCGTGCGGTCCCAGCTCCTCCCTGCAGCTGGCCCTCAGGAATAAACTGATTTGACTCACTAATAGCAAAAAACTCATTTTCTTTGGTTTGACGAGTTTGTGGCCATGCGAAACAGGTGAGCTGGCTCGCTGTGCAGACAGGCGAGCTCCAGATGTGATACAGGGAAGAAGAGGGGCAGGACCACCTCTTTGGGCAGTAGGAGTCAGTAGGATAAGGTGGCTGAGAGGATGCCAGAACTAACATGGAGATCACCCAGCTTTCCTGACCAAGAAAAAAAATGTCTAATAAAACATCTGTGTGAGTACCTGAGGCAAACCTATGATGCCATTTTTAAGCCCAACACCCAAATGGGGGGGGGGCAACCCTACAAAAGCCCAGATCTGGAGAACAGCTGTAGGATCCAGCTCACTTACAGCTTACGGTTTTGTTTCCAGCTTAAGCTGGATCAAACCCAAGTCATTTGTCAGCGAACTGTAAACCACTGTCTCGCCACCTTTGCAGGCACACGTTTTCACCAATAGCCATGCTGTTCCCCTGTCTTCCTCCATGATATTGCACGGAGCTTTTTAACTTAAGCAGGGCCAAATAAGCAGCAGATCTCCCCCCTCTTCCCTCCTCTCCCCTTGGCTTCGCGGGAGCTAATGTGGGAGCACTGGCTCAAATGTGAAACCATGGCGTAAGGGCTGCAAGTTTCACTTCCAGTTGGCAGTTGTACCATGTGATTTTGGGTAACGCCATCCTTCTGCCAAAATTCCTCTCCTGTGCTAGAAGGATCACATCAACCCACCTCGCTGAGGGACTGTAAGACTAAACTTAGTCACTGGCTTTTAAAACACCCCCCAGAAACCTCCTCAAAGGGCTTTTTCAAAGACGAAAAAGGCCTAAGGAATCATCCTGCATGTTACTCTAGAGCGTTGCCTCCTTTTGTGAGTATGAATTTGACTTAAAAGTCATTTCTTTAATTATTTTTTTCAATTAGTTACAGGGACAGAAGCCTCCTGTCACGCAGACTTCTCATTTATCCACAGTTCCTCTAATTTTAAACAGGTATGAAGTTTTAAAACTAATTTAAAAGAAAAGCAGATATTGACACATTAAAACTTAATAGTTCTTTGTGAGACATTGCATTTCATAATCAAAACCTCCTTAGAATTTTCATTAAAAAATGAAATCGCTGATCCAACAAACCATAACAGCCGCAAATTGCGTCTGGAAGTAAATACTTATGCATAAAACCCTACTTATTAATATTTTGATGAGGCTGAGGTATGTATTTGAATGAAGAAAAGGCACTCCGCAATTTAAAAAAACCCAACACCACAACAAAAAGAACTATTGACTTTCATGGGATAACTCTCAAGAGGCTTAAAAAGTTATCTCAAAGCTGGTTATTAACGGCAAAGGTGACTTATCAAAATCAGAGAACCTGTTTCTTTTTGGCACTGAGGGGGGAAAAAAAAAAAAAAAGAAAAAACAGAGTCCAGAAAAGGTATCACCACACCCTGTAGGGCAAAAACCAGACAAAACAAAAAACCAACCCTACAGTTTTTTATACTTTAGAAATTGAGACCTTGACTGCAGCAAACCCATTAATAGGATGCCTGGAGACAAGAAAGCAAGAAACATTTTCTCACCATTGTCAGGACTAGCCTTTTTAAACACTAATTATGAGAAGTCAAGCTTGGCCAGCCAGTGGGGTTTCTTCTCTCAGGATCCCTCCAGCCCAGTGCAGCCCCCTTTGCCAGAGAGCTACGCTGGATCCTCCTGTCCTGGTGAGACTCTGGTAAAACGTTGTGCTGCGGGGAATCTGCAGCAATTCATTTCCTTTTCTTTCTCCACAAGAAGCCCATGACCATTAAGCACTTCACCCTTCCCACTGGAATTAGCAGGTTCTGGATCAGAAGCGGTGGCCCTAGCAAATCAGCAGCCACAGCCCAGAGGGAGGAGGTGACCCCAGTCTCCTCCACGGCCTCCCCCAGGAAAGTGCAGTGCCATGGGGCACTGGTCAGCCACGTAAGGGGGCTGTGGAAGAGGAGAGTAGAGGGTCTTCATGGTCTTGCAAAAGCAAGAGCACAAGCCACACAATGCAAGGAAGGAGGGACATAGAGAGGCTACGTGTGAGCACATGGTGGATGGAGACTCCCTAGCAGCTGTCAGCTTGGGACTTCTGGGGCAGGACAGAGACTCCTCCTCTGCCCTCAGGCCTGAATGGACAGGATTGGTACTGTGCCATAATAGCCCAGGATGGGGAACAAAGTCCATGAAGTGGGTCTCAAGGCCCACAAGGCCTGAACTGAGCATGAGCACTGTGAGGAGGGGCTGGGTGACAATGGCTGGAGATTCCCTTCTGCAGGGGTCAAAGGCACCCATCTACTGACCAAAGATGCTGTCATGGAAGATGCTTTACTTGTTGGGTGCCAGATTTGGGATGATGTAGAAAGGCAACTGTAGCTCACCTGTCCCTCCAACTATCACCCCTCGTTGCTCATCCATGTAGGAACCAATGACATTGCCATGGGAGACCTGGAATACATGAAGAATCACTATAGAGCTCTACGGGCAAAGGTGGGAGTCCAGGCAATGCTCTCCTTGATCCTAAAGGCAAAAAGGAAAAGCCCAGGTAGGAGTGGACAATTCCTGCAAATAGATGTCTGGCTGCACGACTGGTATCCCAGGCAGCACCTTGGCTTTTATGACCATGGGACTCTTGAGCAATGAAGGCTATTGGAGAGATCCACCTAACAAAATGGAGCAATAAAGAATTGTTGTCCTTTATGTGAAAGGGCCGCTCAAATGTGTGGAGCTTATTTCTGGGATGGGCGGTAGGCTGGGTGAATGCTTGTGAGTTGGCATTAGAAGACAGAGCAATAAGGGTGGCATTGTGATGGGAGGTTATTGCAGACCACACAGTGAAAAAATAGATAAGGTTTTCTGTAAACAGCTCAAGGAAGTCTCTAGACCACAGACCCTAGTTCTCATGGGAGACTTGAACCTCTCTGAAGCTCGAGGAGGGAAAGGCAGCAGAAAGCAGATTTTTGGAGGGTGGCAGGGACAACTTATTAACACAAATGCTAGATGGGCCAAAAGGGATGACACTCTCCTAGTGGCAGTGGTTCTTAAGGATGTTCTGGTAAGTCTTAGTGAGATGAATTAGCATCCAGTTATATTTATATATAAAATATATATACACACACACACGTTAAAACCATAACACTACAGTTCACATCCACATTACATGCTTCTTGCCTTCAAATTTGTTCCATGTGTGTTCTAGAAATGTGGTTTAAATCATATGCGCAAGCACACACAGAGAGCAAAAGATTCTTAAACTGAGTGTAAAATCCAAACACTTTCCTTTTAAAAAAGCTGCCATCTTATCTTCCAATTGTATCTTCCAAGGCCAACAAATCAGACCATATAACACAGCAAAAAAAAAGTCTATTCAATCTTCAGTCATGTAACTTCAGCTTGGAACACAATTAGCAAAACTATGCCCTCCTCAAGCCCTCAAAAACAGTCATTAGTGCAAGCATTGCTTCAAAATGAGAAGGTCACAAACAGCAAACAAACTACATCTTCTGTAACATATTGAACCCTTACTGCTAGAAACACAGCTGTCAAGCATTACCTGAAGTAATTTTGCTGTGGAACTCAAGTAGTTTAAATTAGACAAGTCCTCAAATAGACTTTCACACCCTCTAATCATGACACTGAGTATCAGAGGGTTCTCAGGGCTGGTAATCTACATAATTTCCCACTTGCAGTCAAGAAACTCAGACCTTATTTGAAGTAGCTCTTATTATTATTGGCATTTCTTTAGAAGAACACCTTTTTGCCAACAGGCATAAGAAAACCCTAGCTAATGTTTTCATATGTTAAGCCAAATAACACATGTTCATTGGACAGCAACTGCCTCTATTTTGAGGTATCTTCACAAACTAGAGTGACTTGCCTCTGGAGAACAAGGCATTAAACAGATCCAAAACACACAACCATGTGCTGCCTCAGCAGTTACCTGGTGGTTAACGAGTGCAGACCCTGCAATGGGAGCCTTGTAAAACAGCTGTTCAGGCAATGCACTCAGAGCAGCTGTGCCATACTGCTAGAAGCCATCCACTACACTATCTGCAGGCTCCTTTACCTCCTGCTTTTAAGCAGTTCCTAAGAAAAGCAAGCATGTTGTCAGGAAATTTAATTTCACTATAGTGGTGCCCAAGTTTGCATTAGAAACTTTGATGGTGTCACAAGGCAACAGGAGATTGCATGATCAGACAGACAACGCTGGGACAGACAAGGCCAATTCCCACTCTGTTTTCTCAATCCAAATTTCAAACATTGGAATTCCACGGAGATTATTAAATATACGTCAGACTGAACTATATTAGTGCCATTACCTAAAACTCTATCCAAAAGCAAGCCATTGTATAACAGTAGTTCTCATTTCAAACCAGTTTTTGTAGAGGCCAAACCTATGCTGATGGCGACTTCAAAGGCTATACATTACTTTGGCAGAAAATGAAGGTCCAGAGAAAATAGCAAAATTCAGCCTTCTGAATTACTCCTCCAAAATTAAGGGTTTTCTTAGCCTGACCATAATGAAGGAGATGATGCAGATTTGAGAATGCAGGCGGTTGGTCAGAAGAATGTACCAAAACTGAATTAATTATGGATTTACCTGGGAGAGAAAGAAAAGACATAAGGAGCTCATTTTCCCATTAAGCTAATTAGGAGAAGAGCATATTTCAGTGTGGATCCGTTTTTCTCCTGTTGAGAGACTGTCAAAGTCAGTCCTTGGTAAACACTACCACAAATCAAGGAAAGAACAAGCCTGTAGTTTCATTTCCTCAATGGGATTTTTGTTGCTGTTGTTGAGTCTGAAGGCAGGCTCCAAGGAAAACGAAGACTTAAATGAAGATTTTTCCAAGATAGACAGACACCTTTGAAAGCAAGAGAAGTAAATTACAGCTAGGGCCTACAGGGAAACTCAGCTCCTTCCCCACAAAAGGGAGCAATGCAGCTTTGTGCAACAGAAGCAGATTTTATCAGTCCGCTTCGGAGGACAGCACAGTTATCTCTTACACCACAGCACTGAGAGGACCGGCAGCAGAGCTTTAGGGCACTACTCCATGGAAGGGATCCTCTGAAGACAGCACTGACTGGAGGCGTTTCCAGTCCTTCCCCTTCTCCTCCAGTACTTAGTTCCTATACCCTCCACACTCTCTGCTAGAGGTGACCACTCCTTCCATGGAAGTGCTTTTTGCAGTACTTCACAGACCCAGTTTAGAGCACAGGCACACAGACAGCTCAACAGACGCAGATGAGGCTGAAGATTCACAGCAAAGTCCAGGCAGCACTCTCTGCTTACACCACTGCTGATGTGTCCTTGCCCCATGGCCCACCATCAGCTCTGCTGCCACACTGTGCCGCGTGGGAGCAACCCAACTCAGGAAAAGGCTGCCAAAAAAATGGGGAAAAAAATAGGCAGGATCAATTCTGTGAAAAACTATTAAAATTGTACAAAGGAAGGGCATGTATCTGTATGATTTTGTCTCACACACATACACATACAGACACGGGCCAAAAATTTTGTCCCACAAAAGCACAGTTTGAAGTGGTGGTGAACTTCAGTGGGGACAGAGGAGAAGCCACAGAAGCTGGCAATTCTCCCTCTGGCTTTGCTGATAAAGGATACAGAAGAAGGTCCAATTCCTCCTTCTGCAGTGTCACCACATAAGTGGCCTTCCAGCTCACAATGCTTCATGAAGCATCTCCTCCTCCAAGTCCATATTCATATATGCCTGTACCATGCTGGAAGAGCACCCTAGTCTAACTAGACTATGAGAAGACCAACAGATGCTTCTTCACCATTACCCTGACTTAATTCTCTGTTGATAACTGCATTTGTTGTATCTTGAGTTCTCCAGGAAGCACCAGTTGGATGTTGTGTGGATTAACTTCTCATAGCACCAAGCTTTGTTGTCAGGCCCAACCACATGCTTGCTGTGCTCCACCCAGCAAAGTCTAAACTGAGGTAAGCTCAGTGATCATCTTCTCTAAAATAATCTGTTCTCTTAACACTCAAGAGAGCAAATTGTGGCAACCAGCCATGACAAATCCTCTTGGATCCCATGACCATGTAACAGAGCTAAGAATGCACATGACAACACAACTCTAGGTTTGAAGCACACACTTCCTTGACTAAGTTCTTACCCAACTTCTTCAAGCACAGCCCAAGAGAAATGATTTGCCATAAGGCAAGTCACAGGCACTAGTCACAACTTGTGGCCAGACACCATCTCCCAGCTCCAGCTACACCAGTTAAAGAAGTGACTGCCCTCAGCCCAGTGCTTGTCCGGATCCATGTGGAGGTTATCAACCTTCAAAGGTGCCAGCAGAGCCATTTGGATGATGCTCCCTTGCCCATTTCTGTCAAAAACAGCCAGGTGGATGAAGACATACTATTTAAACTGTTTAAGCTATCCCTGCTCATCCTGACCGTGGGAACAGCTGACAGAGTTGTGGTCAGAGAAGGAGCTGTGATCTACCCAACAGCTCTTGGTGTCAACACTTGTGGCTCAGAGGATAAGAGAAGAGTAAAAACAAAAGTAGATGTCCTCCTGCATGAGCAAAGGGGAGCCTCTCTGCCCATCAGCCAGGGAGTGCTGGCAGCACACATTGTGTTATATCTTCAAGCAGTAATGGAAACAAATGACTGCAAAAGCAATGAACTGAAGTGCAGGAAAGCTCTGAATTGCCTGTGTTTTCAGACAGAGCAACTAAGGCACATCACCTTCCCTAGGGCTGCATGAGGAGGCTGTGGAAGGACTTAACCTTATCCAGCTTCCTCAGGTAGACCACAAACAGATGGGTGGCTGTGGAACCTACCCTTTCTAAAGGAAGGGTTGGTGGGGAAAAAACGGTGGGGAAAGCACAGGGTGGAGAAAAAATAAATAGACATTATTAATTGGAAAAAGGAGTAGATCCTGAGTAGTCCTGTATACTAGTAGTCCTGTCATACACCTCCCCCCCTGCCCCCAAAATCCCACAGATCCACCAAAGCTGCTTCCAGGTCAATTCTGTTCTCTCTCCAAATACTTGTATTTCTTAAAGCAATGCACCTAGCCCCATATAAGCGGAAAAACTGCTGGTGCCACAAAACATATGAGTAGTGGAGTGGTGAGGAAGTGGTTAAAAACAAAACAAGCATATGTACTGGGAGAGAAAGTGTTCATTGCTCTGAGGTAGAGAAGGTCATAAGGGACAGTGGCACATAACCAAAGAAATGATAAGTGGATTTGGCATCTGTATTAACTTCTTCTCAGTAAAATCCCATGAAGACTTTTGCTGGCTTTTCTTACCATGTGTGCACAAATCCAAAACACACACGCTGTGTTGATTCAATCCACCACAGCGCTTTTAAGTGTCTGCTTTTGCTTAGGTCTGAGGCTTCATTTCTTCCACTTTTTTTTTTTTGCCTGCAAAGATAAAAAACCTTCTCCCTTTCTTGCAAGCAAAACTCTTCCTGAAAAATAATTCTGTTTACCCAGAAATGCTTCCCAGCCCTTCCTCTTGGTGAGCAGAAAGCAGTAAGTACTGTGAAGGAGCCAAACTGTGCAAAAATTTGGGGGACAGAGCACTGCAAACACTTAGGCTGGCTTCTCACATCGCGTTACTACAGTCGGTCTGCACAGCAAGCCGAGTAAATGCTCCTCCACTTCCCTACTCAGTGATTTCATTTTTTAAACGGATGTCTAACTATAAATGTATAACGGGTTTGAAAAATCATCTTATCCTGGGCAAATGGAAAACCTAAATCATCAACTTTAGCAAATGAGGGGTTCTGCTAAAAATAACTGTGGTACTTCTGGTTTTGCAAAACCCAGTATTTTCAAATAAGTTGGTAACTAATGTATCTCAGTGGCCTCTTCCTGAGCTTGAAGACAGACAGCAATGTAGTCTCCTGCTCCTTACAATCAAGAACAGCAGGATGAAATTAATAAGTGCAGGCAATTTAACCACTCCATGATGAGTTTACCAATGGCACTAATGAAAAAGGCAAGAATCACACCAAGTATAGACTGCTGCTCTTCGAAGAGCCATAAGGAACTGCTGAGAAATGGAAGAGAAGGCAGCTGGTGAGGCAGGAGGACTGGAAAAGGCTGAGGAGGGGACCAGAGTAGAAGAGACTTCCCCTTCTGAAGCCTCAGGGGAAGTATTAAGAGGGATAGGGAACTTAAAGCTCTTAAACTGTTAGGAGAGTATAGCAACAGAAAAAACAATAGCCTTCCTCTCTGAGCACTTGGAATAAGAGTGAATAATAAAACTTCTAGGCATCTACTAGCAAGACAAAACGCATACTGAATAGGCAGCATTTAGTCATCAAACACTGGCCAAGAATGACGGCACAGCGCTACTCCCCCTGAACGTCTACCTCCTGGAAGAGCCGACAGTGTGCGACCTAGGTTCCTCATTGGGGTGAAAATTGCCGTCTGTTTGGTTTTTTTCTTCACTCCATAGTTTTGTAAAACTCAGAAGTTGTCAAAACCTGGGAACTTTCAAAATGGAACTCAGAAGCTTGAGAATAAACAGAGGAAAGGTTCCGTCTCCGCAGCACAACCGTTATGCAAAATTATATTTTGGGCAATTTTTAAGAAATTATTAGCTCCAGAAGGGTAAGGAAAAAATGAAACCTCATAGCTTGATAGTTGAAGCATGACAGTTTGACTATGAATGCAATAGAAAAAAACAGTTTTCTGAAAGGATTTGTTCTACGGGTCACACGAAGAGAAGTGCAAGGGCTGGTTTTTGTAAGCAGTATTTGGCAGCAAAATATTAAAAAAAAAGACAAATACCTAATTTTCTTATTTGAAGAGAGGAACAGCTGGTATATTTTAGTGAAGATAAACATCCAGACTCCATCCTTGCTCTGAGAGTTGATCTTTTTTAATAGGCTTTTCCAAAATTGGCTGATGCCTTACTCGACAGCAGTTCGCAACCAGAAGAGGAAGCTGCTACTAAGCATCAACTAATGAATTCTGAAGTTCCAAGAAGCAGTAATATCAAATATGCGTATCTGTATATTTTTGTAAATTAAATACACACAGAAAAGATAGGAATTGCGATACAGCTGTTGGGGAAAAAAAAAAAGAAAGAAAGAACAAACACTGCAAGATTTCCTCTTCATTTTAGGGCTTTTTTTTTTTTTTTTCCAGAAAAATGTTTAACAACGCAAATAAAAAAAAAAGCCCTGCTAATAAGCTGAGCTGTCACACCTTCTGGAGGAGAGTATAAAATCAGCATTTTAAAACAGAAGACTTTGTAGACACAGATTTTGTTTTCCACATCAACTGCAACTTTTCCTTTTGTAATTTATACTGTAGTTTGAAAATGCCAGGAGTTGAAGGGTTATGCAAGCTTCTGCTGTGAAACAGAAATTGGAAGGTACTTCCACATTTCTCTCTAAATTAAGATGAAGCCAAGAGATCAAATATATTCTAATTAATGGAAATTTTAAAAAGCCTTCTTTTCAATGAGGTTGTTGTACAGTGGCTTCCTTCTGTGATCAGCTTTATATTCTTGATTGAATATCTCAGCATCTTTTTTTCTAATGATGAAAACCATACTCGCAAAGGTCCCCCATGTTCACGCAGTAATCTTCAAGATGCCAGTCTTTAGTGCCAATATCAAAGCTGTTAGTATGAGCAGTTTCTACGCACCACATGACTGATGGCTTTTTGAAGATGGCTGAATGAATCTCATTCATTCACCACATTCCCCTTGGAGGTTATACATGCCTCTGTTTACAGGTATGCTAGAACATGCTACGTGCTTTCTTGTAACGTCCACTCCAAGTTTCTATTCATCCAGAGAGACCACCTTGAGATGCACTGTCTGCCCAGGTCCTCCCTTACCCCCTCAACTCATGCAAGAAGCCTTGGTCTTGCACCTCTGCACACCAAGAGCCAAGCAGAGGTCCCTGCCTGCCTTGCATCCCTTGTTCTTTACATGATTTCTCCTTCCTTCCCCAGAAGGCTATCACGGTTTGGTTCAAATCCATGCTTTGTGGCTCCTGCTGGAATGCATAGGGCCCAAATGAAGAGTGTAACGTAACTAGTAGTGTCAGCAGCTCCTTCCTACCATGTACTTGCCCGCAGATATAGGTGAGGAAGCCAAGAATGTGTGTGTACAGAGGCACATATGTTACCACTCTCTCTCCCTTCTGTTGTCCTCCCTGGCCAGCGAGGTCAGAAGTCGGCAGCGGGGGTGCCAGCAGGGTTTGAATGGTGTACAGCAGGATCAGGGGCTTGGGGCCAAGGGATCTGCAAGAGGCAGCAGCTCCTGGCTGCCTTGGGGTTTCGAAGTATTTTGCCTAGAGACAAGGCACAATGGCGTCCAACAGCATGTTGTCCCTTCAAGGGACAGGATTTCTCAACTCCTGAGTTTACGGGCACAGCCTTTACAGGTCACCCACTCATTCGAGAAAGCAAAACCTGGCATAGCCCTCTGAAGAGACTGCCGACCTACAGCTGGTAATTTATGAATTACTAATTCATAAATGTAGAGATCTGGGGAGGTCTCTTTGTCAGAAAACCAGAGCAGACTTTCTGACAAGCAGAAGCAGTATGGCAGGAGGTGATGGGGTTATGAGATATAACCCCCTCCCTGGTCTCCAGCACTTGTGTTTTGAAATCTCTTCTCTACAACGACAATTCAGAGGCACCACTCAGCTGCTGGCCCTGCTAGCCTTAGGACTGCTGCAGCACTTCATGAACTTTAATCCTCCCCCAACCTATTCACCTTCATCAAACGAACATCAAAGCCTCCCCTGAAGTGTTTGGGAGGGAAAGTTAACATTTACTGTATATTAAATGTGAACTGAATACACCTCAGTTCACCTTTGCTTTCACATACAAGTCAGAAGGTTGAATCATACTGGGACAGGACTGACCTACTCAGGTTTTGCTCAAGTTATTGAGTTTGCTTAGTTACTCCTTTTAAGCCAGACTCTTAAAGAATCTGGCACACAAGGCTGCAGGGGAGCCTCAACGTTTCTGAAAATCTCATTAGGCACCTAGCTGTAATCCGAACCCACAGCCTTAACATAAAAATATTTGACCTTTCATTACTAGACACACGTTCTGCAAAGGAGGTGCTGTTGTGAGAGCTCTACCCTGTCTCCTGTGGACATTCTCAAATAGCTGCATTAGACATCCTGAGGTGCTGAGAAACTCCAGCACTGCAAGGGAGAGAGGACAACACATCATAAAGATATGTTAAAGAGGGCTTCTTTCAGCTGCTGGTACCTCGGATTAGATAGGCAATAATTCTGGGTTCAGAAAAAAAAGGACACTTCCTGAAGCTTCAACCCCTTTATTCAGAATTAACTGCATGCCTGCATACACAGCTGAGGCACCTTCTGCACAGCCAGCCCCTCTGCCAGCAGCTGACTACGCCTCAAGGACGGAGGGTAAGAAGGGAGAAAGAAGCAGGCTGGATTTTTGCCTTGTCTGCCAGACTTCTCCCTAAGATTGAAAACTTGTAAGGAATGAGTTTTCTTACAACTACATTTTTACGGCAGAGTACAGCAAATGCTAGCCCCTACCTCTGCAGCAGCAGCTTCTGCCAGGGCAGATGTAGGGCTCATAAAACCAAGGGAGGGAAGAAAAAAAATAAATAAAAATCTTGCTTCCTTACATGGCAGCTTAAGAGAGCACATCAGGATACCAAACTACACATTTATATTTTTCATGCTAAAAGCAAATAAATCACATTAGACGCTGACTCCTTAAACACTTAGGACAGATTATAAGCACAACTAGCTCATCACTGCCCCCCTCCCCAAAAAAACTTTTAACAGTCAGTTTATTTAAAACCTGCATGCTAGATTTGAGCCTTCTGCACAGTGAGCTCTAGTATGCCAAGTAGCGACCCAAAGTGACTCTTACTACCAGACTACAAACCCCAGAAAATAGGGCTAAGGGTTCATTATGAACCTGGTGACAGACTCCTAATTATAGTAGTGCTATCAAGCATGATAAAGGCTGGTTGGTTTTATTATAGTCTCATCCAAAGACTTGTTGGATGCTGGATTAGCTCATCTTTTCACTCGTGTTGAACTGCCATATGTTTCTTTTCTCCTTTATGTAGCATTTGGCAGGAGTTATTTGTCAGCATTTAGAAAAAGAAAACATGTCTACAGAAACTTCATTTCTAGTTCTTTCCACGCAAAGTTTCTTGTTTTACCTGATAAAGCCTCAGAAATTGCATTTTCATGTGTAAAGCAAAACTGGATAAGAAAAGGCTGCTATTAAAACATGAAACATGGACACTCTTAGACTATCCTGATCACAATACTGCGGCATAACATTTCAGTTTACTTCAAAGAAACAGATACCTCAGTAAAAAGCTGTCTCTTTCTCCCTCCCCTTCCACATCAATTCTGCCCAGTTTCATATCCACTTCAAATATCTGCAAATACATCAGAGCAAAATGTAGCATTTTACTAAGATATTTGATTATTTATTCATCATTACCATCTACCAGCATTATTGCAAAGATCCAAGTTTCACAAAACAAGTCACAGGAATAAAAATAATATTGATGCAAGGGCTTTTAAAAAAACCTCGTTTAGCAGCTATAAAACCACTGAATTTCACAAGGTTCACTAATGCACCATAGCAGAAAGGATTTAATTGCTGCTTCTAATCCCAGAAATCAGAGAGCTGGGAAGAACTAAGCAGCACCTGTATGGGGACAAACTTGGAAACCAATTAGCAGCACCTTTGGTAGACAGAAGAGAGAGACCCAAACAGTTATTTCTTGACTTTTTAGGTTTTGGAGAAAAATGGAAGCAATGGAAGAGCTTCACAGAGGTAGCCAGAGGAGAGGCAGATTATTTCAGCTGCTCTACAAAAACACGCCTGGGAAAGAGGGGGGAGGTGGTAAAACCAGACTCAATTATGGAGCAGAATTAGGCAAGGAATGAGCATTTTGCTGCCCTGTGCAATTTGAATCAGCTACGCTCAGGGCATCTCTTCCCGCTGCCCTGCCTCCCCTGCCTCAGCTTCCTCTTCAATGAGAGCACTTCTGCCATGGCAAGCAAGGTATTCTTCCACAGGCATCTCCCGTGAATGACATGCTCTCCCAACAAATGACATGGACTCATCTCTAGATGGAAAGGAATACAGTTTATTTCAGATGAGAAAAAGAAGGGGCCTTGAAAGGCCCCCAAAAGTGACCTAGAGGCAAGATAATGAGAACTAATAGAGCACTCCTGAAAAAAGGAAGGTCACCTGTCACAGCTGCTATTCAGCTCTGCTAAGTGGTTTTATTGATGGGTCATTAAAGGATTCCCATCCACCTTCAGCCTGAGAATGGTTTTACAAAGCAGATAATAGGGGAAAAAAAAAAAAGGAGAAAACATCTTGCACCATTTCTTTTAAACTACATGTGTTTGACAGCCTTTTGAGTTATATTCTGTTTTACCTTTTTTCCATAATTTCCTCTCTCTCCTTCCTCTCTTTCCTTCTCATGCCAACCAGGGAAGCAGGAGAAACACTGCCTGTTAAAAAATTGTGACTATAAAAATACAAAATTGCCTTAGGTTTAAAGTGTCTTAACCTGATATCATTATGCACTGAGAAGGTACATAATGAAGGCATGAGTTTTAATTAAATTTTCAAATGTTATTTTTAAATTTAAGTGCGGTCTTCCTGCAGCCATGCCTCATCTCCAACTGTAAGCTCATGTGTTTGGATGGCTGAACTCCACAGTAACCTAGTTTGCCTGTTAATAAGTAATATAATTGATTTATGATTCTCTGAGCACTTTAGTGTAGGCTTTCAGCTGCCCTACTATTTGCAGCTGTAGATCTGTAGTAGATAAAGACTAATGCTGCTTGTATGCCAACCCAGAGATGCTGAGTCTGCAGATTTTAGGAGCTCTGCAAGACAAGCCATAAGATACTCCTGCAATTTCCATGTAAGCAGGCTAATAGAAAACTGAAAGGATAAGGCAATTTTGATGGCTAGACCATAGCTACTGTAACCGGTGGACTGGCAGCATAGCTAAAAGCAGAGACAGATTTCCTTGCTTGGCTAAAGGGGCTTAGGTGTTTTCCCTTCTCTTCCCCTTCTAGCTGCTGGCAGTGGCCAGGGGAAGACAGGTTCTGGATCTCTGTAGGGCTGGATCAAAATCTCACCAGCACCTGCAGTTATGCGCAGGCAGGATTAGCACACACCTTCAACAATGTCTTCATAGAAAAGCAAAGAATAACTAAAGAGCCACATGCTACTGGGGAAAAACCTACAGTGAACGAAAGCAAAAGTAACTCAATTTTGATTGCTTGTAGTGTTCTACGATAATAATCTGGTATCTACCATTACATCAAAAAAAAAAAAAAAAGATAAGCCATTGACAAGCACTATTAACAAATTTGATTTTTGGCTTGCATTTTGTAGCTTAACACACGACAGTTACGAGAAATGCATTAAGCTAATGGGTATCATGAACAATGTATAGGTATATACACATCTACTACCTATAGGGACCTCTACCTATATTACACATGCCTATTACACACACCTTAAAGCTCTCCAAAGCACACAAAAATTGCTCTTGCGGTCACTATCACATTCTGCCCCATTTAAATCTTTCAGTCCCCTCCTCTGTATGGCCCGGGCTCAGACGAGAGCTACGGGGAAGCCGGGCCCCACGTGTCCCCAGGCACCCGTGCTCCCACAGCTGGGTAGGAACCGGCTTCCCCACCACAAGGACCAGACTCACACAGCCTGCAGGCATCACCTCTTCGAGGAAATTTGCTGCTACAAATTAAAGACCTGCTAGCTGGTGTTACTGAAGTGTTTTTAGGACTTGCACTTCAGCCTGTTTTGGTCAATATTCATAGAAGGAGCACAAGCATCTCTGACAGCAGGTCCCCCTCTTGCCAAATCCTGCCTCTGAGCTGTTAAAAGAAAAGGTCACCTAAATTTAACAGGACTAACAAGATATTTTCTCAGTCCTCTTTCTTAGAAACAGCTGAGCTGCTCTGGCTAAATGCTGGTTTTTCTTTTTACACAACAATAACAGAATATTCAGCAAGAGGCAGACACCAAGTTAAAGAAATCTCAGTGCAAGCTGTTAAAATTTGGCAAACTTGTAAGTGGCTGAAAATAGAGTCTTATAATGGGAAGTGTCAAACAACCTTGATAATAGGCAGCATTACCAGTCTGCTCTGTAATTCTAAATTATGTTTTATTACAGTGTTAAATATGCCTGAGCTCCATTTACCAGTTTCACCATTGCCAGCCTGAGAGCAGCTGCTGGCCGATGGCAAATTAACAAGTTGTAGTTTTCCTGGTGTAGACAAGAGGGTAGTTGTTTCTGGCTTTCAGCAGTCAGAGCAGGTTCATCTCAGCGGTTTTTATAGAGCTGAGCATGTTGGCATATGGCCATTAACACATTTCTCAGGTGGCTCCCAGCAGTAATGAGGTGGCTTGAACATATGAGAAGTAAGCTCAAGTTAGATTTTTCCAGAAGCCGGTGTAGATGCAGTCAGCAGGTGATCGTGAAGAAAGTACCACAAAATACACACATTCCAGAATTTTTGCTATTTTGGAAAATAAATTAAAACTCAAGTTGACACTCAGGAGGCCCAGGGCCTTTACTGTAGCACAGGGTAAGGTTTATAAGGCCAGGTCCAGGAGGGGGTCCAGGGACCTTTCTTCTGCTACAGGGTAAAAAGCGGTCCCCTGTGCATTTCTTTCAGAAGAACCAATACCCATTACGGAGTCAAACCTTAAAGATCATCAATCTTTCCCCTGGGGAAGATGAGCCCTATGATTGCCCAGCCTAAAAGATTGGCACTTTGTAAGAATTGAGGGGTTTCAGCCAGTCTCCAAAAAGCCCTTCAGATAAATCATACAAAGAGGCACCTTTTTAGGGTGCCAGACTTGCATGGCATCGACAAACCTTTCACTACCCAGGGCCAGTCAGTTTGTAAGAAAGTCTGCCAGTTCTAAGGTAGTCCAAAATACTTAGAAACTATTAAAACTACAGCCCACATTGTTGCTATGGGCAGAAAAAAAGCAGGGGGATGGACATGACACCCTGCCCAGGCTGCACACCCTGGGGAAGCCAGATTTTGGCCATCACAACAACTCTGGAAGCAAACCACCACCTCAGGTGTGCCACAGAGCAGCTGCCCAGCACCAGTGGTACAGAGGATAATGCTTCACGTGAGGACAGATCAGGAGAGCATGAAAGATAGGTAGCTGCCTGTCAGTGCTGGGCTGGGCACCCACTGGCATCTCTCCCGGCTGAGCTGCAGCAGGGAGCTGAGGCAACTGCTGGCACAGCATCATGGTGACACAAACACAGCCATATCTCCTTCTCCTTCTTATCCCCCAGTTACCTCCTCAGCTACCTCCATATTTTATTCTCCCCTCCGCAAACCAGCCCCTTGGGGACCAAGGCGAAGGCGTGGTGACGGTTTGGCACCGTGACACACAAGCTCCTGGAGGAACCAGGGCTGGGCCACATCGTTCAACCTCCCATTTCTACGTCTCCGAAGTGGGACTAGCACTTCTCTCTGGCACAGAGTTACCAGGATACATTTTTGAATGCTCCAAGCATCCATATATAACATTAAAGGATCCAGAGAAAGATTCTCCAAGCAATGTATAAAAGCAAGAATAATGCATTCAAGTCAACAGCGCTGCTCAGCCTTTCACCCTGGAGATCTCGGGAGGTGCATCATGAAGCACCCGTGTAGTGGGGGCAAAAATCACTACAAATACAGGCAGGCGCTGCCCCAAAGGTGGCGAGCATGTGTTTCAGCGTGCTGGCACACAGAGCCGAAGGCCAGTTTCTAAATACTGGTAGTGCCGGCTCCTTTTTTGCCTGGTACATGCACCAGCTGAAATGCAAAGAGGGCACTGGACGTTTTTCAGAGAGATTAAATAATCTTTTGATCTAGAGAACAGAGGGCAGAAACTTCAGAGGCTGCATGCTCATCCTTTTCTGATGATGAAGTCCCTTTGAGTTATCTCAGAGAGGACATGCTCAAAACACCTCAAGTCTCAGGCTGTTTGGCTAATTCAGACTCCTGAAGTCTTGCCTATATTCAGGGAGAGTATGGGTTTTTTTCTTCATCATCTCTTACAGCCCCTCAGCTTTGATCAACATTTCCCCCACCCCAGGAGCAAAACTCCACTTCCCTCATCCTTTCTGTACGTCTTCTAAAACCCAGGATCCTCCACTAACCAATTCATGCACCACCTGTACCAAAGCACCGACTGAACATCTCCCCAGCTTCAGAGACACTTCTTGCAGGATCCCCATTGCCCGTGAACAAAGTGTACTCTGAAAAGCATCAGGCCATCCAGAACAGGTGAGATTTTAATTCCGAGCCTACCAGGGCAAAGCTGAGAAGCTGCTGAAGTCTCAAATGATCCGATATGGAAGAGTGAGAAGAAAGGAAGAAACAAATTGCTTTTTCATAGGATGGAATGGACACAAAGAAATAGATACAACTTGGGCTAAAAAACAAGTCTTTCTTTCCCGCCGGAAGGAAGCGGTAGAAAATAACTTGATTTTTAGAAGCTGTCCCTCCATGATAATAGGACTGAGACTTACTGGACTACTTCTCAGGGACAGAGATGCAGCAGGCTGGGTTTCTCTTTTAGATTCCAGGTAACACTCTTCCATTTACAGTGGCTGATGGTTACCATTTATTTCTTCTGCAATTCTCACCTCTACCCTTCAGAAAACAATCTTATTAGAAAAATAGCCTTGTGAGGCAGGGCAGCAAAAAATTGCAGTCCTTCTAAAGGCTTTAACAGGTATCAAGTGCTGTGACTGAAGGAGCAATCTTTTTAGGCAGCAACCATGGCTTAAGAAATTTCCACCTATGCTACTGTATGCTTCCATCTCAGCTGTGCTAGTCCTTATACCCCACACTGTTAACTGGCACCTGAGAGAACATGGATTTAAAAAAAAAAAAAAAAAAAAAAAAAAGTAAAAAAGTTCTTTATATGTGGCCATGCAAGCACTCAGAGCAACAGAAGCAAGAGGCATCCTCCTTAGGATGACCAGGAGAAAGGCACTTACGGGGAAGCTTAAGATACAGTTACATCTCAAGACCATAAAATGATGAAGTTTGGAACCTGGTGCACCTGCATCCCAGTTCTGCCTGTCTTCCTATAGCACTGGTATGTACATGGCAAATCAGTCATTTAAAATTGCAGTGGTTCAATATGCAAGTATTTCTGGTAACTATGTCAGCCAAAGCTAAAAATAAAATATAACTATTAGTCACATAAGCACTGTCCAAAAGCCTGGACAACTCATTGCAGGAAGTTTCTCTGAGAAGAAAGAACAACGGTAATAATATGCAACAGCTCCTGAAGCTACGACTGCTGAGATGGTATTTCTTTCTTACATAACTTTCTCTCCTATAACAGGATATGGGTTTTATATATTTTTATATATATATATACACACACACATATATATATATATGCCTCAGCCTCTCAACATCGATAAGGATTTTTCCTTGCAAACTACTGTTTACTTCAAAGGAGCACCCTCATCAGTGGAGAAGCTCCTTGTTCATGCAGGAAGGTGTAAGAGAAAACGATTGCTCTGCATGCAAGGAGGAGAAATAACTACCCTGTCCCATTTCTCTCACTGAAGAAGTACACTGCAAATTGAGAGAGCTCTTGTTTATAAGATGTCCATCATGGATTTCTTAAAAATATGCATGCTGCTATGGAGTGCTTTCTATCTGAAATGTGGGAAGATCTGGGGGTCCAAGTGGGAGAGAAAGGGACGTATTCCAATCCTCTGACTGTTTTAGGGAAGGGCCCAGCTATAGCTCCGTTAAGAAACTGGAAAGACTGAACAAGGAAGTGAAATAAAGCGCTGCAGCAAAACCTTGATGGAACATACCAGGAGACCCAGGCAGTTTTGCTGCCCGAGGAGAGAAACGAGCAGAGGCAGCACACGCAGCAGCTCCCTCATCTCCTCTGTGCCAGGGAGAGCACAGCCACCTCCCAGCTCCCTCCGTCCCTCCCCAAACCACAAACTCCCTTCCCAGCCCGCAGTCTCCCTTCCCACTGCTCTGGGGAGGGCTCCTCTTTCATTCCTTCCCCCCTGCTCCACGTTGCCAAGCATGTAAACAAACCAGAAAAGAGCTGAACTTGTCTGCAGCAGGGAGTGGGGTTCAGGGAGATCCTGTGCTGTGTTAACAGACCACAAGTGTTTTGTGCAAGAACTGCCTTTCTGATACTGTTGAGAAAATCATTAACATTTTTATATATATATATATATATATATATGGATACCTGGTTTCCTCAGCTAACTTTCTACTTTGCTTCTCTCTCCTCTCCAGCGTGCACATCCTTAAATGAAATAAACAGCCACTACCTGTGCAAGAACTTTAAGACTCAACTAGAATAGGAAGCAGAACAGCAAATAATATGCAAGAGCAAAATATCACAGAGCCAACTGAAATAGCACCACTATTCAGCTTTCTTAATGGCTAGCTGAAATCTGTTTCAAGATAAAAAGCATCCACCGAAACTAAGTGATGATAAGAGCAGGAAGAAAGACCGTCAAAGAACTCGCTTCATAAATATCCCTCAATATTGTAGGATATTACCCTCAAATTAAGCTAAATCAAACCACATCTGTGAGATTAGACTATGGTTGAATTGCAGGTACCAATAGCAATAGCAGCAAAATATGCCACCCTGACTGTGACTAGGTCGCTGTTATATGCTCATCAGTCACCTTTCAGAAAAATGGAGATGCAAATGTTCTCAAAAGCAGTCACTAGCACAGCACAGGCTGCTGGGCACACCTGGCTCAGGTGCCCTGACTTCAGCAGTGGCTTCCCACTCACCAGCCTTCTGCTGGAAAACCTGAGGATTTTGAGCATGCTGAGACGGAGACTCTGTCACCCCGTCACCCTACCACAGCAGTATTTTGCCTGAGCTTTGAAAGTTGGCATGTACCATTTTCTGGGCAAGTTACAGAAGATGTTATACAGCATTTTTTAAAGTTAAAATGTTGAAGATCCGTCAGACCCAATCATTTGCTCCCATGAGTTTTACAAATGTGGGCCAAGCAGCCACCGGGGTTGAAGACTGGTTAAATATCACATTTTAAGAACATTCTAAAGGACAAAGAATGAAATTTTTTAGCAGTATTTAGGAACTGCAAATGAGGTCACTGTGGCAACTGCAGGCCATTTAAGTCAACATGGATCTTGAGCAACAGAACCTAAACATTCATAGGAGATGAAGACCATACAGAATTAAGGTACAGAATCCTTGGTAAAACAGTCAATATAGCTTTATGAAAATCAGACCCATAATCCTACCAAGAAAATGTCCCCAGCCTGATAAGTTTGGTTAATAAAGGCAAACTAAGCATGTATTAGCCTCTTATAACTAAACAGTTCTGTTGAAAAACAGATGCCACACAAGTCAACAAAGCAGATTAAATAGTTCATCATTCTCAATCACTGGCATTCAATCCCAGGTATATCAGCTCCCCTAGCCTTTATGGGAATCAAGACCTGAAGCAAAAGTCTTCCAGGAACATGGAAGTTCTATTTAAGAAAGTCAGTGCTGGTATAAATCCACCGTTCCACCAATTTTGACGTGACCTGCACAAAAGGACAAGTCAAGTTCAAAGGTGTGATGGTGCGGATCACACAGTACAATAGACTCAATTGAACAGCAGCATTATTACTGTAACCAAACAAGATCACACAAAAAGCAGACCCAAAACTTAGGTCACAGCGTTAGAATGCAATTTGGAAGACAGTAATGTAAAAGAACAGTAGGGTCACGGGGGTTTGCCTGCTAGCATGATCACTCCAGGGAAGTGGAGAGACAGCAAATGTTATACTCCAACACACATAGCATCGAAGTACTGTGTTTAAATTGTGAGACATAATCACGCCATTTAGCATTGGTCTTCCTAAAATGTATCTGGTCCTGACATTGACTGCTTGCATCTTATGTCATTAAATCAGTAAGAGCTTAGGTGAAAGTGATAGGCTCTATTTAAAAACTAGACTTAAAGACAGATACTATAGCCAATCCATATAATTTATCCAAGAGAAAGTAAAGAAAGGATGATAAAGAAGTGATGATCGTTGTCTGTAAGTGTCAGCTTACAAGTAATATGTCTTCTGCCTAGCGCTAATTTGATCAGAGAACGCCAATTCACCTGATTGAAGCTGTTCTTAGGAGCTTGGCAGATTTGATAAGACCGATAAGTTTCTCAGGTCCCTGATGCTTTAAGCTATTCTGGCAGCCATCAAACCAGGGGACCTCTGTGTAGACCATCTCTGCTTTGCCTAAATTGGAACAGAATTTCCAGTTTCAGTCTTTCATCTCCCAAACAAGAAACTAAACCACCAGCTCCCCTGCTCTCTCCTACCCACCAGAGCTGCTTCTCTTCACATACAGAAATGCCTTTTGGGCCAGGGGAAGAAAGAAAAGAGAAAGGACAGACTGATGGCATAGACTAGTGTCGCATGCAATCAGCTGCCCAGCTCAGGCTGAAGGTACTCCCTGAGACCAGGTACCCCCAACACCTCATAGATGAAAGACTTGAGGAAAGACCACTGGCTACTCCAGAGTCAATTTTCTTCACAGAAAAAACAAGGCAAATCAATGTCTTGGGCTCACCTGCATTTGAACTGAGGAAAGAATCCAAAGTGCTTTGTTCAACTCAAAATTAACCACTATAGACCACCTGATTTTTCCTATTTTTTTTTCCAGTCAACCTCTTACCTTTCAGTCAGAGATCAACTGCTTCCATAGGTCCCCTCTGACCTTCAAAGCAACGAATGCAGGAGCTCATTTCCATTGAGACCTGACCCCAACCTCTTCCAGAGCTAACCTAAGAGCTCCCTTTTTGGATGGGCAGCCTCTGCTGCTCTGACCTTCCGTCCCTCGCAACATTTACCCATATTCAAGACACATCAGGAAAAGTGAAAACGTAACTCTAACTCAGGAATAATTGAGGAGCATTCAGAAACCATTCAACAGATGTAGTAAAGACCAAGTAATATACTGCAACTAACTTCTCTAAGTTGTGTCTTTAGCTTTTGAGCTTGATCATTACTGGAATATGGCACAGAATTTTTAATTATACTGCTACTATGAAGTGGTAATGAGCATTAGCTGATGACTCAGAATAATAATTACTAGGTGGTGCTATCATGAAGGTACAATTTTAGAAGCCAAGCAAGTGTTACTTTCCTGAATGATTCAAAAATCACAAGCAGCCAATCCTCCAGCTAATTGCACGCGGAAGCTATGTGCATCTGAAATGCCTTTTTCAAATGTCCAAACGGGACAGAAGGAAGTTTTGCCTTAATGCTGCTAAGCTGGTTAGCTGTCAGTGTTCAGAAATAATTCCCCAAGTACAAGATTTCGCTTTTTCATGATGTGTCAAGCATCTGTTTATTAAAAAGGTTAGGTTGCTGTTTCTTGGAGAAAGAAACATTTCAGGCTTGCTTCCACCTAGACCTCCCACGGCCCCCATTTCAGAGTGTCAGTCATGTTGTATCAGTGGCAGCAGCAGCAATAAATGCCTACTTGCAATTACAGCATGAAGGTTTTTACATTACAGGAGCTGTAATAAATAAATAAAAATAAACATAAGTAAAAATAAATAAAAATACATTAAAAAGGGGCTCTTTTTTTAGTAAGGAAGTACGTATTCAAAACCAGTAAGCAACGCCGGAAAATTGTGCAGAACATTCTTGTAGCACTGAGTTGTGGTAACTTTTTGGAAAATACCTGTTATAAGAGGCTTCTCTTTCCTCCCGGATCATTCTCCAGGTCACCCCCCTGCACTGCAAATTGAATCACGAGAAGGTTTCAATGCCTCCGTTTCTAATGAAAAGCCAGCTGACTGGGGATATATCTATTACATTTGTACTACAGAGTATTTCAACATGAGATTGTTTGTGACAGCAATTCAAAAGTACTGAATCTCCCAACTCCCTTCTCCTCTGGGTGCTTCAGTAGTTCTTTTTCAATCATTCTTGAAATAGCTGTACGATGGAGTTACATGGGCCTTGCTATGGGAAGATAGATAGCAGATTAAGCATGTTTTTTTTTAAAAAAAAAAACAAAACAACTTTTCCTTTTGCATATTGTATCTTAAATCCTCCCCCACATCACTGCTATTTAAACAATTCAATTAAAATTTTGGGTGATAGCATGTTCTTATTTTCTTTCTTGATTAACTGGTGTACAAAACGAGGCTGAGTGGGAAATCCTTCCCCCACGATATGGTGAATTTTTTTTTTTTTTTTAAGGGGTTTGCAGGGAGTTAGTGATAGAGGCAAAAAACAACAAAAACCTGGGCATGTTGGGCCACCAGTCACACCGTGGGCCAGCAGAGCAATCCTGCCTTCCACCGCAGGCATGCCCGTGGTGACTAATGCCTTCACACCCTGCAGCCTGGGATCATGCTCACCCCATGGTTATGTCATTTTTAAAGCATCTGGTGGTAATTTAGAAATCCAAACCTAAAAACCAGACAGGCGTGTACTTTGCAGGTATACTATACAGAAAAGCAGCGATGCAGTCAAAGGTAAAAAAATAAATATTGATGTTCACCCTTTTTAAATTTGAGCTGGGGAGTATACCTTTTTACTACTTTGTCTAGAACACCAAAAAAGATGAATTATCCCACTTTTTCATCTCGCAGTAGAGCAACACAGAAGAGATGTTTGCACCAGTAGATAGATGAGCTTCATTACTTCCAAACTAGTCTCTTGTACAGAGATGCTGTACCAATTTAAGGCCCTTAATAAAGCATATTACCTTATTTATTATCACTGCAAGCGATCTCCACAATCAGACGTATGATTAAGTTATCACATGTCAGGCAAGCTGCCCTCATGGACGATATACACCCAACTAGCCTCCCCAAGTGCATGGCAAATTTCTCTTAGACCTCCTTCAGCTCCCTCACATGCACACTGGCTCGGAGCTCCTCGTTGGGCTCCTCAGCTGACTCATGCCACTGAACCCACGTCTCAGCGCTCAGCTTGGGAACCCCCAGCACAGACCTGCAGAGCTATTTATTATTGCTTCTAGTGTAAAGATAGCAACTTTTTATGAAATTAATCACATTCTATTCTCTTGGGCACCAGTGAAACATGCTGAAGTGTACTCAATGTAGGGTGTAATTCTGGAAGTGTAATTACATTAATTAAAGATATTTAAGTGTTAATCTGTAACAATGTTTGTCCCTTATTCCAGCAGGATTTGTTTCCATTCCCTCCAGCCCTTGAGACCCTCAGACAACTCCACCTCCATTAGGAGGCTGGAAGCAAAAGAAGAATATGACACTACTCAACCTGGGCACTTAGCCTGGAGCTCCTCTTCACACCCATGATCATCCACAGCCACCCATCGCCACCCACTGCTGAATGAGCTCAAGACACATTTGAAAGCCAGCCCAACATACCCACTGTGATTGTGCTAAGCCATTCTGAATTAAGGCCTGTGATACCCACCTACTTCAATGCACAGCTTTTTTTGTTGTTTAGAAACCTGAGAGCAATTGTTATAAGACAGACGAAACATCCTCTAGCCCAACACCCTTCTCCAAGAACAGGCTTCATCTGACTTTTTGCAGAGCAGCTCAAACTAGTCATGAGGTTATTTCTGTTTTCAAGGAGACTGAGCCCTCCCGGGTGTGATTCAGCTCCCCTAGTTTAGGTGCTTATCTCATGCTTGCATAAATCCCCTCGGCCTCTCCTTCCCTCCCTCCCCTGACGACAGAGGTTGCCTTAAATAACAGTACAGAGCTAGAAGTTCGGTGTCTTGTTGAAGACAGTCAGGGAAAATGAACCACATTTTAACAGTGGCCAGCAGCAGCCACTGAAGATCATCCATTTTGCATCCCAAATACCCTTCCAGATTCCTAAGAAAATGGCTTTTTTTCAGGACTTTCTAAATTGGAAGGTGCATCAAGGCTGAAAAATGACCAAAGGCCTTATTTTCTATGTATGTGCCTAAACTCTTCTTCATATCACTGGCATCCAAAACCTTCCTGCAACAATTCCATGATTTAGCTCTGCCTTGGAGAAGGGGCAGAAGAGGGAGCTTTTCATTTAAGCCTGCTGTCTGATAATTGTATTGTTCCTAGTCTGTATTTTTAAATTACGTCACATTTTCTCTCTCTTGGTCCCCCCCCGCCCCCAACTGAAGAGTCTTTCTTCTAAGGAAAGTTGACCCAATCTTTTTCACCCTAAGATCTCCTACCCTTCTCTATTCCTTCCCTATTTCTGTTTTTGTTTTGAGGTTGGATGACCAGAACTCTCCACAGTATCTAAGATGCAAGTATTAGTGTATCTGTAGCATCACAGGGATAATTCTGATTTTGTTCTCTACTCCTCTCCCAGTATTTCTTATTGTTCTATTCACTTTACTGAACACCACCACACACTGAACTGACATTTACAAAGAACTATCCACTGTACCTCCAATAGGGAGGTTGGGGGTTTTTTTTACACCCTCAGCAAGAAGAGGATTATTTCCTTTCCCCCTCCATGCATTATTTTGCATTCGTTGACACTGAATTTCATTTGCCCATATTTGCAGCTCATTGTCAAGAGAGTCTCTGCAAGTAATTTCAGGCAACTTTGGGTCAGATGACTGTAAATAATTTTGGTATCCTCTACAAGTTCTGTGATCTACTTAAAATCAAATCATTGATGAATATGTTGAACAGCTCTGACAACAGCACAGATCTTTGAAGGACTTCATCCCAGCAATAGCTGCTATAGAACAGGGATGCTAATCAGGTATTCCAGTTCTTCGTTTCCCATTTTTAATCACTTAGCAATTTGTGAGAAGACTTTTTCTTTCATTCCCTGATAACTGTGGTTCTAACATATTTCTGTGAAATATAGCTTATACTTTCATTTTCAAAGAGTTTTTGACAAGGTATCAGCTAGATCTGCTGTATCCGTGTAGTAGCTTCCTTCAAAAACTTCCACAGATTCACGAGAAACAAATTCCCTTTACAGAAGACATGCTGTCTCCTCTCTGGTGCATTACATTTCTGTTATCTACTACTTCTATTCCTATTCTGATTTCTACCAAACTACCTTAATACAGGAGCCAGATTTACTGGTAATCTCCCCATATGACCCCAGAAGCCCTCACTAGATTGGTATATTATTGGTTTATTTAAGCAGACGGAAAACCAGGAGCAATTTCTTATTTTCATTACTTTAGAGCTTTGCACGAGCAGCATCCAGCTCCAGTGCCTTGTTACCAGAATATTTTATCCTTTTTTTTTTTTTGTGAAAAGCCTTTTAGAACTGACATTTCAAACAGAGCCAGTCGACTATCAGAGAGACATGTCTGGTCCAGTGAAGGCAAGTCCCTGCGATCCAGCTGCCTTGAAGATACCAACAGTGGTTTTAGCAAAGCTAATGATCTGTAGCCTAAGAGGAGCAAAGGCATGAGAAAAGAGGGAGTACAAGGCAAAAGGATAAGGGATGAGTCATACTATTTAAAATAACTGACATCTAAGCTTCTGTTCATTGTGGCACCTAATAACATGAGTGTCCTCAGCCCACTCAAACTGGAAGATACGGGTGTAGGCAGGAGCTCTGTTATTAACTTATTGCGTAAAGTTGCCACCCTTAGTCGCCTAGGATGGGTCGCCCTTGTGCACAGCAAGTCTGTCTGCAGTAATACCTCGGTCAACCTGGATGATGCATCATTTCCCAGATACAGCAGGGACTGGGGATCCCACACCACTTAACAAGCAGGAAGGGGAAAACAAGCACTCCCATTAACTCCAGTAAACGTGGATCTGCCCTGCATTTAGGGTGCTGACAGCTGTAGCTTAGGCCCATCAGAAAATGATGAAGGAAGTGATCAGAGCAGGTTTTGAGCACATTACCACCATTTGGTTTGGTGAATGCTACTGTGGTTTGCAGTAGCTATGCCAACCCCAAATACTTCCAGAACAATGATTCAGATGACTCTCTTCCTATGAAAAAAAAAGAAACACAAAGCCAAATATACATGGAGCATCCCCTTCCCTTCCCATATGGCTTGATTATCATTTCCTGATTGTTGAGCAGCTATGCATTTTTATTGTTTTTATTTGTTTTTCGCTACAGCTTTTGAAATGTAGGAAATTAATTGAAAGCTGGAATTGTTTCTAATGTGTCTCTGAGGAACTGTGCTTAAACAAAAAACACCCCATGAAATACTGCAAAGTTCATGGAAGAAGTTAGACTGTAGACTGTGCTTAAGTGATGCGGCAACACTAAGTTTAGCATGTGCATCTGGAGGTAGATAATTACATAGGTCTGCAGCTTTCAACCACGTCACTTCACAAATGCACTTGCCCAAGCATTGTTTAACATCATGTCAGTGCAAAGTGGGCAGGATTTCCAAGGTTGGATTGGTTTTACAGTCTCTCTCAGAAAACGTGTAATTCAGGAAAGCCTAAGTACTTAGAATTTTTTTTTTTTTTTTAACAAAAGGTCCAAACTGAATATAGCTTTGCATTTCCCTGCAATAATTTAAACACTATCAACATAAAACTTAAGTACTGCAGTTATTAACACCATATTTAGAATAACATCCAAAGAAGATTGTTATTACACTCGGAGGATTGTTAATTCTTCCGTCTTGAAGAAAAAAAACAAGTTTAAGAAGCTGAATCGGTAGCACATAACACAAATAAATAGATTTTTAAAGAAACTGTGGGAATTCTCCAAATTCATTTTTGCCAAGGACCCCTCTGGGACTGAATTCCACCGCCATGCTACAAGAGCTTCATTAGAAAAGTGTTCTAACAATATCCCAGAAACAGCAGCAGAACAGAGATTTTCTCTTTTCCCTTGAACACAGCTTGCAACTTTTCACACACAGAGATGAGCAGGAAAGACTCCCTCTCCCTACAAAAAGCCTACCTGTAATTTTCTTCTTCAGCTTCATACAGACATAGGAGACAAAACAGATTACCCCATGAATGAACAAGCAAACTAGCTGTCAGTCAGACCAGGCAATCTCGGTACAAATAGAGGAAGATTACTGCAAAATACATAGTTTGACATGCTGACAGAAATCACTCTTGTCAAGTTGTATTGATACACAATGACTTGCAGGCTACTTCGGATGCTTTACTTCCCTGAACTTCTTTTTCTCATGATTGTAAATGCTGAACTATATTTTTCTTATGTCCCCAGTACAGGGTGGTTGGGTTTTTTTGGTATGATTCATAATCAGCTGCTTTGAAATCTAATTTTTTTCCCCCATGACTTAAGTGAATGTGTCATTGTCACTTGGGAACAAGCAACAAAAAGCACGAACAGGAGCATGTTCAGCACAGCGAGCAAGGCCAAATATTTTTGGATCTCCGTCTTCCAGCACTACTAGAATGATTTCAAAGTTTCTCCCCTAGACCTCGCTTTCTGCTGCAAACTCCTACCCCTCGCTGAGAATTCAGAAGTGGCTATGCCAATTCAGCCTTTCATTTTAATTAAATCTAAAAATCAGGAGTTATTTAACATTATTTTATACTGCTTAAAGCCAGTAATTTGACTCCATGTGCCTCTTCTCTTTGCAGCCAAGGGCATAATTTTGGCAAGTTCACACAGCTTTTGCTCACAAGCACCAAGTACACAGATCCTTCAAGCCAACTGGGACACAACTAACAGATGCTCAGAGAGGATGTTATGGGTGGTTTTTATAAGGGCTAGGCTCCCTTTGGCTGTTAGACAGGATTCTTCACCAAGGTGAGCCAGGAAAAACTAATACCTAAGTAGAAGTAGAAGTTCCTTAGCAAGGCAATAACAATACAGCTAATGCCCATGTCTTTTCCAGGGCTATGATAAACCCAGCTCCAGCGCAGAGAAAAATGAGGTTACCAGAGAGGAACCTGGGCCCAGGTACCACATTCCGTCTCATTCAGAATACAAGCACCTTCAGCTCTGACCCCTCTCCAGCTCCACCACGGCACAACCATTTCCACTGATCCTGTGACTCACACCGCAGGAGAAGACTCGCTATATTTGCAGATATGGCCCAGTCTTGATCACTTTGCTTTGGACCAGGAAGATTAGAGCGATTTAGCTACAGTGCTGTGAGCAAGGTGGACAAGGGACACCCGGCTCAGCACCACTGTCACTGTGCAGCCTCCCTCCACGGGCAAACGTCCCCGGCTACCCACCAGCCTGGTCAGGCTCTGGGGGTATGGCAGATGGGGCTGTGCCTGCAGCCCTGCCACCAAGGAGTTGGAGTAAAAGTCCCCACGGATCCCAGGGAGGTCCCTTGGACTCTGTTTTGCCAGGTTTTAGCTAGTGGGCAGCAACCTCGGGGAGGGGCAGGAGGCACAGCAAGCACCTGGGGAAGGATGCCGCTGCACCTTGCCAACCCTCCAGCGGCAAAGCTGGTTTGGGAGCTGCCTCCATCCCCCTGCCGCCACCCCCACACCTCCCTGCCTGCACAGGAGGGCTACCACACCTTTCTCCTGTGCCAGTTCAGCTGCTTGCCTAACCACAGGCAAGCTGGGTGCATGATCACACGTGGAGTTTAAAAATAAAACCTCCAAAAGAGCGCTGTGTTCTTTAAAAAAACCCAAACAAATCGCCCCCAAATCAAAACATCTCACAGGTCTGGTGCAAAGCGCAGCCTCGCCAGAAGCTGAATCAGCTCAGGGAGGAAGCAGCACCCGCCAGCTGCAGAGACGAGGGAGAGAGGCACAAGGAACTGGCGGCAGGATGGAAACCACTGAACTCCACCCTGCCCCAAAAAGAAAGGGGAACAGCACTCAGCCCGACTGCTACTTTTGCAGACAAAGGACAACTACAAGCATATTAAAGTCTCTGGGAGGCAACCCCACCGGCTTGATGCATGCTTCAACATAATGCATGTGCCCTGCCAGCAGCAAGCCTTCATCACCGTGTGCGTGGAGTCTCGCAGTACCTGAGCCACCCAGACACCAGGCTACGCGAGCTCAAAGCAGTCCAAGCCCTAGCTGTACTGATGGTCTCAGGTTCACAAGTGGCAAATAAGGCATGTTTTTATTTACTTTTCATTTTTAAGCACTCAGATTTAAATTATTCTACCTTCTCAAATTAATCCCAGGAACAAGGAGATTATTAGTCTTATAAGAAAATGCTGACACTCCCTCAATCATTTGACTCCAGAAGCTGGGGATAAACTATTTTCAAGACTAGTGATAAAAACGTACGAATCGGCAATAACCTACAAGACGAACACACATCTCTCCCTCCGGAAGCTCCCCTCCACAGCTGTCAAGCAAGACCTCTTGCAAACACTGCCACACGTCTCCCCGTGTCTCTGCACCTCGCTCACACCAGCTTCCTTCAGCTCACCAGTGGCAGCCAGGCAAGGTGCTTTTTAATCCCATCTCTCTGCTGCTCAAACCCTGCCACTAGAACGCTTATACCCATCAACGGCACAAAGTTGAGTTGGAAGCCAGTGACTAGTGGTATACCCCAAGGGCCAATACTGGGCCGAGTCCTGTTCAACATCTTCATCAATGATCCGGATGATGGGGCAGAGTGTACCCTCAGCAAGTTTGCAGATTGCTGGAGAGGGACCTTGACTGGCTAGAGAAATGGGCCAACAGGAACCTCATGAAGTTCAACAAGGAGAAGTGCAAAGTCTTGCACCTGGGAGGAACAACCCCAGACACCAGTATATGCTGAGGGCCACCCAGCTGGGAAGCAGCTTGACAGAAAAGGAGGTCCTCGTGGACACCAAGTTCAACATGAGCCAGCAATGTGCCCCTGCTGCAAAGGCAGCCTGTGGTGTCCTGGGCTGCTTTAGACAAAATGTCACCAGTAGGTTGAGAGAGGTGAGGCCACACCTGGAGTACTGTGTCCAGTTCTGTCCCCAAGAGAGACATGGACATACTGGAGAGATTTCAACAAAGGGCCACAAGTACAATTAAGGGACTGACGCATCTATCCTATGAGGAAAGGCTGAAAGAGCTGGGATTGTTCAGCCTGGAGAAAGGAAGGCTCAGGGGGGAACTTGTCAATATATATAAATACCTGAAGGGAGAGTGCAAAGAGGATGGAGCCAGGTGCTTTTCAGTAGTGCCCGGTAACAGGAGCAGAAGTAATGGGCACAAACCGAAACACAGGATGTTCCCTCTGAACATCAGGAGACACTTTTTCACTGTGAGGATGACCGAACACTGGCACAGGCTGCCCAGAAAAGCTGCAGCGTCTTGGAGATATTAAAAACCCATCTAGACATGGTCCTGGACAACTGGCTTTAGGAAGCCCTACTTGAACAGGAGGGTTGGACCAGATGACCTCCAGAGGTCCCTTCCAAACCTCAACCATTCTCTGATTCTGTGTGATTCTGTGATCTCAGGAAATAAAACCCACATCAGTCTGTCCCCCAACGTTATTATCAATGGTGGCTAGTATGAGCCAATACCTAGACTAGGTTTCCCACGCACAGTAAGACCTCATCTTGAAGGTGGAAAAGCAGCAGTGCGCTTCACTGGTTGTGTAAGAGTCTGCAAGTCCAGTGGGACTAGGGCAGTGGCTCTCAAACTGTGGTCAGATACCAGATGCCATGGCAAGTGACACCCAGTTGACAGCAAAACAATAAGCTGTTTGCCACGGCCATGCTTGGATAGTATTGCCAGTCAACTGTTTAACCATGCAGCAGCATAGTAGAGAAGCGAGAGATGTTAAGAGCTAACAACATGCGCTAGTTCAAAAAGCTTGGAGGCTGATGGGATAGGAAGGTGAGCGGGGAAAGAAGAGCCCGCATCTTCTGCAGCGCAGTCACATATGCCCAGGGTTACAAAAACGAACTAGCCAGCACAACACACATTGTACTTCTACTTCATTTTTTTCCTGAAACTTAATCTTTTTTGAACCTCTGATGAGCTATTTTGCTTAGAAATTTTAAAGGCCATAAATGTGTTGCCTTTAAGTTCCATATTATTGGAAAAGTGAAAAGTAGGGATGTTCTCACTCAGCGTTCACTGCTATGTATCCATTCCTATCAAAGAAAAAGTTAAATGTAGTATCTAAAGATCACCTTTTACCAACTCTGCAGAAAAGCACCATTGCTTTGCTAGCTTGACAAAAGGCTGTGTACAACCTGAATTGGCAAAAGAGTTAAATTGTCATATGGACACTCACAAGTAGGGAGGTTGGTGGAGATCAAAACATACATGAATATGTATTAGACTACAGAATCAGCTTCCAAAGACTTCCCAAAACCACTCAATGCCTGCCAGGGCATCTTGGAGCTAATCATTACTGGAGGTCCTAGGAAACCCTTTCTTGTGGGAAGCTGAGCTGCTGAGCCCTGGCCTCCAGCCAGCCTCATCCCATGACCACCCTTCCAGAGCCAAGGGCGTCAGCACCAAACACTGAACTTGGTCCACCAGAACAAGGAGCTTTGCCTGTGCTGAAAAAGGAAGACGTGTCAGACCCATCACCCACCTCCCTGCCACCGCTAGCGATTTTTCTCCACCTTCTTCTCATTTGCACCTTGTCTTTGCCTAAAGGCAGAGCAATCATCTGCCCTGAGCAGAAAATAAAGCCGTGAAAGCTATAAACTTCCTAAACATCCCTCCTGCCAACACGTGTCATTTGCTTCTACATTTCCTATTTGCTCTGTTTTCATTTAAGGTATTATATGACTCAGACAAGGCCTCAACAGCTTCAGAAGAATTCCTGTGTCTGACTGCTTCAGCTTTATTAAAAGTAACTGAGCCATTGATCATCATCAGAATATGTAGTCTCGGGAGAAACGGTATCATTTGTAAACAAATGATCCTGTGAACACAAACACTCCACCAGCCGCGGATAAGAAGGAAACAAGTACGTGGTTGGGGAGCCAAGAAGCACCCCCAGCACACTGGCAGATCATCTTAGGGATAACAAAGAGAGTTGCACCTTTATGAGTAGCCCGGCTAACAAGAACATGCTCTTCCAAAGGCAGGGAGAAGGGGTGTGATGGGTTAACCCTGGCTGGACGCCAGGTGCCCACCAAAGCCGTTCTATCACTCCCCCTCCTTCTCAGCTGGACAGGGGAGAGAAAAAATATAACAAAGAGCTTGTGGGTCGAGATAAGGATAGGAGAGATCACTCACCAATTACCGTCACGGGCAAAACAGACTCAGTTTGGGGAAAATTAACTTGATTTATTACAAATCAACCGGAGTAGGGTAATGAGAAATAAAACCAAATCTCAGAACACCTTCCCTCCACCCCTCCCTTCTTCCCGGGCACAACTTCACTCCTGGATTCTCTACCAACCCCCCAGCGGCACAGGGGGACGGGGATGGGGTTCACGGTCAGTTCATCACACGTTATTTTCTGCCGCTTCATCCTCCTCAGAGGGAGGACTCATCACGCTCTTCCCCTGCTCCAGCGTGGGGTCCCACCCACAGGAGACAGTCCTCCACGAACTTCTCCAACGTGGGTCCTTCCCACGGGCTGCAGTTCTTCACGAACTGCTCCAGCATGGGTCCTTTCCACAGTGTGCAGTCCTTCAGGCACAGACTACTCCAGCGTGGGCCCCCCACGGGGTCACAAGTCCTGCCAGAAAACCTGCTCCGTGGGCTCCTCTATCCACAGATCCGCAGGTCCTGCCAGGAGCCTGCTCCAGCGCGGGGTTCCCACGGGGTCACAGCCTCCTTCAGGAACCCACCTGCTCCGGCGTGGGGTCCTCCACGGGCTGCAGGTGGATATCTGCTCCACCGTGGACCTCCAAGGACTGCAGGGGGACAGCCTGCCTCACCATGGTCTTCACCACGGGCTGCAGGGGAATCTCTGCTCCGGCGCCTGGAGCATCTCCTCCCCCTCCTTCTTCACTGACCTTGGTGTCCGCAGGGTTGTTTCTCTTACATGTTCTCACTCCTCTCTCCGGCTGCCGTTTTCCTCCGTCCCAACTTTTTTTTCCTTCTTAAAAATGTTATCACAGAGGCGTTACCACTATCGCTGATTGGCTCGGCCTTGGCCGGCGGCGGGTCCGTCTTAGAGCCGGCTGGTATAGGCTTTTCTCGAACACAGGGGAAGCTTCCAGCAGCTTCTTACAGAAGCCACCCCTGTAACCCCCCCCCCCCCGCTACCAAAACCTTGCCACACAAAACCAATACAAGGGGAGAGGTCATTTTCTTTTGCTGTTGTCACGGCTCTAAATGCAATTTCATGCTGCTGTCTTAGGAGGCGAGCAAGCAAGACTGCTCATCCCTAATAAGACCAATTCCCTATGCTCAGAGAGGGTGTTTTTTTTAGCTGACAGTTTCCATACACGCCCTTGCATGCTGCATTTCATGGCTGACCAAAGTGTGAAGCCTGGAGAAGGGAATGCATGACTGCATGGCAACACCTGTGAAAAAAATCAAACTATTTTCCTTCCCTTACCTCCAGCTAGCTACAAACAGGATCAGCCTGTCTGGGATACGAAACTTGCTTCTACAGAAACAAATTTATGAAGATCAGCACCATGGATTAGAGCACATAAAGAGTGGAAGATGCTATATAAAAGTCCGTTGAAGCATCTGCCAGGTACAATCACTCATTTTTCAAGAGTAGCTGACCAAATATCCATAAAAACAGGTAGGAAGGCTTTTTAAAACATGAAGGATCAATGTTTCATATTGGAAAATTTAATGGACAACTCTTGGCAAACATTTCACTTGAATACGGCACAGGCTCAACAGCTGCTGCTGCTGGAATGGAGCAGCTATTGTGCAATTCTGTTTTATGGAAGGAAAAGGACACCGAAATCTGCACCAGATGCCCTGCATTCCCCAACTGAGAGTATGTTTAGCGTATTCAGTTGAATACCACACAAATCATATGGAAGCCACCAAGAATCTGCAGACGTTTGTCAAACAGAAAGTAGGCATCTAACCAAGAACAGCCCCAGCAGAGCAGACACGGCCAAGGTCTTTCCAGTCTGCAGACAGAATCCTCAGTACCTAGAAATAGCAACTTGGTAAGACAGCGTCCCTGAATCAGCTGGGGCAAGTGCCTGCTGTTCCAGGAAAACCACTTGGTAAAACCCTCTTTCAAGAAATCATTGTGCATGCAGGGGGAAAAAAAACAAACAACCTCACGTTATCCTCACTGCTGGGCGAATACATCATGTGATCCAAAACATGTCGGCTAGCCACCAAAAAGTCCAGCTGAGCTGATGCCTTGAGGTGAAATTCAGCTTGCTTAAGTTCATACAGAGTAGGTGTATAAGCAGCTTACTTGCTTTGGGGGCTAAGGGTGTTCATCAGTGTGTAAAGGTGCTGAAGGAAAGAAATGGCAGCACTGTCACGTGGTTCTTAAAAAGAAATGCTGTAGCAGTCGGCAAATTCAGGGCTCATCTAAACTCAAACAGCTTCTCTAGGCAGTCTAGAGTTTCCTTTGAAGTATGTATCTACGAGCACATATGGTCCTGGAGCATATCCACACACATTCACCAGAAGGGAATGAGAGTGGGTGGAATACATAAGACTACCCCTAAGAAAGGGAGGAGGAAGAAGAGAGAATAAAAATCCTGGCATAAACAAACAGCTGCTATTTCTAGCCCTTCTGGTTGAACCCCTCCTCCATCCCGATGCCACTCTGCAAGATGCCTTGTTCAACTTAAGAGACAACCGGAGAAATAAAAGCGCAAGAGCATGCACTTTTACAACCCAATTATGGCCACTTACAAACATACTGTAAATCTATTCACTGCTTAACACACCAGGTACGTCCAGCAAATGGATTTGCTCAGTGTGTACCCAATGTAGCTTGATATTCTCCATGTAGCTTGAGCGTGCACATTCAAGCAATAAAAAAATTAAATAAACCAAGTCTGGATTAGATTCAGTCCACAACAGCAAGGAAAAAAGAGTAATTATTGACAGTGGCTTGGTTAAGCTTAGAAAAGCTTAACAGAAAAGGATTTTTCCATAATTGCCATCTCTAACCTTTTATCCAAGCTCAGTGGGTACATTAACTAAGTCAGCAAGAAGTTTAACCACTCCACATGAAATTAATAACATTTATGGGCTGACCCATCACCCACAGCCTTCTCAAAGCTTTTTAGAACAAGAGCTATGAAGATGTTTCTGTCCTTCCATCAGGAAACAGTCCATACCACACTTAGCTGCTTAAAACAAAACAACTCCCCTCCCCGCCACCTTCAGCAGGCAACAGTCCCTGAAGACCAACCCTCCCTCTTACACGTTCTCAGGAGTAAACTAACCTTACCTACTAATTACAGGAATAAAACCAAGCTTCTCATCAGCAGCACATCCCATCTGCTGACCCACCAGTACCTCACGGGGCAGCAGCTCTCACACCATCAGGGTATCTCTCTTCCTTCGCCCAGCCACCCTGAGGAGCACCCAGTGCCCCAAATCGGGAGCTTCCCTGCTGGCCTTGGCACAGCTACCCCCTGTGCTCGCAGACACAAGTCAGCCCTTACGTCTCTCCATCCCGCCCATCCACCCATCTGCAAAACAGAGCTCGCCAATGTTGAAAGGATGTGTTTCAAGTTTGGGTGCCTATAAAATGGCTGTGGAGTGAACCTGCACACCAAGTGAGAGCTTTCAGCCTGACTCTGGGTTCAGGTATACGAAGAACAAGATAAACTAGTTTAACTAACGCTGACCCAGTTTCACACTGGGAAGGACCAAAACAGACACTACAAGTTAAAATATATTCCTTAAGAGATGCTGTTCCTCTGTTTTGAAATGGCAAGCATGAAATATTTGAGCGTCTGTGATAAAATTCTAGGTGAGGACCAAATGGAGCAAAACCAGGTCAGCATCCCGACTTCACAGAATTATGTTGAAAACCATTAACAGGAATACAGCGCACATGCTTTATAAGATAGTGCTCTCTTCAGTGTCATAGACCAAGAAGAGAACAAGAAAAATCAAAAGGAGGATAAACAAGGCTGGCTGGGAATTGATTGCCGCCTTTGAAATTTTAGTGGAACAGTTGGAGTAAGAAGCTGACTGCAGCTGAACTGAAAAAATCACTATGTGTAGCTAGATTACTCATCTACTGTTAAACCAAATTAAAGTGTTCTTCACACAGGCAAGGCTGAAGATTTCAGAAAAGCCATAATTTATAACTCAGGAAAGTTTAGAAGAAAGCTCTGCAAAACTGAAATGAATTTTGTACTTAATGGGCAAGAAAACAAAGGGCAGATGAAACTTCATGTTGCTTGATACGACAGTAAATACTACACAGCATGCAGGACACAACTAAGCCAAGAAGCTGATGAGCTGCATTAAAGAAGGGCTCACCTTATCACGTCCCAGCTACAACCAACCTTCCTTGTTCTGCAAATCACCCTTTCAAGCTGTTACATAGTAGCAGAAGCAGAATAAAAATGTAGATTTTCAGCAACCCGGACCCTTATCGCAGCCAACATTAGGAAGCGTGCTATCAATACGAGTTTGAATAGGCAATTCTCCTTAACGTTTTTTATAATTAGGTAGTGAACTCATCTACAGGAAGCGCAAAAAGCAAGCATGCAAGGCACAGGCCTTTTAGCAAAGCACCACAGTGAGTACTTTTGTCCAATTTATTTTCCAGGAGCAATCACGCCTTGGACAGAAGCCCATTTCTAACAATTTATTTTTCATGTCTGGACAAGGCAATATAACTTCTACACAATTTAATCTCTTTGCTAATAGACTTAGCCGTTATAGCTGAAATACACAAGCTTAACAATAAGGCTAAAATACCCAGAATACTTAAACCCGAGAAATGTGTTTGCTGGCTTTAGTTCAGGACAAGTAGAAGTAATCGGCTAAAATGCCGCAGACGGGGGAACTGTGGTGACTGCAGCGAGACCTGCCAAGAGGTTACGTTGGACTCCGCACAACTGCCTACAGAAGAACAACCACTCCAAGCAGGGCACGAAAATCGGCTACAAAAAAAATCTTTAACTGCCAGCAAAGCTCCTCCAAAGGGCCGGGAAGCACCTGGGCACCCCAATAGCTTGCCTTGGCTCCTTGGGTCAGCGCTACCCTAAAATTACAGGGACGCTGGGCCGAAAACCCCTGAGGATCATTTTGCCCATCACATTTCCCCGTTGTTTCGTTCTGCTTTCAAGCTGCAGTTCAGTGAACAGGCTGCAATTTACCTCTTCACCCTCAAATTTGTTTGGATAAACAGGCTCTCCTTTGTTCCAGGCTGCTACTACATTTACACATTGTATTGTAAATCAGCCGGTACAAAGCAAGGCAGGCCCTTGAATGAAGACACTAGCATTTTTGTTCACAGCAAAATTAAACAAGTAAGAGGCACAGAACTCCATTTATAACCCCAGTATGGAAACAATTGGTTTTTAGAAGGTGAGAGGTTTTAAAAAGTTTACTAAACAAACCTAGCCAGTTACAGAGTCTATAGAGTCAACTCACAAACAAGTTCAAGGCTGTATAAATTGCCAAAGCAGTGTTATTTCTGAAGAGAACTTCAAACAGTTTAAAAGCTTGCTTTCTTGCCATTTCAAGGGCCCAAGAATTATTGGCAAGTGATTTAGCTTTTATTGAGTACACAAATACAAAGGAATTATTCACAGAGGAAGGGAATTAACTATTTGCCATGTCTATTAAAGACAAGAGACCTAAACAGCATCCAGGAATTGCAGGACAAACATCAGGGAAAACTTCACAGTAATAATAGTTGAGCAGAGGAATAGACAGCTATGAAGTCTTCCCCATCAGAGGTCTGGAGAAGAGGTTCAACAAGCATCTGTAACAAACAGCTTAACCACAGCTGATTCTGCCTTATGACAGAGGATGGACTCTGTATATGGCCTCTTCAGATCCCACCCCAAACCCATTTTTCATTATTTTCAATGTTCTTTTAAATAAACTAAATTTGCCGAGACCTCTGCCATGGGTTGATAGTTCAGTACAGCCCACCATAAAAGAGATCAAAAGTAGTCATTATTTGATAGGTGCCCAGGTTTTCTGGAAAGCTATCATCTCACTCCCATAACTGAGTATGCATTCACAGTAAGAAAAAAAAATAACATGAAATTTGCACTGGCTGATCCAAAGGCCAGGAATAAATCGCATCTGATGTTGTCTGCGGTCCAGAAGTGAGGCCCTCTGATGGGATGCTATGAAGAAGCTTCAGCAGGACCTATGTAGGATGTCATTCACTGCTGCAGACAGCCCTGTGTCCATCATAAATTTCAAGCTTAACAAATGAATCCCAAGTCTCAAACATAAGTTTGAGTGGCAAAAATATTCTTATTTCTTTGATTAATTTAAGGGGGAGGAGGGCAGAAACATTACAGATTTGGGTTTAAAAGCTTTTTGCCCTGATTACAAGAACTATGTTAAAATAAGAAGTTTCTACAGACTCCTTTTGGTACATCTACCATCTGTGGTACAAAGGAACTCCACACGTCAGTAGTTTCAGATCAATAAGAAAAAAAAAAAAATCAGGAGAGAGAGGACATGCCCCCATTTGACGTTTCAGAAGCCAGGGCATCATGTTCACGTTGTAATTCTGACACGATCTGATGGTCCACATTTAACCTCAGCAGCAAAAGCAGGAAGGGGAAGATGGGTTACAAGTTCCCACTCGCTCTGGTCCCTTCAGGGCCAGAAAGCATTTGCCAAGCACGATAAAAAGAAGCTCGATCCCTGCTTCGCCACCAGCCCCAGCGACACCACAGCTGGCTGCAGTCATTTCTTCCCTCAGGCACTCCCTGAGTGTAAGAGCCCTGACTGAGGTGACTGCCCAAGCCGCTGCACCCTCGGCCACAAAAAAATAAAAAATCCGATATGGTCGTGAGCATGGCAACTTCCCCCCAAGACCCTCGGAGCAGCCAGCTCCTGCTGGCATGAGGGCTGCCCTGTCCTCCGGCAGGGAAGGACGCAGAGACGCACCGCCGCAGCTGCTAGGAGCACTGGGCACGCCTCGGCCAAAGCCTTCTCCCAAGCACCGCACGCGTGCCTCCCTGCCAGGGGAGCACGGCGGGCTGGCACGATGCCTCCCGCAAGCCGAGTTCAACCCTCAGGCCCCGGCCGGCTCATATCACCCCCCGTGCCCTGCCCCACGCTTCCAGCCCGGCCTCGTGCTAAGCGATCCACCTTTTATCCCACTTCTCCCCATCTTCAAACGCACCAATAGCAGATTAATCAGCACTGGAGTGCTTCCCCTGTTGCCAAGCATCACTTGGAGCATGACCAGGGCTTTGCCCTCTCTCCTCCCTCGCCCGAGCAGTGTTTCGGATGGGGACTCTCTGGTTCCATCCCTTTTACCTGAAGATGCCACAAAACATGGAGAGAGCACCTCACGGGACCAGCAACACTCTCACCTGAAGCCAGATCCTGCCGTTTCTGCCCTGAGCCAACACTGGCTGTATGGAAATGATGTTCGAGGGAGTGAAAAGAAGCCAACAACCCACAAGCACATGAGGGTCTGGAAACCCTGTAATTTGTGCTGTGAGGAGAGATTACAGCCCATCTGTCCCAGCCAGAGTACAAAGGAATTCAGAGTTACTTGTGCTCCCCCTCCTCACCTCCCCTGGCCCCCTCCTTAGCCAAATAACTAAAGCCAATACATATAACTATGTCCCTAACTTGCTGATATAATCTGCTACTTTGCCACCGCTGCAGCCCTCGTGGGGGCCTGGGCACTGCGCTTGGGAAACCCTACATTATCCGAAACCATATCCTGAAATCTGGCGTGACACAGGCTTTTCCTACAGTTTAGTCTGAACCTGCACTGATGAGCTCTGAGTGCTCCACCACCAAGATTTATTTTCCTGCTTGGAGATAATGCTGCTGAAACATCTGTAAAAACAAATCCATACAATTCAATATTAAGCCCTTGCACTAAGTATTAAAGTGACACTCCCAGATTAAAGGGACTTTAATATATATTTTTAATACCCCATTTTAAACTCTCCCTCAGATTATTACCCATGAAAGAGTTTTTAATATCTATTCTTTGACTTAGGTGCGTGACACCTGCCTGTCCTCCATTTTTGCCCCATTTTTGCTCCAGGTACACAACACTTGCCAAGGCCGACCTGGCATTTTACTAAGCTCTGCTCTGAAGGCAGCAGTGGTGGAGGTCGGGGGAACCTGCACATCACCTGCATATCACCCACACAGCCAAGGGCCGGGACAACGTGCGCCCATGGCTCCCCCAGACACACGGCGAAGGAAAACCAGGAGGCAGACGTTCCCCAGGGAGGGAACACGCTGCCATGCTGGCAGCATCACCACCCCAATCTCCCACCACAGGAGCGGCCCGACACCGGCTGCTCTTCTGGCAGCCACCTGGGCACTGCCTCTCACCGCCAGCGCGGGATGGGAATAGGTATTGAAATTCTATAACAGGCAACTCACCCTGTCACTTCCCATTTTAGTAATTTCTTATTCTGACAAGCAGGGGCAAATTTGACCAAAAGGCTCCTAATAGGAAGACCACACTGAGTCCTGAACAAAGAACTATGTGCCTAAAAGCTCTCAACTAGTATCGCTGCGGTGCACACAGACAATAAGGAGCTGCAAGAAGCTTTTCTGTCTTAGGTGTCTTTGACTATACGGCGACTAAAAACCAGAGCAAAATCATTTAGCAAAAAAACCTCAAAATCAAACCAAACAAACATCCCCTGACAATATCCCTTCAAAGACACAAAGAAATAACTCCGTGCCTTTATTGTTCTTAAATAAAGGCAGGCAAGAAGAAAGCGCGGCTGCCCCTGGAAGTGCTGCGAGTGGAAACTCCCAGAGGACAAGGACAATAGGGACCCAGCGCCCACGATGCCACCGTCTCAGCCCTGTGCCCAACAAGTTCCTTCAGCTACTCTGGGTCTTGGTTTCCACATCTGCAGAGTGGGGATAATAACAGGTCTTTACATCACAGGGGTGTTACAAAGATCAATTAGTTAATGTCTGAAAAGCGCTTTGAAGATATAGCAGGTGGTGAGTATTATTATGCAAATAACATGATTTAAGAAAATCACAAGTGCTGGATTAATACTAATCCCTTTGATATTTAAAAGACACCATTTTTTCATATTTTAAAGCAGTGAGCGTTGATGCTATAGCCTTCCATGGCTGCTGCAGCAACAATTTTTAACCTTTTCTTTTCACACGGCTCAATACGTAAAACTCCTTTGCAGATATCTTCACAAAATCCAATCGCGACTCAAAGCTAAGAGTAGTGGAAGAAATTATGCATGTTGATGAACTGGATAACTAGATCCTATGCAGGAATATTTCTCAGAGGATAGAATGTCACAGGCCTAACTTACTGTAACAAACATTGCAGAGTCTTTCAGTTTTAGGGTGTTTTTTGGAAGCACACTAATTTCACGCATAGAGGCATTTGTAAAACAATATAGCTGCTACCTAATTATGCCATTTTATGTGGTGGAAAGAGTGGGGAAAGAGAAGGATATGGTTCATTCACTTCTTCCAAGACTGCATATCTGAATTGTAAAAAAAAAATAACCTCATGTCTAATGGCCTCATTTGGTGGTCTTGCAGGACATCAGGCCATTGCAATGTCTGCTCCAACTTCCAGCAAGTGGCTGCACAACCACTTCTGCTTTAGGTGGATGCAAGGAGCTGGGCAGATGGCCACAAGCCAGCCCAGAAATGCAGCCTGGCTGAGAGCTTACAACTCACAATGTGAGACAAACACAAGTCAACAAGGGAGCCGAGGTGGGATCAGGACAAAGAACCTGAGGTGAGCAGCAACATCAGAAACCAAGGGGAGAGCACAGGCAAGACCAGCCATCCCTCTGGTCTCCTGCCTTGCCTTTGCCAGACCTCTCTGAAAAAGCAAGAGATCCCACTTAGTGCCTAAAACCTCCCTGTGCTTCCAGGACTTCCACTGCCACATTCCCTTTCTGAGAGGAAGTCTGTTTCTTGTCTCCTGCACTGTAAAATTTAGCGCAAACCAGCTGGTGCGTTTGGTCTAGGAATCTGTACAATACTGCTGTGGTTAAAAACAGCTTAATATTAACCCCCTCTGGAATGCGTGCCTGAAATTGATATTGATGAAACAAGATCAGATATTAATATTCTGTACAGCCGGTTCCTCAAGCTGTGCTGTAGCATCAAATCAAATCTTTTCCCAAGTCAATGTACAAAATACAAATAGAGGATGGCAGGTAGTATTGACGTGGGAGGAAGCAGCAGGAGCATTTTAAAACTTCAGCTCTTTAAGTTTGCAGCTATAGGCAGCTACGCTTCCTCTCCCACCACATCTCCCACAGCAGCCATATTAATAGCTATTCAATACAGTAATAGGATCCAAGCTGTACACTTAGTTGTTGGGGCTTTTTTAATCTCCCAGTCAATACTAAAAGCATTTGGATGCTCTTTAGGAGGGAGGAATGATTTTGCACTCCAGGAACAACACGGCATTTGCAGTGCTCCCAACAAACGCTGGTGAAGGATTTCCTTTGTGTGCCTCTGCTTGTGATTGATGTTGTGATACTTTATTTTGACAAGACCCAGTTGTACAGATTCACAATTTAATTTTCTTGTGTAAACACGCACTCAGTGTAATCTTAGTGCGTTCTCATTAGTTGAAGTTATACAATTTATGTACAATATAGATCCAAACCACCACCTGAGGGTCATTCTTCAGCCAGGAGGAGATCCTTGAGGGCCTCCGAGCACAAAGGTCTTTGGACACATGATTTCTACTCCTGGATCTGCCAGGCCTGGGGAATAAATCTGCAGTTCTGATCCTGAGCAAATAAGTACAGCCCCATCCTTCACTTTGCTCTCCTGTAAAATGGTAGCCACCTCCTCTCCTGAAAAAGGTCTAATGATGGACCACTCCACTGAAGAACAACTCCTGCCCAAGGAGGCAGCATCATGCTTCTTCCATCTTCACAGGGGATCAAATCCCCCTTTCTAATCCAAAGGAGAAAGTGAATTTCTCTCTCAAGAGTACCCCCCACCCACAGGTGGCTTGAGGTTTGGTGTGCTCCATCCCCACACCTTCAGTTAATTCACCTTTTCTGAATGTTTTGAGTTTGCGCAACTGCTCACTTGAGGAAAGCAATCTGATTTTCTTGTAATCAGCTATTCAGTTTGAGGTACATTGGTCCATCTTATTTAAGTAGGCCATAGATATTTATAGCTAAAATTAGAAACAGGAAAAATATTACAGCATTCTCAAAACTTTCACATGTGCAGCCTCACCACACCAAAGAGATAAAACTCAACTTAGATGTCACCTAGGTTTTTTAATCTCTCGCTTCAAACAGCCAAATAATATGAAGCGGCTGCAAGGATTGCTCCCATTAGCCAGCCTTCCCAGCACTCAGCAATCTCCTGCCAGGTTTCTCCAGACAAAAGGATGAAAAATAAACATATTGTCCCCCCTATACTTAACATATACAGTCTGAAAAAAAAAAAAAAAAAAAAGAATCATCTTTAGACTATGTAAAAAAAAGAAGGGAGCTATTGTAACTGTGACAGAGAAGTAGGTAAGATGTTGCCTTCTGTCTGACCACGGAGCAAGAGGAAAAACATTCAAACAGCCACTCAGAGGACAAAAAATAAATAAAAATCTGGATTCCTACCTGGTTGCTGATCTTTGCACAGCATAAGCCAGGAAGGTACAGTCTGTCCCACTGACTACCACTGCTTTTTCTTCCCCAGAAGATGGGCACAGAATGGGAATGGGTGTGCACTGAAGAGAAGGCTACTCTGATGATTCCTAGTTCAGCCACAAAGCTTCTGGACTGCTGATCTCCTGGCTTTGGTATGATCTGCATTACATTTGTAATTGTATTTACCTGGACAGCTTTAACCTCATTAAGGATTCACAGGTAAAAAGCAGATGCTGAATCAAATCTCATAAAGCAGTGTCTGTTTCATGGGGACTAGGCTAAGCAGAAGGCTACCTCAACTCCTAATATCTCTTAGGTTTGTAAAGAGGATATTCATAATTTCACTCAGAAAAAAAAATATATGTCAATTGAGGTGAGGTTTATTTGAACTAAAGAGGAAAAAAAAGTTACTGTGTGGTTTGGGATGTTTGATCTCATGCTTTATTGAAGCACAACTATTTAATAAGAAATTATTCCAGGAACATATCATCCTTACCTTGTGGCTAATATATATATAAATGACTAAAATTGTAATATTTCCTCTGCCTTCAGGTAAACATAACAGCTTAGCATTAAATCTGTATTAAAAAAAAATAAATCAGCTCATGCATCCTAGGGACTACAAGTACAGCCAAGCTAGGCCCTTGCAGCTGAGTTTGCTGCTCTGCATTTGGCACAAATACAACTGAAATATTCCAGAAGACAGATATGTTACATTCTTTCAGGTGTTTTGAGTTAACGTTTATGGTACTCAAGGAATTTCTATTAAAAAAACGCCTACCTTCAGCAAATTTCAAAACCTTCATTTGGGAAACATGAAGGGAAAGTTTTCATATGACAGAGCATACTTTCCTTTAAAAACACATCAATTCTAACTATAAAATATATTGTAAATATTATATATATTACATATAATTTTATATATACATAAAATATATAATTTTTTTTTAATAACAGAGATCCTATTTCTAAAAAGTAGAGAGCACTCCATGCATATAGCTACTTTTATGAAGTGGTTAGAAATGTGTGAAGGAGAACCACTATGGGTTATATACGATACTGCCCTTTGAGGCATGCCAAGGAAGTAAAATTGCTAATGAAGGGTCTTCTTTTGGGACGGGGGGCCTCCAGCTTTCTATTTGTGCTGCCACACATGTGAGCTTTAAATTGAAGTTGTGTTTGTGCTCATGGCCTCATTAGATTATAATTCCACTGTTGATTTGAATTCCTGCAAGCCTCGTACACTTGGGACCTGCCCTCTCTCATTTGGAGGAGATCAAATAATGGTTATTCCTCTTTACAGCCACACCATCCCCTTGTAGCTGAGCCTCAGGGTCGATAACCTTAGGTCTAGTTTTCACATTTAACAAATTTTCCTATTGCTTAATTGGCAAAGGCTGTTCAATACCTAGGCTGGAGCTAAATATATTAAGCATTAACCATTTCTTTGTCAGCTTTTCAAAGTCACATTTTTAAATAGTTTCCTACACTTGTCTCCTTGAATAAATACACCATGATGGCATCTGCATATCCTATTACTGGTATCATACCCTGCGACTGCTGTGTACCCGCCATTCCAGCATCCAGACCCACAGTTTCCAAACCAAACCTATAAACGTCATGGTAGCACCTGGAAATCCTTCTAAGCTTTCTCCAAGAGCCTAACAGAGGTAAGAATCCTCATATTTAGATAAAGTCTGCTTCAAAGTTATTTTTTATATGTGAAGAAAATTATCTATACTTCTTTTACCTCATCCTTGATATTTTGATTTTCTTTCTCTGCTGCAAGCAATAAACCACCTTTACGTTCAATACATGAATAGTGGAGATTTTTTAAAGCCTTACATTTTACAAGGTTTTCCTAAAGCTTCTTAAGAATACGAATGATCTGTGCAATGACTCCATACATTAAAACGCAACTTGGGCGTACCGACCTGATTCTCTCCCTTTATTCATTACTTAAAGAGCTACAAGCCATCCTGGGATGCCTTGCACTAGGAGGGAAGGTACATAACTAATTTCCTAACTGCACTGTTTACTTTGCATACCTTGTGGGCAAAAGTTGGCAAGAAGGGACTGGAAGCTGTTTGCTTTGAAATTATCACCCCATTTACAAGATTCAAGAGCAAAGTCTTCTAAGATGAGGTAAGAGGGAAAAGGAAGTGACTATGTGCATGGTTAACACTACAGAGTGCGCTAGTAGTGCACGGGAGGTCATTAGCTGAGAAAGAAAACCAACAGGTACTGAGAAAGCTCCCCCACGAAGTGCAAATGGACATGGTATTAAGAGCACCCATAAGGAATAAAGGCACTAGCCAGTTCTACGCAAAATGGCCGTATTCAGTTTAAAGCCACCTCGTATTATTCCCAATGGAAGCAAAACTATGCAGGGGCACGGTTGCTATTGAAAGCACAAGCTCAACACCCTAACTTTGTTTGCAAAAGCCTCCTCTTCCCTGACTAATAGGGCCACCCAGGAGGGGATGGGCAGGAAAGGAAGAGAGCATGGCTTCATAACACAAAGAGTTTGGCAACAAAATTAATTTAAGTGGGACTTGAATCCTCTTTTTTTTTTTTGGCCTTTCAGCTTCTCAATCCAACATTGCAAAATAACATGTGTTTGCAGGGCCATGCTGTGAAACACATCAGAGATGCAGTGAAACTTTTAAATATTTTTTTTCACAGGCATGTAATAACTACATCTAATATGGTATAATGCCAGGTCAGCTCTCCTGTCCAGTTCACAGCACAGCTCCACAAGACAGTCATGGTAACACAACCAAGCAGCTACTGGCCAGCGATGGCAGAACTACTTACAGCAGAGCTCCTACCAAAGACTTTATATCATTGAATGATGGTCTGTGCATGCTGCTAACCCACTTGGAACAGAAACGCTCCCCTCTCTGCCAAGTCATCTCATGGGTACGGAGAGCCTGATGTAAAAGTGCTTTGTAGAAGGCTTTGCTCAAGCCAGGAAATCTGGGGATGCAGGTCTGCTTTTGCACAGGGGCTTTTGGGGAGAGGACATAGGATAGCTTATAAAATTAGCAGGTCCCCACCCTTCCTGGGCAAGAAGGAATGCTGCAGCATCCACTTGCCCTACTTATATATGACGAAAATACCAATAAACCGTATTTTTCATCTACAGATTCCCCCAAATTTCCCCAAAAAGAGGCAATTACGAAATAATTTCAAAAAAAAAAAAACAACAAAATCAGAGAGAAATGAAAGTACTTGCTAAAGGCAGAAACAAAACCAGAGTGTATGAAGTCCCCAGTCAAGAAACCTACAGGACCCCACTGCATACAGTGGATCGCACAGATGGCACTCTGGACACCAAACCTACACACAAAGCAGCCCCGACTTCCTCTGGTACTCCAGTAGATATCCCTGTTTCGTCTGACTGATGCCACTGAACTATTAGCATGGTGTAGAAGCATCTCAGTTTGGGACAGAGACACAGCAGCAAACAACCTGGCCATGCCAAGTTACTGTACGTGAAAGGTGTGAGCAACATAGAAAAGTCTGTGAGAGAGAGAGAAAGGAAGCAAGTACGTAGCCATTTCTCGCCACAAATTTACCAGTCTCTTCTTTTCCCAACAAGCTGAGTAATGATGTACAGCAACTTTGCAGTGTTGTCTTATTCAAAAGCTCCTAACTTCCAAGGCTGCTAAACCCTCTTCTGATATCAGAGTTCCTGTTCAAGTATAATCCAAGTAGATTAATTATGCCACAGACAACAGAAAACACAGTCTGCCTCTTCAAATTATCAGTAGGAGAAAATATCATGAAGACTTTAGTTTCAAGGATGCTGTTTACATTTACTCACTTATTTTACAGGCCTCAGGATCAAAATGAAAAGATAATTACTAATTGCTACAACTGGGAAAAGTAAATTGGAAAGTCCTTACCGAGTACACCTGTACACAATAATTTGAACAGTGGCCGTATAAGCAACACAGATTGCAAAAGTGCAATTAGAGAAGTGGAAAGTGTTACTCTGAGCAATTGAGATACTATGTTTTGATAACTAAGTTACCTTGGAGATGATTCACATGCACAAGTTGCTTAATGTCATTTTACACTACAGATCCAGGAGGTATAAAAATACACATAAAAATCACTATTAAATCAGACAGTATCCAGGACAATTACAAAGTAAATACATTTTCTTGCCAGATTATTGCACTAAATTTAAGGCTGTAATATTTCAACCAAAGCCCAAAGCACAAACCCCACACAGCCATCTCTTGCCTCGACGCACCAAGCCAAGCGCACTGCAGTGCTCTACAAGACGACCTCCTCCTTCTCAAGCAAGCAACACACCACTTTGGAAGAAACAACAGAGGTTAAAAAAAAAAACCCTTCAGTCAAAATGAGTTCTTAGCCCACCTGAGCAGCACAACCGCCACTAGCGAAAGGGACTTCTTGTGGCTCAGGCTTCTGTGCAAATAGCTTCCAGGATGAAATGCTTTTTGACGTGTACTTGTTCCTGCTGGGAGAGACACAGAAAAGATGCTTCAGAGAATACATAAGACAAGGGACTGGGCAACATGCACAATCAAACAGAAATAGCTTGTTCAGTGGGTTTATGGGTATTCTAAGCAAGGAATCATTTTGGAGCTGGCATCTCAAGACATTGTAGAAAATTCCTCGTTTTCATCTGTATAAATGCAAAAGGAGGAAGAGTAAGGAAGGTGAAATCTACTGATTTCACACTGAATACAGCAACTGAAGACTTAAAGATATGTCGTCACAGCCAACAAACATCAAATCAAGAGCATTTTAAAAACGGTATCAAAACATATAGGCCAAATAGATTAAAACTTAGCTAATTGAAAGATGTCAAAAAAGTTGTCATTACTGAGTAACATCACCATGCAACTGCAATGCTCCTTTTGCAGTTTGCAATGACTGGAATTATGCTCTATATTACCTAAGTGTTTTATTAGCTACCTGGAAATAAGCATGTCCTTGGTGGTAAAATTAATGGATTACATGGTTTAGTAGCGTGATAAATAAAAACAGAAAGGAAATCACATAGTGTTAGCTCAATTACTTGTCAAGCTGGGCTCATTCCAACCAAAACAGTCTTAAGATACCTGAACACAGATATACGAATCCAGTAACAAGGAATGCAGGTAAGGTTTGCAAATCAGAGGACTGTGACCTTAAGAAGCAAGGAAACCAAAAGGGATGTGAAGGTCATCATAGCCTCACAACTAAGCATCACATTCAGAGCTTCTGTTGTTATTAAAAAGGCTAATGTGGTTCATGGCTGCAAATATATGAGAGTGAATGGAAATACTGGATGGGGTGGGATAGGGTATGCAATGGTGAAGATTGACACTGAAATACTGCACCCAGTTCCATGGCTGATGCTCAGAAAAAGATGTTGAAAATTAGAGAACATGCAGAGCAGAGCCGCAAAAGCAATTAGCATCTAGAGGGGAAAAAAAGCATTATGTATAATCAGATTTAAAGATTCAGTCCTTCTGATAAGCCACACAGTCAACTGACAGCTTACTTGATCATCTTTAAGGAAAAAAAAAATACCAGCAATAAAAAACACTTTAATACAGCCACAAGACGACTTAAAAGGGACCAACAGATGCAAGCCAAAAGCATAGAAGACTCCTGTTAGAAATGAGAGATAAATCTGAACAGGGAGAAATGAACAGGAACAACATTCTTAAAGATGGATTCTCTTTTTCTCAATATTTTCAGGATAAGGTATGTTTTAGTCCAAGGAGTTGTTCGGCCCATGAGCAATAGCCGAGTGACATGGTCAAATAACTGCAGGACTTGACGGCTCCTCTGACCCTAAACTCTGAATGATGGTCTCAACAACAAAAAAACCCGCAAACCCTCAAACAAAACAAAAAACCCAAAAGGGTACTGCCCTGCATTTTCACTAATGCTACTGAACACTGAATTAAATGCACAATGGACTGTGAAATGCTTGCATATCTTCCGCCAGCTAAATGTCAAATGAAGAGGCCATCTGTTAATAAACATAAACATCACCTCTCTGGAGTTTTATCCAATGTACTAATAAGTAAACTCATACCACCATTTAGTGCCACAGGATTGCCAAGGCAAGTGCAGTCTTTTGGGTTTTCATCTCAACGGCTTGGGTGGGCAGAAGACGACACCACCTGGAACACACAGCACATACATATTCCCAGTCACGAAGACAGCTTCGTGGCTGTAGAAGTTATTGACTCTTGAAAAACTTCTTCAAAGTACTCAAAGACACTTTCTGCCTGAGTAAAAGCCTTTCAGAAAAAAACACCTCCATTTAGTGTGTTTGGGAGGAAAAATAAATATCTCAAAAGCGACCCATTGCAGTTGCTTTTCTAGGTTTGTAACTTATACCCATAAGGGTGACGTGCATGCATCGCAATCCCAACTAGAGTTTACATGGGGTGTTAGCTCATGAGGGAAAAAGGTCCAGTTGCTGATGTGTGAATCAAAACTGCACAGAAAAACCTCTTAAAGCTTTTTAACTACTTACTAATCCCACAAGACTGGAAATAGAAGAGGTTAAACTATTGCTTTCATTGCCTTACAATTCAACGGGCCCAACATTAAGTTTATACCAATTTGTCTCATACTGATTAAATGAACATAGCACATAAGTTCAACACACGCTGTGGCAACATGTTAAGGAAGGACAAATTAACAGTCTTCTCATGCATTTAAGAGAGAAGCTGCATATTTTGGACTTCTAATTGCAACGAGCATAACCAGATCCATTAAAGGGAAAGGACTAACCATTACAAGCTGAGGGAAACCATAGCCTGCTACTATTAACCATTCCAAGCACCATGTATCTTCAGGAAATAAGCTTTTATTTGCTGTGTATACCTAGGCTAAGTCCAAGCAAAAGATTATTAAACTGTCCTTCTGATTCGGGATGGGAGACCTCACCTTATATTTCACTTGCACCCTTTTTACCAAATCAGTGTATTTTATTTTTTGTGCCCTCTGCTTTCTTCCTATGGTTGAATACACATTTGACTAATCACTATTTTCCCACTGGGCAAACACTGGTTAAAGAACTGGTCCTTCATAAATTCTAAACAGTGATGCAACTAGGAATGCAAGAGCTAGATCTTTATATACAGCTCTTACATACATCCGTCAGAAAGAGATACTATCTCTTCTTCAACAATATAGGAGATAAACAAGAGCCCTGCCTGGGGAAAAAGATGCGAGGAGTTCACTCCTGACATTTCTACATATTTAAAACACAGTCAATTAGTATAGACAGAAGGTTAAGCTTGCAATGTGAGAAATCTTGATTTCTGCATCACTTCTCCAAGAGACCCAGCTATCACCCTAACAATCCCTCTAGACATAGCAAGATTAGTGTCAGGTTTATGAGAGCTTCCTTCAATGCAAATCAACATGTAGACCTAATCCAGCTTCACTAGAAATACGCTAGCTAGGTCTTTTCAGCAATAAGCATGAACATACCTCGTTCTAAAAAGGTAAGTTCTGTAACAATTCAGTTGAAGTGCTAAAAGTCCCATGGATTTTTTAATTAAAGTCATGTTGATCACAGGCAGTTCCTGTGTACTTAATCTGGCAGAGTGTTCCCAACAGGTCTACCAGTGCAGGTCCAGCACAGAAGTAGGGGAAGGACAGCTTAGGGGCAAAGCTTCTCCACAACTTCCTAGTTTGTTGTAGGACTGAGAAGGCTCTTAAACAACTTTAGCAGAAAGAAAGAAAGATGACATATCTGCAACATGAAGAAAACTGTGACTGTCAAGTAATACAAAATCCATTCACTGCAATTACCAGAGTCATAGAATGGTTTGGGTTGGACGGGACCTTAAAGATCATCTAGTTCCAAGCCCCCTGCCACAGGCAGGGACACCTTCCACTAGACCAGGTTGCTCAAAGCCCCATCCAACCTGGCCTTGAACATTTCCAGGGACGGCACATCCACGGCTTCCCTGGGTAACCTGTTCCAGTGCCTCACCACCCTCAGAGTGAAGAGTTTCTTCCTTACATATAATCTAAATCTATCCTTTTTCAGTTTAAAGTCATTACCCCTTGTCCTACCACTACATGCCCTTGTAAAAAGTCCCTCTCCATCTTTCCTGTAGGCCCCCTTGAGGTACTGGAAGGCTGCTATAAGGTCTCCCCGGAGCCTTCTCTTCTCCAGGCTGAACAACCCCAACTCTCTCAGCCTGTCTTCACAGGACAGGTGCTCCAGCCCCCTGATCATCTTTGTGGCCCTCCTCTAGACTTTGTCCAACAGGTCCATGTCCTTCTTATGTTGGGAGCCCCAGAGCTGAATGCAGTACTGCAGGTGGGGTCTCATGAGTGCAGAGTAGAGGGGCAGAATCACGTCCCTTGACCTGCTGGCCATGCTGCTTTTGATGCAGCCCAGGATACGGTTGGTTTTCTGGCTGCAAGTACACATTGCCAGGTCATGTTGAGCTTCTTGTCAACCAACACCCCCAAGTCCTTCTTCTCAGGGCTGCTCTCAAACCACTCATTACCCAGCCTGTATTTGTGCTTGGGATTGCCCCGACCCATGTGCAGGACCTTGCACTTGGCCTTGTTGAACTTCATGAGGTTTGCACGGGCCCACCTCTCAAGCCTGTCAAGGTCCCTCTGGATGGCATCCCTTCCCTCCAGTGTGTCGACCGCAGCACACAGCTTGGTATCGTCGGCAAACTTGCTGAGGGTGCACTCGATCCCACTGTCCGTGTCACCGACAAAGATGTTAAACAGTGCTGGTTGCAATACTGACCCCTGAGGAACACCACTCATCATCGGTCTCCATTTGGACATCAAGCCGTTGACCGTGAACTCTCTGAGTGCGACCATCCAGCCAAATCCTCATCCACCAAGTGGTCCGTCCATCAAATCCATGTCTCTCCAATTTAGAGACAAGGATGTTGTGTGGAACAGTGTCAAATGCTTTGCACAAGTCCAGGTAGATGACGTCTGTTGCTCTTCCCTTATCCACCAATGCTGTAACCCCGTCGTAGAAGGCCACCAAATTTGTCAGGCATGATTTGCCCTTAGTGAAGCCATGTTGGCTATCGCCAATCACCTCCTTATTCTCCATATGCCTTAGCATAGTTTCCAGGAGGAACTGCTCCACGATCTTGCTGGGCACAGAGGCGAGACTGACTGCCTCCACTTTTTACCCGTGGCCTTAAATTAGCGATGCTAGTTAATAAGAAAAGCAAGTGAAACACTAGAAATAAGGTTTTAATTAGGTAACTAACTTTTTGAAGATGACACAGCTCTACTGAATAAATCAAAACTACTAATTTCACTTGTTTCCAGCTGTTTGCCTGAGAGCAGGTGGTGGAAGGGGGCATGTCAAAAATGAACCCAGAAAGGCAGAAACTCGGAAGCTAACCACAAAGGTGGAGGAAGGTTGGAAGCACCTCAGAAAGCGCTGGGTGGACTCTGTCTACTGATGAGTGCCAAGGCTTTCAAGCCTGGGGAGTTCAGCACGGAGTTAATCATCAATCCACATTGGCACCAGCTCCCAGAAGCCAAATTCCAGAGAGAAACTGAGCGTCCCAATGAGCATGTGGCTGGCGACCACAGCTCTGCTGACACATTCCTGGGGACAAACTGTGCCCCATGTTATGGCGGTCTCAGGCTAAGCAATTGAGCAGAGGCTCATCATCAAGTTGGCTCGGAGATTTTTTTGATAATCATTACTAACATCTGTTAAGCACAGACACTTTTGGACGTTATGTCAAAAAGTCTTCCCTCAACTATCCGAGATGGAAACTTGGAGAGATCCAAAAGCTATATATTTCCAGAGACTTAACTACAGAGACAGAAACAGAAGTACTTGATGGTAACAGATAACAAAATTACTATCTGTCTAAAGAAAATAGGTCCCAACTCTGCATGGTCCCTTGAGCAGCTCTCCAGTCTGCCCGGTTGCTCCAGGGCTTGGACAAGCATGTGTCCTCTCCCTCCTCCATGTACCCTTTGGAGCCTCCAGGGGCAAGGACTCCATGGCCTCTTTTTGTAGCCAGATCTGAGCAATTTTGTAGACGGTTAGAGAGCTTTTTGTACCACTAAGCCACTGATAGTTAGATAGAACAGCTATTTTCAACTCCTTATTTCCACTTTGTCTACATGAGTTTTGACCAAGCAAAGAGTAGGACATTAAACCACTTACTATCCAAATATTAGTTGGTGGATTTTTTTTTTTTAAGACACCCCCCTCCATGACTTACTTAAGCTGTGTTGTTCTATATTTTTTTTAACAAGGATTAACACACCAATGTCAAGTCCAAGCCAGCCTCATACTTAGAACTCTTAAAGTAATTCTCCACTAATTCTAGCTACCCCTGGCTTTACTATAGCTAATAATAGCCTTTTTCTTTTTTTTTTTTTTTTTTTTTTGTTCTAATGGTAGCCATTTAAATAGAAGAGGATCCCCCACTATAAGCTGAGCTTCACAACTTCCCATGGTGCATGAGAAAACCTGCAAGAAAAGCCAAAATAAGTATCCACTACTGAGTTGAACTAGAAGATAAAGGTGAAGAAGTAGGAGGAACACCGCATTGGGGTTGTTTGTTTACTTAATTCCATCTTAATTATTTAGACTCTGATCTCACTAACAGCTGTGCAGGTGCTAACTTTACTTCAAGAAGGACCTACAGTTTTTGTTTGCATAAATCAAGTACATTTAATCAAGTGCACATTAGCTCATCAACACATTGGATCTGATGAGGAATTGCATAAGTGACAATGCCAAGCTATTTTGGTGAATATTCATTATATCTCTGCGGAACAGTCTGACTGGAGGAGAGTGAGAACAAAGTGACAGTAAAAGAATGGTAGCAATTACTTTACTAGCAGTTAACGTGCCATTAACTGCTTGCTGGCAAGAGCTTAAAGTTGCAAACCCCAGGTTAAGCTTGTTACCTTAATTTTACAATTGTAATTCAATATTCAGAATGCGACACTAGTGTAATAAATATTTCCATTCAGTGCTTCATACAATAAATAATTTAAAAGTGTATTAAAAGCTCCAAATTATAGCCGTAACAGAAATACAAATGCTTAGTATTACATCTTCATAAAAATAAATAAATGTGTGAACCATTTTCTCAAAACCAAGCCAGAATCCAAACCCCTTAGCAACAACTCACTGGCATTTTTTTGTTCTTAATAGGCATTCATGAAGAGATCTCCCTTCAAAATGTAATTTGGTTTTAGGGAGCTTCTGCATGCAAGGCAAACAGCTCTCAGTTTTGTAAAGCTATGTAAAGCCTTTATCCCACTTCCAACAACATCTGTACGAAAATTCAGGCAGAAGAGGGCTGTGCCCTTAGTGAGGATATTTCACATAATAGGTCTTTAAGTTAGATGGAGGAAGCAAGGTTTGGCTAAAAGAAAAAACCCCTTCGGTCACTTGCTAATTCCCAAAACGGATGAAGGAGAGGAAGAGGAGGGCTGTTCAGGTGCACCATCTACTACATCCTTCTGAAACCCAGAACCCCGCATGCTGTGGCCGACCTTATCGAGAAGGTCACACAAGCTCATCCTGTGCAGAGCTGCCTCCCCACTACCACTGCCCACAGAGACATGGTACGAGGTAGCTCGCTGGAGTCACTTTTGCCATTTCAGAAGAACGTAGGTGCTTATGGGCTCTGGTTTACAATTGCAGCTCGATTTAGCTGACCCCAGCTGTTTGCCTTGTCCCTCCGCCAGGACAGAGACACGAACAGGAGGCTCATGCTACCGAACTTCACAACATTACACACTAACATGAACAGCCATAAAACGCCGTTTACATTCACATGCCAGGCTGTAAACTCTAGCAGATTCAAAGTCTGATGGAAAACAAGTCTGAATGGCAGAGTAACCTCTGGCAAAGGGACAGGATGAACAGCTGGATGCTTCAGCTCCTGGAGTGTAAGTCAGAGTCACAAGTGTATTTATTGTGCTTTCCTTCCCACATTGTGGACGATCCAGGAGTATCAAAGAAGTCTGATTATCTGTAGTAACAGACTCTCACGAGCATCCAAAGCTTCAGGTGCATGTTTTGGGGGTTCATTGTACTACAAAATGCAGCACCACATTTTGGTGGGTTGACCCCAGCTTCTTACAGTTATGTCAGATAATTTAAAAAGCTTTTGGTACTAGGAAGCCACCATTCAAACTCCCTTCCCAACCACCACTGCCATTTACTTTCTGTATTGGTTTAAGTAACATATTCTAAGAAAGATAACTTTCTACTTCACGTGCAATCAGACTAGGTTCCCACCAGGGCTTCAGACCCACAAGTATCAAGGCAAGGAGGACAAGCCACACCAGGCTCGGAAGTAGACTTCCTCCCTTTTGTTTTGGCTGGAAGCATGCTCTGGCTTTTCCGTCGCAGGTGGCAGCCCCTGTACCCAACTGCGCTGGATCTGTCTTGCAACCCAAGAGGCAGGCTGGGCATCAAGCGCCAGCCCAACGTACACGTGTTATCTCACTCCCTAGCTCACAGTGAATGGGTCACCCAGCTGATTTGCCTACAGCATGGTATGCAATCCTGCTCCTGCAAGGCCAGTTATATGTTTCAAGCTTTGGAAAGGAAAAAAAAAAAAAGAGATTTTTCAGCCCAGCTCTGGGGTTGACGCCTTCAGAAGAGAACTGTAAAGCAAGCTGAAGCCAATCCGAGGTACATACCAGCACCTATTACTTACCAACCTGCACTTCCTTCTAGATGCCATTGTAATGAGAACATAAACAGTGAAATAAGCATAGCTCTCCCTTGAATGAATTACCTATTCAGAGTTCCCTCTGGTGTTCAATAAGCTAATCATCACATTCAAGGTAACAGCGTTAGTTACAAAAGCATCAAGTTCCCTCACAAGCAAGTTATCATTCCACGACAAGCTCAGTGATAGGGACGGGACCGTGGTGGTTAATTCACGGACAACAAAGGCAATGCTATTTTCCCTGAGATTTCAGAGACTAAACTCACACTTCCTTCTTTGTATATTCACCCGAGCGTCCCATTAACCCAGAAAGGACCCAAATCGTTATTGATCCCTCCTGTCTCCGGGGGTCACCGAGACTGACTGACGCAGTCTCGGAGAAGGCAAAGTCACAAGTCACAGGTACAGCCCAGCTAAACAAGGAAGGCGGAGGTGTTCTGCAGCTCCCGAATAACTATGCCTTGAGTCACAAGCCTCTCCAGCCTGGCACTTTCATTCGCCCGCACGAAACACGAGCAAAGTACAGTATGTCTAATTAGCACTTGGGAAAGAAAGTTTAAGGCTGCCTCTGCAAAGAGACAAAACGCGTTTGCGGGAAAACCCGAACGAGCTCCCGAGCCGGCGGTGCGAAGGCGGAGCGCGGGGCCGGGGTCGGCGCCGGGCCAGGGCTTGCCGCGGCACCGGGGCCGCTGACCCCAGCCGCGCCGAGGGCGTTGCGAAACTCCCGGGAAGCGCAACCACCCCCGCTCCCCGAGCGGGGCTGCGCGCCGGCGGCGGGCAGCGGAGGGGGCTCCGCCGGGCACCGGCGCTCCCCGGCTGCCGGGCGGCAGCAGCCAGCCGCCCGCACCCCCCCCCCCCCGGCCCTGCACGGCAGCCGGGGAAAGGCGCTCCAAGTCCGGAGCCGCCGCTTGGGAGCCCCTTAACCAGAACCATCTGGGAGGCGGGCAGCGCGGCGGAAGGCCCCTCCGCCCCGGCCCCCTCCGCCCTGCCCCGCGGCCGCCCCGGCCCCAGGGGCCGCAGCCGAGGAAGGGGGAAGTTACTCGGCCGCGATTCGGCAGCTCCCGAGCGGGGCGGGGAACGGGGACGACGACGACGACGACGACGGGGAACCCGGCCGCGAAATCCGCTCCCCCCCCCCCAAATTCTCATCCCCATCCCGAGGCGCGTAGTGGCCGGGCCGGGGGCTGCGTTTTACCTTCAACAGGTGCAGGCGCCGGCGGGAGGGAGCCCCGCGGGCGCGGACCGTCCGAGTTGCCCGAGCGGGAGCGGCGGCGCCCGGGAGCCCGGGGCGGGCGGCGGCGGGCTGGGCAGAGGCGCTACGGCAGCCCCCGGCGGCCGCCCATGCTCCCGGCGGGCCCCGCCGCCGCCACAGCTGCCGCCGGAGTCAGCGCGAAGGCGGCAGCGGCCACCTCCGAGAGGAAGGAGGAGAGCGGCGGGGAGCGAGGGAGGGGAAAGCAGAGCGAGAGAGGAGAGAGAAACCGGCCCGAGAGAAATTAATCGTCACATGACGGTCGCGATCCGCCGCCGCCCCCCGACAGCCGGAGCCTCCGCCGGGGAGCCGGGGAAAAGCTGCGACGAGGGGACACACCTGTAGGCGCAGCACATATCCGCTGTGAGCACAATGCGAGACAGGAAACTGAAAAAACAGCCCAGGGAAGGAGAGAGGCTCCCGTTCGTCCCTCCTTCCCTCCCTCCCTCCGTCCTCCTCTCTCCACCCCCTGCCCCCGGTCAGGATCCGCTTGCAGCGCTGTCTCATGCAGGGAGGTCCAGGCGGAGGACCGGGAGGAGGCAGGAGCCGCACTTTCTCTCCCTTTTCCTTTCCCTGTCTCCGCTTTGTTTTGCGCACCAGCCAGGCAGAGCCGGCACGGCGGAGCGGGGCCACCGCGGGGCCGAGCGCTCCCGGGGAGCCCCGAGCTCGGGGCGGGGGGGGGGTGGGCCGGGCCGGGGCTGCCTGCTCCAGCGCCGGGGGCGGCGACCCCCCAGCCGCCCGCGGGCGCTCCGCCGCGGGGAGCGCAGCCCCGCGGGCCCCCGGGGGCGGGGAGCGGCGGCGGGACTGCCCGGGCGGCCGGGGCCAGCGCCTCTGGGCAGCCTCTGCCCGCGGCCGAAGCCGGCGCTGGCCTCCGCGGCTGTCCCCAGAGGGGCAGGGGGCACCGCTGGGGAAGGGTCTCCTTGCTGCTCCGTAGCTCAAGGCCATGGGGTACCTGGCGTGTTCCGGTGGTGTTTTGGGGACGCTCCTGAACGTGTAGGGAAGAGCGTAGTTTCCAGCCCTCGTCCCCCGAGCAGAGACTCCTGGGCTCCCAGAGCTTGCCTCTCTCCTTGCATGCCCTGCCCTGTTGTTGTGGGGCCCAAAATATGTCACTGGCAACATTTTTAGTGAACTTGAAGTACTCCGGGGTTTATCCCGCCCAGGTAAACTCTCTGTAATCACAGTTTCTGAAGGTCTTTTCTCCCTCTCAGGCACTCCGCTAAAAAGCAAATTTCTCCCAGAAAGACGCCAACAGGAGCTAGTGCAGAGCCTACTCCCTGCCTGCGTGTAAGCACAGCATCACCTTGCTTTAGCATCGCGGTCTTCTCTGCATTCAGATGTCAAATTTGTTTCACCTGTAAGTAATGTAGGGATAATCTATTAAAAAGAGGGATGTCTTAGAAGAATGGCTCAGGTAAGCTTTGGGCAAGTTGTTTAGACTTTGTAGGTAGCTTTCCATCAGTCAAATGTGGACCAGCAATGTTGCAAGGAGTAATTAATTAGCTGCTGTTGGCACTTTGAGTGCAGCTTCATTAAATGCTGTGTGCATTGGGCTTCCCACTGAAACAACAGAAGAGAGCTGGTCCAAAAGCCACGCTTCTCAAACGGCACCCTGGAAGTTGCTGAAAAATTGTCATTGCATCTCAGAACGGCAACAGATACCAAATAAATAAAAATCAGCTCCAAAACCTGGGCAAGAGTAAGAAGTGAGAGGCTGTTGGAGGAGATGTTAAAACCAGCTTTCAGACCTTGGCAGTGCAAAGTGCCGCCGCAGTCTTAGCGGTGGGTTGGGACCATTCAAACGTAACGTGGTATTTTGTGGGGTTTTCCCTCAGGGGTTGCGCTCTGGAGGCAGAGAGTGCTGGCTGGGTCTCACCAGTCTGGCCCAGTTTTTGTGCTAACCTCCACCAGAAGGCCCTCGTCCCTGTTTGCCTCCTTCCTTTTCTTCACCTGACTGGGCAGAGTCACTGTGAGGTGGGAAAGAACAGCTCTGGTGTAACTGTGGAGCATTCCAGAAGATCCGGATCCCCCCTCTGAACCTCTTTGCTTGCTTGCTGGAAGAGAGAAGAGGAATCTGAACACGAGGGAGATGGGACTTCCCTAGGAAAATTGGGTTAATTGCGTCCTGCAAGCCCTGGGAGGGATCCAGGACAGGGAAACTCACAGGCTGCTAATGGGCTTGGTAAGACCTCACTTTCCAGGCTGCTTTTTCAACGTCTGGGCTTCTGGCCAGGTTGTGCCCAAACTTTTGGCAGAATGCCATGGAATTACCAGCCAGGCGGCTCTCCTTGTGCTCTGGCCTGTGAATCTCTGCCTCCCGGCACGATCTGCCCTGGGGGCTTTTGCTGGGGGGCTCTGTCTCTTGTCCCCCCACCCTGCCTGCTCCAAAGCTAGTGATCTGCTCGTCTTACTGAGGGGGGGGAAGCCCCAAGTGTGGGCCCACACCTGCTCCATCCAATGGCCACTGGCCAGGACTGTACTTGCTGTACTTCTGCTGTCTCATGGTGGCTGTCCCCAGGCTAAATTTAAGCCTTTGCCCCTTCCCGGCACACCACCCTCTGGCTGGAACAGTTTCTTCCATCTCCTGTTGCTCTGGCCTCATAACAGCTTTTTTTTTTTTTTTTTTTTTGAAACCTGCCCGTGGACATGTACAGAGCCAGAGCAATGGTGACAGTTTATTTAATTCTAAAGAGGAGTTGGTGAAGTGAAGCCGTGCTGAATCCTCATCCAGTCCGTAACAATTACCTGCTGTGCATTTGACCTTGCCGAGTGTGACAGGGATTATGAAGCTGAACTAGAGCTCAAGGTGGCCACACAGCATCCCATCCCAGGACAGCTGTCTTCTCTGCTAAGCCTCCATTAAGTTGCTGTTCTGCCAGGCACATGTAGATGTGCTAAAGCAGCAGCATGGCATATCGGCCCGTGCTTCTGCCAGCTGGGGCCCAAACATGTGCCGCAGCACTTTTGTTACTGAATTTAGTGCTGAATTCAGCTCTTGGCCCAGTTGTGAAGGTGCAAAGTGTTCACAAGATGGTCTTCTGCCTCCTGTCGTCCCTTCCTTGTCTTGGAGCCAGCACATCATCCTTCTTCCCTGTGGAGAAGTATGTGATATGGGGAAATACCTTCCCAGTGAACCCAGATAAAGAGCTGCACATCAAAACCTGCTATTTGCAGCTGAACAATTATTCCCCTCCCTTATCACCACCCACCAAAAAAGAAAAAAAAAAAGAGGTCAAATCACATGCTAAATGCAGAAATGCTTAGAAAAGAGCAATAAGCAAAGGATTGAATGATTAACAGCTTCCCAGACTCCTGGGGATCTTCACTGCCGGCATGCACTTACACATGCACCATGCGCAGCTCAAGGGGGAAAGCCTTGCGCGCGCGCTCTCTCTCTCTCTCTCTCTCTCTCCAGTGTAAGGACGCAGATAATGGGACTGCATGTGAACAGGACTCTAGTCCAGATTTCAATTTCCTATTTATTTCCTCGCTCTGCACTCTCTCTCCTCACCATGTTACCACCCATTTGTTGTTATGCACGTCCTTCTGGTTTTTTTTCCCTCTGCCTGTTATTATCTTTTACACTGGATGCACCGCCTGTGCCTCTCTCCCGCTTCCCCTCCCAGCACCGTCAAATCTCAATTTTATCTAGGGCACAGCAATACACAGTATCCTTCCTACTGCCAAGACCTTCGAGGCCTGTAAAAAAGAGCCGAATTTCCAGCTGTGATTATTAAAAACACCTTGTTCCGTGAGCAACAGGACTAACAAAGCCATGTTTCCTGTGGCTTTGTCTCTGACTCACTCCTTGCTATAACCTCACCTCCCATTTCTCTTTCATGTCCGATGGTACATCTCTTCTCGGTGGCGAAAGGCAGCAGCCGCTGTTGCTGGTCCAGAGCGGCATGCGTGCTGCCTGCGCAGCGCGGCTGCCTGCACTGCTGGGGCGACTGGCTGCTGCGAAGCACAGCCCTTAACAGTTGAGTTCCTCCTGCATATTTCTCTGTTGGGAAACGAATTTGAGTCTCTAGTCAGTGATGCTCACAAACCCCTGGGAACTTAATTATCTTTGATGCTTCTACCTCTTTTATTCATTTGTTTGCAACTAGCCAATGTGTTCTGACATTTTTATGAGGGGCTGATGGGCAGATAAACAGCCAGATGATTGATTATCAGCCTTTAGGAAGGAAGGTTGTTTCCCTGTGGTCATGGAGACAACCTGAGAGCAACCCAAACAGCTAAAAAAGAACCTCAAATCCTTTAAAATTATTACAATTGCACTTTCTGTGTGCAGAAAAGTTTTGATTGTCTGCGTGCCTACATGTCCGAGCAACCTCCTTACATCCTGCTTGAGGATGTCCCACATCTCAGCTTTCTTCTGAAGGGTAGGGAGGGGGAAGAAAGGGGAAGGATTCTTCCTCATGTAAGCAGCAATGCGTCTGGGAAGAAAGGGGAAGGATTCTTCCTCGTGTAAGCAGCAATGCGTCTGTCTGCTGTACCGGGCAACAGCTGTAGTTGAGTCTGCCCTCGCACTGCTGCTACTGCCATCCTTTGTAAGAAATTTATATCAATAATGGGAATGGAAAGAGCACGAGAAGTAGGACACTACCTGAATGGTTTTAGTCTCTTGGTTAAGATATAAGCAAGGACTCTACAAGACTTTTTCACCCTCCATCCGATGTCTTTGGTTCTGATAGGGCACTGCATCATCTTCCGCTAGTGACTGAAATGACCCAGATATACATATTTATATTTTTACAGTCCATAAATCACCCTGGGATCTACTTTTTCTGGATGAAAAGTGCCAGATGAATCTAAGGTGTTGTTATTAGTTTTGAGAAATGTCACTGTGCACGTCCTGACTTTCACACCCTTTGCACCAAACTCATGTGGCAGATCATTTTATATATATTTAGGTTTTTTGGGGGGTTGATGGATTTCTCAGTGCCCATTTTCCAAAAAAGCAGGAAAAAAAATGTTTAAGGGTAAAATAACCTAAGGTTAATTGTGTGATTCCCTTCATTTTTCTCCTTTGGTGCTGGAAAATATTTGAACCACCTGGAGTAGGTGGTTTTCGGTATTTTCTAACCAACCCTCACTTGATACATTTGTTTACCCCTGTGCAAAATGTTACCCCGTCAGAATTTTGCTTTCACTTAGTTTAGCGGCATTTTCTGTATACGTTGCTACAGATATAAATTGCTGCACAAAGGTATGAGATAGAAGACCAGCAGGCCCTAGATACAATTTCCATGTGGAATCCGCAGAAGGCCTTATATGGATGTGTGCAATGTCTATATGCATATGTAGAACTATTACAAGTAGCAGCCCTTGCGGTCAAGACTTGATGTCCTGACATTGCCCTGGTTGTACCCAACTGTGTGTGAGCCTGGTTAAGAGATCCTCGGGTAATGAAGATGTTCATATGGGCAATGCTTGTATTTTTTAATGCTACCTTGAATTTTCTGAGGAATTTAATTAAAAAAAAAATCAAAATGCGATAAGAAATTTCAGCAGAAAGTTTAGTGTCGTTTCAAAATGTAGCTAAAATGAAAATGAACGTAAAATGTTGACAACTAATATTTGGCCCTGCCCTTTTTTTCCTCCTCCTTTTTTGTTTAAATAGACCCTTCACAAACACACACACCTGTACATCTATATAAACCAGCCTAACCAGCATTTCCAACTTTAATTAAAGGCAGCTGCCTAGCTAAGTTCCAAAGCCACTGCTCTGCTATGACGAAGTAACATTCATTTTAACCACAGCCAAAATACTTACACTTGATGGTATTGCTAATTCTGCAACTGGTTGGAGAACTGGCTATTGGAAGTAGTTAATTGCTATGTGTGCTGCTATAAATATATCTATATTGTAGAAAAAATAATAGAATCTCATTATCTACTAATATTTGAACTAGTATTATTATGGAGAGCTAGGCTGTGGGAAGGCAATTACAAGCAAGAGTATATGATTACAGTATTCTGTTCAGAAGTGGAAAATCAGATTTAACTGTTTTATCCTGGAAATAATTAATCTTTTTACATCAGTAACCTCAGATAGTGTATAATTAATATTTTCCGAACATATATTGCAGAAATTTTGTGTTCATGCTATTCAAGTGTATCTGGACTATAGTATTTAAATATACAGCTAAAATAGTAGGAGTTTAATATGGTACAACAGAGTTAGAGAAGCATTTATCATTTTAAAAGACTTAGACCAATCAGAATTCACCAATGACACCTCAGTTAAGATAGAAAAATAAAGTATTGACTACTAACACAGAGGCTGTATTTTACCTTTTTATTCCTAGGAAGATTTCCAAGATAATATGGGTATTTTAAATGACTAGCTGAGCTTCCATCATGTGATGGCAACTAATCAATAAATCATGTGTCATTGTTGTGGCTCGGCATGTCAAATAGCTGCATTTCAGTGTCCGTATTTACAGGTTTTGAGCAATTTTTTTGTTGTACGTTTCTAGCTCATTAGCCCTGATTTTAAAAGTGGTTATTTTCATGTCAATGCAATTGGTAGAAAAATCATGTCTTATCTGTTTCTGCCACAAGGAGGAGATGGAATGGGGTAATCAATGGGAAACTTCTGTTACTTAACACTGCTTGCTACCCCATGTGGGTTTACTAAAGGAGCTTTTCCTCATGAGCAACATGAAAAATAAATACACGGTATCCTGCTAGACACACTGGACATTTTGATGCTCGTGGGAGATGGTAAAAGGATGAGACTTTTCGAAAGCAACTTTTGGCATACATAAATGATAAGGTTTGTACTGAGGCCTGGGACATCCAACTCAAATGATTTTTGTTAGATAACAGCACAAAGATGGACTAATAGAGTTTCGATTACCCTGCCCGTCTCTGTTACTTTTCCCTACCAGAACTCCAGCGCAATCTCAATCTGCCATATGAAAACTGCCCTGCATGAGTAGGTGAAATAGCTGGTCAGTACACATCCAAATCTGTGGTTTAAGAACAGTGGCATACAGCTGAAAAAGCATTAACCTTTGTTATGATCTCCCATTGCCATTAATCACATTTTGAGCGCCTTTGCCACTGTGTCAGAGTACCTAAAGAAATGTTCTTGATGAAGGCAGTTGGTTCACTTGGACCCAGGCCAGAATAAAGTGCTGTTTGTCCTCAGAGAGAGATGCTACAAGAACTGGCCAAAATGCAGTCACTGTCTTTTGTCCGCAATAAACAGCCCTCGTTCATCAGGATATTGCAAAATCTCAATGTCGTCTACGCATCAGTCTCAAAAATGCCTTTTTTTTCATGTTTTAGTTTATTAGAAGATTAAGTTATTTTCTTCTGGACAATGACTCAGGATGTAACAACCCCCATGTTTATCACAGGCACGTCAGATAACTGGAACTCATGCGATCTGAAGTGAATTGTGAAGATTTGTATAGGTTTCTGCAAGTACAAAATGCAGATGCTCGGTTTTCCGATGGCTCTGGTTTATGTATATATATATATATATATATATGTATGCATCAAATCTGTGCTCGTATTCCTTCCCTGGGTGCAGTGTAAGAAAGCCTGGGTCTTCACTTCCAAAGCAATTAATAGTGGAAGCTGCAGCTATATTTCACTCTAATAATTCTTGCAGAAACTGTGCTCCTCTGAGACAAGGCAGAACACGAAGCCTGGTATAAAATTTGTGAGAGCTGAACAAAATTCAGTCACAGCAAATCAACTACAGAACTGCCTTGCGCAGTGGCTCAGGCAAATCAGGATTTTGATCATCTTTTGGATAGTTCTGAATGTTTCTTCCCTTCAAGAAAACTTTTACAGCATAAATACATTTCAGTTCAGATTTCTCTTAAAAAAGAGAAAAGGTTGCGATACCCAGCCGCAGCCAGGGTGGTGCCTTCTCCCAAGGCTCGTTGCACAAAGAGGCACGGTTGGGTGCAGAAGTCCAGTACCAATGGCCCTCTGCAACATGTGGTCTTTCTGCTGGGACCACATCTATTGCGTGACCTCATGCATGGAGGTTCACAGACTCAGAGGTCTGGAAAGGACCTCTGAGGTATCTAGTACATACCCCTGACTTGGGGCAATATCATCTACATCTATAGGTAAATTTTGACGCATTTGCCCATTTTCTAAAAACCTCCATTGCTGGAGGTCTGAGCATTTTGCAGGCCCATCTGAATCTTCCTTGCTGCAGATGAAATACTTTGCTCCTTATGCTAACAAGGATGCTGAAAGCAGATAGGTTGTTCTTGCCTCTTCACAAAAACCCTTTATGTGTTTGAAAACTGTGATTATACCCTTCTCTAAGCCTACATTTCTTCACACTTCTCCTCCCCCATTCAAACTTCTCATGTAGGCTGAATTTTCTAGGTCTCTGATTATTTTCTGGACTTGTGTAAGTGGACAGCTTCGTCCTTGAAATGCAGTTTTTAACAGTGGCCCTGATCCTTCAGCCGAGCCCTTACCAGCCGTGAATACAGTGGAGAGCTCACTTCAGGCGCTCTGCAAGTTGTACTGTTGTTTTATGAAACTTGGAAGCCTGAGCTAAAAGGGCTGTGGGGAAATGGTGCACTGAAATGGAGGAGAATTGCACCATGCTGGTAAGGGAAGAGCAGAGCTTTGCAGTAAATGGTTTTCCTTCTTTATGGCAATACTTCTAGGGAAGGTAAAGCCTACTTGTATTAAATGACAAACGCCAATGTTATAGTACCCTGAAGATGTTATTTAGTCTTGCTGGAATTGTTTTGTTTTGCATTTAGCCTCCTCCTTTTTTCTGACTGAGGAGGAAAAGTATGTGAAAGTAATAAAATATAACTTAAATTAACTAGCAAAGTAAGTGTTCAGGAGGATAAAGTTCACTGCCATTACAGAAAATAACCAAACATACATGTAGAGGTCTAACCAGACAAGCCTATACTCCTTTTACATGATGGAATTAAGCCAGGTCCTGCTTAGCTGGCCAGTGCCCTAACTAAAATACCCTGCCAGTGCAACTCTAACCCGGTGATGTGACTCCTGGGGCAGACATGTCTCATCTAACAGTTTGAAGCCTCAGCAGGGAGGGGTGAGTCTGAAGTCATGTTCATCTAGAGTGTCATGGTTTAACCCCAGCCAGCAACTAAACACCACGCAGCCGCTCACTCACTCCCCCTCACCCAGTGGGATGGGGGAGAAAATCGGGAAAAGAAGCAAAACCCGTGGGTTGAGATAAGAACGGTTTAATAGAACAGAAAAGAAGAAACTAATAATGATAATGATAACACCAATAAAATGACAACAGCAATAATGAAAGGATTGGAATGTACAAATGATGCGCAGTGCAATTGCTCACCACCCGCCGACCGACACCCAGCCAGTCCCCGAGCGGCGAATCCCTGCCCCCCCACTTCCCCGTTCCTATACTGGATGGGACGTCACATGGTATGGAATACCCCGTTGGCCAGTTTGGGTCAGGTGCCCTGGCTGTGTCCTGTGCCAACTTCTTGTGCCCCTCCAGCTTTCTCACTGGCTGGGCATGAGAAGCTGAAAAATCCTTGACATTAGTCTAAACACTACTGAGCAACAACTGAAAACATCAGTGTTATCAACATTCTTCGCTCTGAACTCAAAACATAGCACTGTACCAGCTACTAGGAAGACAGTTAACTCTATCCCAGCTGAAACCAGGACATAGAGACATACTAAAGCAGCAACCGGAGCTTGTATCCGGCAACTCCCATCTCCCATCTCCCAAATCTTCACTCTAACTACATTGCCGCTACCTTTGGCGCCTCTCCCAAGCAGTACGCTCAGCGTGGTGCTACATGGAAGTGAGCAAATGAACACTGAGAGTAGCAAATGATGATTAATGAACACCTTGTCCGTCTGTTACACCGTCCTTCCCCTCCCAGCATGTCCTTGATAATTAATTTCTTCAGGAGGGGGTTCACATTATGGCTAAGCTGGTCTACATTTCTCTTCCATGACTGATTGTCCCCATCCCCTTCCCTGCTTCTGGCTGTGTAATCCCGCAGCATCTCTTGGTCCAGCTCCACTACATATCTGATTCCATAATGAGCCTCTTTGGGGAGCCAACCATCAGAAGACAAGAAAAAGTTGTTTTTTTCTGCTTCCAGAATGCCTGATGATATTGCTCCCAGAGCTGGTTTACCACAAGGACAGGATGGTGCCAGAAGCGGCACATGGACTGGAACAGGGTGAGGGAGTTTGCACATGGAGGCAGCAGACCACTGGATCAGCCTCAACATACCTTCTTGCCGCTAGAGGGGAAAAGAAGTCACAGGAAGCAATCACCAGGGGCTTCATTTGTGTGTTCTCTTCTGAAATCTTTGTTTTTAACAGCACCTGAGCTTTAGTCTCTACATTCCTCTGAAGTTGCAGCTGTCTGTGCTTGAAGTAGGTGGGAGGCTTAAGAATGAGAATGTTACAAAAAGGCAATGCAGTTTTAATCCTTCTTTGATCATCTATTTTTCTATTTTTCTGTAAGATTCCCCCCCAGGCCAGTCCCAGAGCAGAAGTCAATAATGCAGTAGGAACATTCACATATTAAGCTTTCTGCATACCAGCTATCATGGAGCATAAGAGCCCTGTGCGTGCAAACTCCTGCTGCCATCCGCCTCTCCTGCCTCCATCACGTACAGAAGGACGGAGGCAGCAGGAGGGTCAGCAGAAGCCAGAAATCATGCAACATGAGAAATGGCTGGAGAATTGTGACTGACAAGCAGGGGACTTGTAAGAGGCAAATTTTAAAGCCTCATTTCAGTTTTCCTTGTTAGGATGCTGTTAGGCCTCCTACGACAATGACAGGCCTGATACTATCTAAGCAATATTGTATGGCTGAGAGCTGAATGAGGCTCTATCGGACATTAGAATCTCTCCCTAATGTTTTACTTCTGATAGTCAGGAAATTTTGTTCTGCACTTCGACCAGAAGAGAAATCATCATTTGAATAAAATAAAGAAAACCAACCAAACATTTGGCAAATACATTATTTTAATTGTAAATGTGGTAACTATTTGGAAATGTTGATATTTTCTGGCAAGCGCAGTGCACACATGTATGTTATTAGTCACACAACACATTAGATTTGTGATAAATATACTTCTTAAAATAGATTTGCTCAGTGTTTAGAACTTTTGTCTTCTTTATTCAATAAATCTCCAAAACTGTAGCAGATGGAGAGGGGAAAAACATTTTTGACCTCAAAATGGAATAGTTTGATGGAATTTCAGCAGACAGACGGCTTCTGTGTGTTAATAGCATCATAGTCAAAATGGTTACTACCGTGGATCACAGCGCTGTATTACAGGCTTATGATAAGTATTGCTACAGAGCATATTTAAATCTAGTTTGGTAAGGAAGAGTAGAAAGAAAAATAACTTCATGTACTGCATCTGCTCCTGAGTCCTTTAGTAGTTTTTGTGGTTTGACATACATTCTTATTTTTACCACGTTTTCCTAAGGAAAAAAGGCTTATGCAGTGAAGTTTTGGATTTTTATCTGTTGTCCCATAATAAATTTGGAATCATGACCTAATTTCAGGTTTCAGGTCCTGGAAATTTTGTAAAAATAGGTATAGAGGTAGAAGTAGCCAAATCAGTGTCCTCGTAAAGGAAAAATGTGATCTCAGTGAGGTTGTTAAGCATCAAGGGACTGAAACAGGAGATTTAGGTATTTTTCAGGCATGGAAATGGGTTCACATGGTTGCTGTCACAGTTTTAGACACTGAAAAAGAGCCATAGGATCAGCTACAGGGCTGACTGATTTTGATAATTTTATTACCCTTCTTCCTGTGTGATATATCCCTATAAGCAGGAAAGTGACTGTTTCGTGCATTACACAAAATGAAGGAGACATTTTGCTTCATTTTTAGTTGCTTTGGGTATTATTCACAACAGCAACAGCTTACAACCAAAATCTTGTTTCTCTCTGAATGTTTGAGATACGTGACCCACTGAGAACTTCTGCAGGTTTGTTCTCCTTGGGGTGGCTGGTAGAAGAGTGGACTCAGGTCTTGATCTCACCAATGTTTGCAGCCCGTTGTTAATTCTGTGCATACTGATAGCCCAAATGGGAGTATTTTTATAGGTTTAAAATGAAGCACACGTGTAAGTGTTGGCAGGGTCAGTTCCCACGAGCTCGGTGTTTCTACCAGCTAATGGAGCAGCTCTCTTAACTCAGGTGAGGTTGACACAGGTGCCTTACAGAAGGTTTAATTCTCACTGACAGCTCATGTTAGCAGCTAAGTTTTCACATTGTTTCTTTGTTTTCACATGGTGCTTTGCCAGGTTATGAATACCTTTAAACCGTTGCATGCCTGCAATTACATGTGAAAGCAATATTCCTTGTCTTTCCAAAACATGTGCTGCAGAAGTCCAAGAGAGAAAACTAAATGAAAGGTCTTTTTACGTGTGAAAAACATATCAGTCTATGCTAATAGCTGATTTCAGCAGCCTCTTCTGTCACACTCCTGTGGCCAGGAAAAGGAAGGTTCTTTCCTTCCTCCAAGAAAATTGCCCCCCTAATGTTACTCTGAGGCAGGGTGAGGAGAGCGAAGAGGAAATTAGTGTTTCTTCTCTTTTCGTCATTTTGTTCCACTCAAAGGCTGTTAGCAGCCAATGAAAGCAGTTGTGCTCCTGTTGGCTGCCTTCTTTGTGTATTAGGCAGAGGGAAATGACAGCCTGCTGTAAAGGAAGGGCCCTTTTCACCAGAAATCATTGAAATTCCCTTATCCTGGCCCTGAACAAGCAAGCAAGGAAACAACAGCAGGAGACAGCACGATGTGTTGGCAATGGAGGGGAACAGCCACGGAACAATTGATGTGAAAGCTTTCAGCTGAAATCAGCATGTGGCCCATGCAGCCAGCCAGCCTGGCTGTCCGTAGCTCCAGTGAGGTATTTACACCTTGGATGAAGTAAGAGGAGTGCTAAAAAACATGAGAGAATCATTAGACTGTGTTTATTAACAACACAGTGCTTTATCTTCAAAGTGTTGCGCACGATTAACCAATATATTCAGCAAGAACAGTAAATGGATAGCATTCATTATCACCCAGTCACTATCTTACAAAACAGATTTAAAGTGATGAGAAGATGCACTTCAAGCCTTGGGAAGGAAGATTTTTAACCTACTGTTTGAACTGGTGCAACAACATTTTGAACTACTTCGTACCACCTTGTCCTTTCAGTCTCTGTTTCAGCAGGCAAGAATTGCCCACGGGGCTGAGAGGGCATTTCAGTGTCCTCTATCACTTTGGTATCTGCCCATTAGGAGCTAGAAAGAAATCAGTTCACTTCATAGACAGACCTGATTACTCTTGGAGGGTGGTCATCACTTTAAATCATTAGCAGAAGTGGTCCTAAACCAATATTTTATGCGAACATCCTCACTGAGTGTGCACCTGGCCTCTGGATACAGGAGAAGCTGGACTGGAACTGTGCTTGGTTTGAACCTAAAACATGACGCCTTCTCCAGGTTTGGCGAGGGTGGCTATTCAGTCGTGTTTGAATCAGTTCCTAACTGCTGGGTTGAATTTAAGCCACTAGCAGCAGCAAAAGAAATCTATAGCCAGTCCTCCAAGGCAGCCAGATTCCAGTTAACTTCTGATTAGCTACAGAAACGATACATAAAGTTGGACATTCCTACATGCTCTCATACAATAATACATAGATTAGAAGACAAAATCAATCCCAGAAAGAGAATTCAGATCATGGAGAGCTCTTCTAACATAAAACAATATAGTGGTGCCAGTAGTTGTCTCAGTATTGTCATTTAATGAATAACAAATCTTGTCATTCATAGGGCAAAGTCACTTAAATGTGGATGCACAAGTACCAGTTCCAAGAAATACTAGCAATCTTTTCATTAAGGCTTTTTTTTTTCTCTCTCTCTCCCTTCCACCATCACTCTTTTTTCCCCCCAAAGAAAGCATTGCACAATGGCAGCAAGAGGAAAAATCTGCGAAACTCCAGGTCAACGAGAAGGTCTCATTTCTATTAGATTTGTTGGGAATCTTTAGTAGTTGGGGTTTTTTTGTTTTTTTTTTTTTTTTTTGTAGAGTGGGCTTCTAGTGTGCTTGCTTCTATAGAGTCTTTGTAATTTTAGACCATTTGAAATGACTCTGAGCAATTCTTTGGATGTTTTTTAGTGCTTTCTAAAGAAAATCTACTCATTATAAACATCACTAGCTCCAGTAAAAATGGAGCTTGTGCACTAGTACCAATGTACTTCCTTCTGCTTCTGTTATGTTTAGTTTAATGTGAGAGATTATTTGTTCAGCTAGGATTTTATTTGTGATAACAGCCTGATAAATAGAAAAAGGCAGTGATGAATTTATGTTGTTATTAAACTATCAAAGCTTCAGGTACTACAGTATTACAATATAAATATTGTGAATCAAAATGCTAAGGACTGAGAAAAAAAAAAATTTAAAAAAAGGTATTTGATGGTACACACTTTAGTCCAATTTGTACTGAACAGTAATCTGGCCATACAGAGAGCTCAACAGGCTAAACTGCAGTTCCAAGCTGTGCCACACATTCCTGTGCTGCCTTAGATCACCATTAGCAACTGCATTTTTAAAACAGTTGCTGACGTGCAACGTTTCCATCTTTGTATGCCCTAATGAGAAAGTAGCAGTCAATCCGAGACTGCTCCAGAGGCCTTGGTACTTCAACTGTTCAGCTGCAATGGGCCAAGCTAGGCACCCAGCCTGCTGGAAATGAAATGAAGTCTCCCTTTGTTGCACACATTCAGGATGACTGGAGCTATATGTGTACAATGTGGCTGAGTTAACATGGCTGTAGTAACCGCAACATTTTACGTTTCCTTCCAACTGTAGCTAACTATCCCAAAATTTATTATGTTGCTAATGCCAACAAATTACTTTAGAAATTTAAAACATGGATGGGCCAAAATACTTTGTTTCTTCAGGATTTTTCATTTTATAGCTGTGATTTCACAAAAAATCCACTGTAGGTTTAGAAATTAATGGTAACCTACAATATTTCACGTACCCAGGGTATCATCCCTTTGCAGGCCAGGAGAAAAAAAAATCAAATAGTTGGATTTGCAGCTATTTATTCTAAATGGCATGACAGCAGGACCATGACATTTCTGTTCTTAAATTGTACTGGAGCCCATACATGGATTAAGGGCCCAACTGCTGTGCCTAAACAGGCAAAACTCTTGAGCTATCAGCATTCAGCCTTACTTCGTAGTTCAGACACAACTAAAGATCTTGGCAATTCAGAACAGATGTATACACTTTCCCCCTTCTCTATTCTTGCACAGTGTCATATGGCTGGAGGGGGCAGCTCAGATGGCACTAGGGTGGGAGATGTACTGCAGTCTGCTCAGAGCCACTGTGGTAGGAAAGGGAAGGTGGTGCAGGCTGCGGTGCTAGGGTTAGGAGGAGAATGGCTGTTAATATGAGACAGCCCTTCAGGCAAAGTGCTTAAGACCCAACACAGGAAAAAAAACCCTGTAAAGGACACATAGTGTGAACTTCTTAGCAGGATAGTTGCCAGACTGCTTTGGCTCTTGCTTGTGGAATCATCTTAGATGTGCCACTGAAGTGTAAAAGTGTTGAACCGAAATGCCACTTCTCCATGGGCGCCTGCTCTCCTGTAGTGCGACAGCAATTGCTCCTGGATGCCCCTTTCCTGGGTGGTGGCAAACTGCCTTTGTGCAAAGAGGAAGCCAAGATGCTCTGCAAATAACACCCTCAGTAGTATGGAAAAGTATAGAAAATATAATTAGCCTTTGTCCTGCTAGGATTCAGTCAAGGCTATCACAGCAAGGAAGGATGGAAATGTTTTTGGCTCACTTGTCTTCAGTCATTGCCTTGCTCTGTTGTACACGTGTGCTCACCCACATGGGCTGCTGGACATCCACCGTTGTGCACTGCTGTAGTGGCTTCTTCCCTAAAAACCTGGAAGATCCAATACCTCCACCTGACTCCAAACTGGACTGTGATGGGCAGAAGCAGTATGCAAATAGCAAGCTCATAGCTGATAGCAGAGCAAAAGCCTATGGCTGTGACTAATGGTGCTGGGCTGTCCCATCAGGTGCTGGACATTATAGCAAAATCAATATCTGGAGGTGTGATATGGTGCATGATATTTAAGATGAATGTTCCGGTTCTAGTAAATATCCAAAGAGACAGAGGAGACAGATCCTGAATTTGCATTTACATGAAACAATAATCAGATGGGGAAAATGACCTTTTGCTGAAGTAAGAAGGAAGTGGCAGGAAAACTGAAGAAAATGCCTATGGGCAGCAGTGGGAAAGCCAAAGACTGCAGCATGCTTACAATATCTACTGGTACAAAGCCACTGTTTTTTCCAAGTTGATTTGAGCCTGCTGAATAACTTTGATCCAGACATTTGCATTCTGTGGCTTCAGTGTTTTTGACCTAGCATTTAGGATCCCTGAAACTGGGTTTGTGAGTGAACAAGAGTCCCAAACAGGCAGTTAAACAGCACATGACTGTGGCTCCTGTTGTTTTGTAGTGTGACTTGCAATTGCTTTTTCACTTACTATTCCTTCAGGCAAACAGACTTTTTAATTCCTATGCATTCATGGGAAGATTTGCAGATGTGCCCTTAATGTTTTGCTTCATCTGATTGTTGTTAAGAAATACCAGGGACTTGAACTTGAATTCTCTACCTGGAGACATTTTTGTTTGCTTAACAGATGATCAGCCCATACAGTGAAATTTTGAACAAAACATTCTGCAACTCCAAACTGTATTTCCTATGTTCCTTTAAAGTTAGTTTTGTAGTGTTCAGAGATCTATGCATTATGCAGTAAATTTATCCTGCCACAGTGTTCTTCATTAGTGTGGAAGGAGTGAGATGAATTTCTTGGACAAAGACTCTTTTAGGGTTAAATTTTAGGCTTGGTTGTTAGAAAGCCACATCAGTCATGATCTAATTGCACTATTTCAGCAGAAAGTATGTGATAATTCTACCACTTCAGACAACGACTATTTCAAGGACTATCTCTTAGAAACTAAATTAAGGATCATCTAGATTGAAGTAAGAAGTGTTGAAGCATTGTAGAATAAAAATGATAAAATAGATTAATCTACAGGGAAAATAATTGTGATTTTTTTATGTGGGAATTTGAGATACACTAGCATTGAAAATATGCAGGTGGCCAGTCAGCCAGAAAGTTTTCACTTACCAGAATTTCAAGTCTTCTTCATTCTACTGACACAAATTTACTGTTAAGAAGACAGTCGTGTTCAGTTTTGATGCTTAAAACTGCATATTGGGAGAAATGTGCCATGGATTAATCTTAATAAATGTCACTCTCAAGAGATAACCAGCTTCAAAATCAATCTGTCAATCCCAACCATGTACTTGTGGCTAATACACCCTTTGTATTAAAAGTAGCTTTTCACAGTAAAATGTTGGAAGCGGAGGTACTGTGGGGTCTCTGCCTGGAAGACAAGCTAGAGGGGCTTGTGTGGAATGGCTGGGCAAAGCAGAGCAGGCAGCAACTGTTCGCTTGCTCCTCCAAAGACTAGCATTGATAACAATAAAGTGAAATAAAATAACATAATCCAAACCAGCACATTTTGCAGCTTGGTTTTCAGCCAAGTCGTATGTCAGTGAGTGTAGATCTCTGCCTCCCAAAGGCATTGCCTTCACTCTGCCTCTCTAAAAAGCAGTTTCCATGGCTGTTCACTGCCTGCTTAACTGGGGGAAGGAAACGATGAACTAGTTAGATGCTGGCACAGAGTCTTGCCATAATATCTATTTGTTTGTTTCTCTTTTATAGCAGTACAGTTAATAAATGTGTGCTTATTTTGATTGTAAAAACAACCTTCTCTTTATATTCCTATTTCTTATATGGCATCATAGAATTATGATGCATTTTACACACACAGGCGTTTTCCTTGCATGAAGAGCTTGAAATGTAAAAGAAATAAGCCAAAGCAAATAATACACACAAGGTAAAGCAGAGGACAGCAGCACAGGAGAGAGAAGAAAAGAGAATTGGTTGTTTGGCGAGGTAAGAATTAGAGGGATTTTGAAGACAATCTGGAGGATGAAGACAGGATAATTACTCAATCGCAGGGACCCAAATAGACTGGGAAAATAGTGAAGAAAAAACAATAAAGCAAAAAGAGTAAGAAGAGCAGAGAAATTAGGAGGAATGGAAAATAAAGACAGATGTAGGCAGTTTCATATGTATTTAGTATTAAGGACCATCTCATACAACAAAACTTGGTATTTAGGCTCTGGAGGAAAGATGTGAACACTGACCTGATGGAGTTAAGGAGCTGGTCTCAGCATCAGTAACCTTTCAGACTTAACCACTGGAAATGAATAATGGAGGGGAGCAAGTACTGAAGCTGTCTGGGCCATTTGGGGAAATGCTGGCTGACTGCACTATGAGGCCAAATTGCAGTGCCTGCTCACTCAGCCTCAGCCAGCATGGCCGTGGACATGTTGCATTTTTCCGTTGTGCCTCAGTTCTCCAGCTGCTTCCTTAACCCAGTGTCATTGTGGAGAACACTGTGGTAGAGGGGCCAAATAACCACATGAATAGATACATTCATGCCTGAGACTCATGTAATTGGATGCCACACAAGAGCCAGATGGGACATATTCTGATGTACAGTCCAATATTCTGCGATCCCGGTTCTGCACAGCAGGGTTGCTGGTGGGCAGGTTTCATGGCAGAGTCACAAGTACCAAGGTTGCAGCCTAGCTTCGCTGCGCCTCTCTAATAGTATCTCTTTAATTTGATGGGAGTTGCTTACCACTAATGACACCCAACTTGAAAACCAGAATTATATGTACATTAACATTGAGGAATACAAAGGTTCTGAGCACTCATGTTGCACTTTGGCTAAGAGGTGGAAGCTATGTGGGAGCACTGTCATTCAGAGGTCCTTGTAGGCCTGGTTGGGATCACTTTAAAAACACTATCTCCTTTTGGGGCCCTTAATTTTAGGTGTACACCTGCAATAGATCATTGTAGTTTTTCATTGTGGATGAGGATGGAAAAAATTTCTTTAAAGAAGGAGCAGCTGAAGCTGTACACTCTCTTGATTTTATTGTAGCTTTTCATACAGCCTTATATGACATTCTCATAAGCAAACTCAAGAAATATGGTAAGTTCATCTGAACTACAAGGTGAATACACAATGGCTGAAAAATTCTTCTTAGAGCAACTTAAAGTTTTATACAATGCCAAGAAATACAGAACATTTATCGTCATGAAAAGGTTGTTATGCAGCCACAGCTTTATTAATCAATAGCCTTATGTTAGAAGTAAGGGAATGATTAGAGAAGATGCAGTTCCATTATTTATGGGGAAGTAAGCAACTAATGGACAAAATAGGAGGAAGACTGAAACATTCAGTGCTTTTCTTTGTTTCCACCATCAAAAAAATCCCTAGCTGTGACCACAAATTATTGACTATGAAAAAAAGAAAAGCTAGGGACAGTAAAGAGGGAAAGAATAGATTTAAAAAAATATATATTTATAAAGTTAAAAGAAAGATATCAAAGCAAATCATTAATAATTTCAGGCCCCTAGATTTGTAAGAAACAGCCAACATGCATTTATCAACACTCACATAATGTCAAATCAATCAGACTTCCTTTCTTGACAGGCTAACCAGCTTAGAGGATAAGGGGAAGCAGCAGAAATAGTATATTAGATCTTGATTTTAGAATAAGTTTTGATACAGAATCGTGTGACTGACAATCCAGGGAAACAGGATTAAGATGGACTTACACAGATGGTTGAAAAGCTGCATTCAGAGAAGTTACCAATGGTTTCTTCTCAAACTGTGAGGCAAGAATGGTTCTAGTTCTCTGCTACTTTCATCAGCAGTGAATGATGAGGTAGAGAGGAAATCTATATAGATGCAAACACAATGGAAAGGATAACATACCCTGTGGAAGACAAGATCAAAATTCAAGATGACTTTGGTAAACAGAAGAAATGGTTCAAAACAGTAAAAGGAAGTTCGATGAAGAGAAGGACAAAGCGGTATGCTTAGGGAGCAGAAGTTAGTTGACAAACACATGACAGCAAGAGGCAGCAGAATCAACAAAGGGGTAATTGCAAGCAGAGTGGTATTTTATTCTTGGACATCAGGAGGCCTCATCTGAGGGAATGTGTGCAGCCTGGGTCCTACATTTTAAATGAGGATAAATGAAGAAAGTTCAGAGACAAACTACAAGAACACTAAGGGGTTTAGAAAAAATGGTCTAGGCTGCAACTTTGAGAGAACTGGTTTCTGGTTCTGAAGAAAGTAGATTGTGAGGATATGCTAAGAGTCTTATGATATATTCTGGAGATCATTCCACAAAATAAAATAGGAATTAGATTTTTTTCATTTTTGCTGAACACAGGGCAAGCACTAGTGCATTTCATTTGTGTCAGAAAGACTGAGTTATGTAGCAAGGACTGGTTTTGCTGTTTGCTGTCTTATTTGTTGTTAGGATAGTGTAGACCAGAGTGGGTTACAGGGAGATTGTAGAATTGCTGCTGTTAAGGAATTAAAAAGGCATCTGTCATGAACGTTCAAATTGCTGTTAATCCTGTTTCAGTGCAAAGGAATAGACTGGAGACAGGCATGCCTGGGGTGTGATGAACACCTGAATCACCTGGACGTGCCACTTCACAGAAACCAGAGAGGCAGTATTATCCAGTACGTAGGCTCCAATTTAGCTGCTGCTTCTTTGGAAGAGTTAACTGGGAAGACATTTTTAGGCATTTGGCTCTTGCCTATTGTCAAGATCTTTGCACTGCTATTGCTCTCTTAGGTCCAGTTTATCATTCCCCATTTCTCATTTGTGAGGACCAGTTGGCACATGCTCTGTTGGCCTTTGTGCAGAGCTGCTAAGGGCATGGTGCTGACTGCCATTTTCTCTAAAGCAAAGGCAGCTGAAGGAGGGCTCGCTTCCATCCTTTCACCCTGCCCTTCTCTGCATCTAATATCATCCTCTTAGATGTATCAGCAGGGAAACTATCCCAGATCAAAAAGTAAGAGGTTTTTATTACTGGTGTTATTTGGGAATTTTTGCTATTTACTTGTCTTTTGCATGGCCCAACAACCCTCATCTTTGGGCAGTACAGAAGGAGATCCTTGCATGTGGGAGTTTCTGACATAAGCACCACTGCCAAGAAGTGTAACATGAAATCCTACTCTTAACCTGTCAGCTTGTGTCACTAAAACCCTTACAACAGCTTTTTCTCACCAAAGACTTCATCTGACTGTATAGGAAGATATCAGTACATTTCCAACATCTAGTAGGATGTAATAACGTTCTGTCCTTGCTGGTGTCTAGTGTAGCCTCGGGTTAACAGAGTGTTTTGAGTGTATGAGAAAGGAAGCAGCGTAACAAAATGCATCAAAGAATCTGCCCGCTGACTGCTCAACAGCTTGTTATCCAGATAGGGATGCCCAAGTTGCTTTAGGCCTCTCCTTTCTGTGAGTGCCTGGATCTCGTTTCCAGTCTCAAGCTCCCTTAGGAGCTACTCTGAGCGCTGCAGTGCTTCTGGGAGTCCCAGCTCCCCCCTCAAACATCGACGTGCCCACAGGCTCAGGAGACTTGCAGAATGCATGAGCTAACAAGTTTTGCACAGTATTTCTAGGCTTCCTATTTTTACTCAGAGGGGAAGCCATGAGAGGTTCCACACCTCTACCAACAAGGCAGGAGACTCCCTGATGCAGTTGGCCACTGCCTGGGAGCTGGGGAGGGCTCATTCACACCTAGTCACCAGAGGGCAAATGTGGCACCTCTTTAGTCCTCGCCGGTGAGGCTTCATAGACCTCCCGCCAGGTGACTTCTGGCCAAAATCACCTTCTCTTTGCTCTCTTGAGTAGGAGCTGGTTTATTGCAGAGGGTGATTACATTTCGGTGGGAGAGCACTTAAGCTAATTGCTCGGTATTGTTAGTCCTGTGCCAACATTCCTCTGGAGTTTTAGTTCAAAGGCCTGTGTTGCAATCAAAATACTTTGTTGTTTGACATAGATATACACAGAGTTCATCAGCTGGAAGAGAATGACTGCATTGTGTGGACAGACTGCACAGATATTGTCAAGGGAGCAGGTAACCAAGAGTAAAATCCGAGGGTGAGATTTCCTGGTTAGGTTCCTGAGGATGAACAGTCCTGAATAATTGAGAAGCTCTTTTCCTGCAGTTGGTGCTGTGCTGAAAGGTCATCAACGATGCACCTTCTTATCACCAAAATTTACTTTATTGCTCCATTTCATGTCTTGATAAATGCATTGGGGATATTTATATCCAGTTCACTTGTTCAGCTTGATAAGCCATACAGAAGCAGTGAACTTCAGGCCATTTCATTTGATAGAATTCCCAGTCTAGTATAAAAAGAAAAATATCTGCAAAACCGAGTCTTATTGCTATTTACAACACATGCTGTGGCTTTTTACTGTGAAATATTGTGACACCTATCAACAAAGGTTAGTGCAGACAATTTCTTGGGAAACCGTGTGATGAGTATGAAATTCACAGCCAGTATACGGAGGGTGGAATAGTCGCTTTCTAGAGAGACCATAGTCCATGAATCTTTGTAGAGAAAACAATGAAAAAATAATGAAAAGCATGTGTTTTCCTGATTTTTCCCCCTCTATTCAAATACAAATAATTTATTGTGGTGTATTTTCTAAAACATTGCTTTCATGTAGACCATGCATTATAAGTATATTTGGTAAGTTCAATATACATTTGTGTTATGTATACACACATGCTTCAGCATACATCACATCTTTTATTGGTGACTCCCTCTTCCACCCAGGTAGAATCTGAAGTGCTTTCTAAACTTTAGAACAGATTAGGGAGCCTTTTTGCTGGCATGTGCAATTGCTTTGCCCATTTTTACAGGGAAGCTCTTTAGCGTGCAGCTATTCTGCACAGTAGTTTAGAACAGTAGAGCCAAATGAAATTATGGTGGGAGTCTTTAGCAGACAGGCTGTAATTATCCAGTTTGGAATTTGACCAGAGTGAAATAGAAGCTTTCCTACCAATAAACATACTTGAAGTAACATGTTTTTGAAGTTTTTAAACAAAAAGAAGCTTGTTCGGATGGTGAAAGTGCAAGATGGGAGTCATAAAATCTGTGTTGCTGTGGCACACATTTAGTAGCTATACTGTGAATTATTTAAGCTCTCCTTCCCCGTTTTTTTCACCAAAAAGGAAAAACTTCATGGGGCCTTACCACCACTTGCTCTCTTCATTTTTACCCTGTATTACCTCGGGAATGATGATGGGGTTGGCAGGAGTACCTTGGTCTGTTTTAGCTTCTGTTGTTCAGTGGTCGCTGGGTTCTCATCTGTGACTCCAGAATGGCTTTGCCTATGCAGGGCCAAATTCATTACTGTGGCAAGGACAATTGTGTGAGTGTTTGTTCGGAGTGACTCCGCCCTGTGGAATTATTTATACCGTTAGCAATTATTTCATTTTCAAAATAGGATTGCCATTATTTGGGTTTTTTTCAACAGAGTATTTTCCCATGGCGAGTTATTCTATGGTGGCTGTGAGCTGCTCTGTGTAGACAATCTCCTTGCTTGGGACTTTTGCATTGCCCATCAGATCTGTGTGGAAACCACTAGGAAGAATAAACTACCATAAGGGAGGTAAGATCCAAAGCAATGTTTCAGTTATGAAACAGCCATGTGAAAGTGGGGTTTTGTTTTCATGTTGAAGTCTTCCCCATAATTTTCGCACCAGTATGCTTCACATGATTTTTGAAACTTCCAAATTTTGTTGTCCATTATGTTGTCCATCAGTTTTGGAAGAGATGGAGAGAGCTTTAGCAATGCACAGGATGAATCAATGTACACATATATACTTGAAGTGAGGCAGGCCAGAACTGACAAATGATTGATCTGCTCAGAGTTGACTTCAATTACTGGTCTGCTGCAAGGGCTATACTGGGGCTAATTTTGCTGTAAGTTTCATGACACGTGGAAGTGGCAATATGGGATGGATGAGGTGCTATCATGATATGCAGAGATGGGTAACTAATGGGAAAATATGAAGGGGTGAAGACTGTGTAGTAACCTCTCAGGCTCAGCTTCTGGATATGCTTCGAAAAACCTCTGAAACTCAGTAAAGCTGAAGCATCTATACTCAGTATAATTAAGGTATTATGACAAAACTCAAATGCTTATCCAAACTATCAGTATTCATTGCAAACCTTACCAAGCTAGAAGGTTGTCTCGTCTTCAAAGAGGATCTTCACTGATGCCATTCTGTCATGAATCTCTCAGGAGACAGGCTCTGGAGACCTCAGGAGACAGGCAGCAGCTCTCTGTCACACACTGTGCTGCAGTCAAGAACAGCACAGAAGCTCTTTCTGGTGCTATCTCCACAGTGATGCGATTTTTTCGAATGACCTAGAGAAAAGCATAAATTCTAGCCATGGGCTCTATGTAAATAAGTAAAAACCATTCCTAACTAGATGAAAAAGATGTATAACTTTTGTGAAGCAGAACCAAAACAAGCTTGTGATGTTGGAGCCACACAGCTAAAAATGCACTTAAATTTTTGTAGTCACCCTGAGAACATACCACACATACTTTCACACACAAAAACCCAGACATATAACCTTTTCTCCTTGCATTGCTTCATTTTTTCCTACTATTTCACAAAGTAACTATGTTTTCATTAAGGACAAAATATGTTATGAATTCATCACTCAGCTCAGCACACTGTCATTCTTTCTTGTGTTGCTTCCAACCTAGTACTTCTGCTTTTTTTTGTTGTTTTTTTTGTTATGTGGTATTATGTAAGGTTGGATTCTGGTCTTGGTTATTGTGGTAGACCTCTGAAGGCATGTCACTGGCTGCAACCTGACTTCACAGAGAATTAGGCAGCATTGTGCTTCTAAATTCTAAATTTGACCACCCAGATTCAGATGCCCCATTCTATTATTTAAAGAAACTACATTGTTCATGTTTGCTGTCCAAGTGGTGACCACAGTAGCTCACTGAAGTATTGGCTAAAGGAAGACTGGGCTCTGCACAGTTGAGCACTAATTTACATTGCCACATATCCCACCATCTTCTTAGGCTGCATGACAATGGCTAACCACCCTGTCTGGTTTTAAAGCTTTTCAAGATCTGTGTTGCTGGTATTAATTCTGTTTATATTTACAGCACAACTGAGTCTCCAATTTGCTTAACACTGTAAGATAGCGATAGACTATCCATTACAAAGGAACACACAGTACAAAGAGCTCAGCTGCTGGTTGAAATATTCCACTCATAAAAAGTACTGCTAATTTAGCTAGGCGATAAATACATTAATTGAGAATATTTATGAAGACTTGTTTGTGCAGATGGCCAAAGACAATAAGAGAATGATATTTCCTTACTACATGAGGAGCTCATGTTTATCACATGCTAGTATGGCAGGTGTTGCCTTTCAGCGTGTACATTTAGATCTCTAAGTTAGGGGCCTAGACCTGATTTTATCTCATCTGACTTAGGTGCTTAACCAACCTGGGTAAATAAAAAAGCAGAGCTGTCCTATTTCCCTCAAGTAATCAAAGCAGGGTGGGAGAGAGAGAGAAGGAGAGAGGTCAGGGAGGGAGAGAGAGAGAAACACTTCTGAGAAAAAGCTTTGGTCCCCTGCAAACCAAGTTGCCTTCCAGAGATTAGATACCTAATTCTCCATTGATCAGGGTGATTCAGTTAAGTGCCTGACTTTATGTGGGATGTATCTACATCACCCCTTAGAGTAGCCCATCTCTGTCCGCTGACTACATATGGAGAATAATTTCCTAACTCATCTGAAGTCTGATGATTAAAGTAAGTTGAATGAATAGTCCTCTCCAGGCCAGAACCAGTAAAAGGGAAATTGTTTTGAGGGTTATCCTTACCCCTAGGGTATTTGTCTCAAGGGAAGAAAAATGTGGTGGACTTTGGACCAGCATAACTACCTGGTCCCAATCCTGTGCTTTTGCTAAAAGTGACTTCATATAGCTCAGGAGGGGTGTTTGTGAAAAAGGCACTCTTAAACCACATGTGTGTGATTCAGGTTCATCTTCTCAGGTTGGTTTTCCCATTGCAACCCAGTGTGTCCAGAGGGACATGTGGAGAAGTAGAAAATGCTATTTTCTACTCCTTCAGAATTACCTCCACAGGAGACCCTCTGGGACAATAAGTTTAAGGAAGTTTCGTGCTTCTGATCATCCTGCCATTCATTTATTTCCAAAGTATATCTAATATTAGGCACAGTAGGAGCTGAGATGGGCCACAGGGTTCTCAGCACTGTATTTTTCCAACTAGATCAAATGCTGTTTTATAGGGGTTGGACGGAAAGGGCACTTTCAGTGCTGCAGGGTTTAAAATCCAACCATGTCTAGATCATTTTGCAGTTTCATTATGTCCTTAAGTAGATGTACTCAATGTGATTATAACAGTTCTATGCCTTCCGTCGCCGCATATTTTTGGACAAATCATCCATATTTTGCCTGTGATATTTTTTTTTTCCACGAAAATCCTGTGTTGTACAGCATTCCCATCCTTTGTTAACCACACTCATAAAAGCTCAATCAACCAGCTGTGCAACATAGTATCTCTCCTACTCTAACCTCTGTTGTGGAAGGTTTCAGATACTCAGAGAAGACATATATGCACTCTGAATCCCATTCTGTCATTAAATGCCATTTTATTCTTTTTTTACCTCATAGATTTTCTATGAGATAAAAATTGATGAATTTCAAATAAAAGGCCATTTTCAATTAAAATGGGGAAAAGTAATGAGATTATTTATAATGTAATTTACAAATATTTATTTAGTTCTTTTTTTAGTACTCAGAGGAAAGATACTTCTAATTTACCACACTCTAGCTGATGGTCTACAGACCAAATCTGGTCTGTGGGATGCTTCCATCTGGGTAGAGAAGATGGAGATCAACTGTTCTTTTTAATGCCCAATTGCACCTTTTCACTCCCTTTTTTTTTCAGGATTAGGAAAAAACACCACCCCATACTGCATAGATTGTACTCAAGTTATTTATAATATTCATCCTGGAGACAAAATAAACTACAATGCAGCTAAAAGACCTTGAAAACTCTGGGCATGTGATTTTGCTATCTTCCTCATTACTCATTTGACAGGCTGAAACTGAAGTTGGAGGAAATGAAAGTCAGGACTATGCAAAAACTGAGTGCAGACAGTGACTCAAAAGTAAAATGGATTAGGCTGAGAGTTTGTTTTGACAGCTTTTCAGGTAAAATTTAGGTCTCATAGGGAATGCCAGAACACTGACTTTCTGTTCCTTGTGCTGTCTTGAAAACAGTGTCAAAGAAAGCATTAGCATACAAAGCTTCCTCACAAACAAAGGCTGCTAAAATTTCAGAAGTCATCATTTGTTCAAGTTAAGGTTAATGCAGAAACCATTTCTGATATTTTTACTTCTCTGTTGGATGGCGGTTAGCAACATCAGGGATGGAGGAGGAAGCATTGTATAACCGTGCTGAAGAGAGCCAACAACCACTGCAGTTCAAGGCAAACTATGTTCAGCACCATACAGGCTGATGCTCATTTAGCCTCCCTTATTGTTCCTAGCATTGTTCACAATCATATTAAAATATGATACCATCAAGAATGCACAAACATCTGCAACCTAATTTCTCTAAATCACTTTACAAATCTGTTCTTATTAGATATCTTTTTCTCAGTAATTGGATAGATATTTTAATAATTTCAATGTATTCTATGTCCCAGTTAATAAAAGCTTTGTAAGGGTATGTTGATCTCAAGGTGTTAGTGCTTATGAAAGATACAGGTCTGGTTGTTCTAAAAATGAAGTCTTTTATTATCTCTGAGCAAGAATAGCAGAAAACTATGGCATTTTGATGTACCTAAGTACACAGACCCTGACCTAAAAGGAAGTTCAAATTCATTCTCCCATGAAGCTTTTATGACTGACCTCCAGCTGCCAAATATGTGGAGTGTTTTTTTTAATGTGGACACCTGTCAGGAGTAAATGGCTTGAGACTACTCCTTTACTTCACATAAGCTACTAAGAACCCTCTCAAATTCATGCAATAAATAACACATGAATGGAAGAGAGTAGCATGCCATAGCATGTACTGCAAAACCCCATCACAAGAAAACTGAGGAACTAACAGCAAGCAAATTTCAGGTAATCACAAATCACAAACACACAAAAAAAAAAGGGAAAAGAAAATCATATGCTGAACCACACCACCTTTTATACTGTGACTTCTTTTTGAGTAATACAGAATAATAAGAGTAACGTTCTTGCTCTATGGCTTTCCTTGCGATAAATGGGTTTGTGATTACAGAACAGAGGAATCAAAAGCAAATCTACCAGACATTCATTGGAAGGAAATAGATCAGATCTGAACAACCTGCAGAGTCTAACAACTTTTTTCCACTCACGATCTCAAAGAATTCTAGACCCTTATCAAGCCTCTGCCTACATATTCCTAGGAAAACTGATCTCAGACTGGAGTAATGCTTAAACCAAAACACCACAGTGAGAACTGTCATTAAAATTATTTGTCATCATTGGTATTATTTTCTAGGTGAACCCTACAGTGCCAATCCACTCCTCAAAGAAAGACTGCTGCTTATTACAGAAAGAAAAAAGACAATAGACTAATTGTACTGTTATGAACCTCTCTATTGAGAATGCAGTGTTTGATGTACTTAACTGATTGCTTATTGTTTGTGTTATCTAGCCTACGGTACGCAGAGTACATGCAGCCACCACGTTCTGGGCAGCACTCAGTACAAACAGTGAATAGTCATACCCAAGTCACGGGCAGCCTTCTCTTCAATCCCAGAGTGAGGAGTTTTCCCAGATGGCACATCCTTTGGCAAAGAACTCCACATGTTGATCCCCTGCAACAGCGGGAGGGAGGCTTTGTAATCAAAGGCTATGGGACCAAGAAAACAGCAGTCATAGGCTGGCAATCAGGAGAGGCATGTGGCTGCCTTGAACCAGCTGGAATATTGCTGCCTTTCGCTGATTAGCATGGTTAGCTGCTCACTTCTTCAGTCTCTTTGGTTCTCACATTCCTCCACTCCATTCTTCTTTCCTTGCTGCTCATTCATCCTATGCTGCCCTTCCTTTTCCAGTTTCAGCTGGGGGGTGGTATGCATATTCCCCATTTCTTTCCTGGTTCCCACTTTTGTCTGTTACTGACCGCTATGCCCAGACATTCCCTGGACTATGTATCATTTCAGATGTTCCTTGCAGGTCTCCGATCTGCGATCATGCTTTTGCTAGTTTATGCACTCTTAGTTTTATCGCTCCTCTGCTCACACTGAAAAAAGTGTAGAGGAGCAAAGAAATTAACAATTATAGCTTCTTCTTATTTATTTCTGTTTGTGTTTCTGTACTCTATTTCTCTCTTCTATTTTTTAACACAAAGGAAGAACTCATTGAAGACACATAAAATGTTATGCTTTGGCATTAAATCACTCACAAAAGCTATTTGTTGCTCTGTATAATCTTCTGACATCCATAGAATACTTGAAACAAAACTTCTCGGTCCCTTCCATCTTACATTACTGCTTATTTCCCAAGCAAACAAATTGTATTTCCAATGGATAAAGGTCCTAAGTGAATAACTCTTTGGCAAGAACAGAGGGTAAATAAAAAGGTACAAAATTACAGTGGGTGAGGCTGTAAGAAGAGGTTGTTATTCAGGGAAATAAGGAAAGGTAGAAAAAGAAGGCAGAGATGTGCAAGCAAGGTGAGCTGCACACTGTATTGAACAAGCTCATCTAAATGTAATCGTCTTTAAAAGTCTTAAAAATGAGTTTCCAGAGGTAAGATTTTTGCTTAGTTCTGCCCCCCCCATGTTGTTTTTTAGAAATGTTACTTTCCCACTAAGTCCAAAAATAGAACAACAAACTATTTCAGGGAATTTTCCACTGAATTTTACGTTATACTTCGGTATTCTGGTGAAGGCTGTTACAGGAAAAGAAAAAAATTGAAAAATTTTATTCACCCCAGGGAGAATTAATGGCTTGAACTAAAAAGGAAGTTTATTTCCTACAAATATTTAGCTTATGAGATGCTTAACTTAAACTCTAATACTGCAAACTTTTCACAAGAGCCAGAGCCTCTCTTAAGAGACAACCCGTTCCTACATGTATTTGAAGTTTTAACTACAAGAGGTGAATGGAAAAAAGACCTTAGTAAAATATGGCACAACCTTTGCTTACCAGGCTTGAATCTTACTGCTAAGAGCTCTGACTTCCATACCTGTCACTTCCCACCTCAACTGTGAGCTTGAGTCTAGTTTCCACTCAGGCAAAACCTCCACAGATGCCAAGAAAGGCAATGAAGTCAGAACAGTGAACTTTGTGATTTTGCAAGATTTCCTAGTTTTTGTGTTTACAGCAAAATTTTTCCACTCGTAACATGCTGGTAATTTCTACAAGAAATAAAAAAACCCCAAACCCAAACAAAAACACCCTATACTTTTAAGGGTACAGAGAACCAAGTCTACTGTTTCATCGAGAAGCATCATCTCCCACTGTACAATTTTCCTTTAGTAGACTTAGATGATTAAGAACGATTCAGCAAGAAATAAAATCAGATTGTCAATAACTGATTTCATAAACAGGAAATAAAAGTGCAAATACATTAAGTGAGGGTATTTTCTTCACTGTGAGGGTGGTGAGGCGCTGGAACAGGTTGCCCAGGAAAGCTGTGGATGTCCCCCCATCCCTGGAAGTGTTCAAGGCCAGGTTGGATGGGGCTTTGAGCAACCTGGTCTAGTGGAAGGTGTCCCTGCCCATGGCAGGGGTGTTGGAACTAGATGGTCTTCAAGGTCCCTTCCAACCCAAACCATTCTATGATTCTATGATTTTTGTCTGCTTTCCATAATCCATAGAAAGGCAATGTGTTTTCGGTAGTTTGATTTACTGACCTACTTTGCAAGACTCTATAGAAAGCTGTCTGTAGATGTTGAGTCATATTATCTCAGATGAAATGTTGCTTTTCTTGCTGCATGCATAAACATCTAAATATCATAATGATATACACACACAAAGGCTGATTCAACTCTAATTGATGGCAAAATTTCAGTAATGCAAGATCTGGTCTTCAGCAATTGGTAGAGATGTCTGCAAACAGTGAAGATGTTATAAGCAAAAGGCAGTAAAAGATTTTGCAGTGGTTAATCCAATAGCTATCCTTATACTTCTTCTTTTAAAGCTTATGTGGGCACCTATCCTGTGATGGAAACTGCTGCCCCTTGCCTTACATCTACCTAGGAAAGCTGGTAGTTCCAACCTCCATGCCTAGCTATCCTTTAACCTGTGATTTGATTTTTCCAAGATTACTTCTGAGGGGCAGGGACTCACTGTCATTCTTCTTTTACTGAAGGAAAAGTGAACTACAGAGAAGCTGAGTAACTTCTCCATGGGCCCACAGGGAGTCTATATTAGGGTAGGTATTTGAAGCTAGGCTAGTGCTTTAAATACTAGGTCATGTTTTCTCCTGCTGGACTCCTGCTTGCTACATCTTCACAGCTGTGTGGGTTGAAGAAAGCACTGTATTTTTCCCTGGAGCAGTGCATGACAGTAATGTTCAGACTAACACTTGAGGCAGGAAGCAAAATAAAAATCTACCAAATGCACAGCATAACAAGCAAAATTTAAAAAAAAAAAAAAAAGGAGAACATCTTTTAAATTTGTGCATATTACAGTAACTTAAGGTACTACTTAGAGCAACAGTTAGCACTTGATATGACAGGAATGAAAGATAGCATTGGAAATGCAATTTGTGAGTAGATTGTGTATCCTTCAGTACACCAGTACTCTTCAGTCTTTCCAGTGGTGCTTTCTAGGAAGCATCTACCCAAATGAGTGCATTGACTCAGCAATCTGTTCAGGTTCAGGGAACCTTTAATAGGCTGGTCTTGTTTTCTGCCAGAGTCAAGCACCGCAACAACTGCAATGTAAACACCTCTTAAGCTAATTTTAATTTCAAAAGAACAATAAATAAATAAAGCCCCCTTTCACACAGCTCAGCTCTTCAGTCTCAAGTCCTCATCCTTCTTTACAAAGCCAGAAGTTAACTGTCTCCCCTTCTTCTGACTTGGAAGCCTATTTAAATTCAGCAGCTTGAACTTGGGTGTCTGGGCTGTGTGCTAATATTTGTGCATAGTTTCTTTACGTAGCAGGACCAAGTGCTCTTCTAGACCTATGTAAGGTTGATAGACTCTCACATGTCACCTGGGTCATCATGTAAACTCCTCTGCAAGCATAGGCTCTTGTGTCTCACTTGGAAGACTCCATAGGATATTTGTTATATCCATCACCACAAAATGTGTACCAATGCACTACAACAAATTTGAAAAAATTAAAAAACTAAAGCAAAATGTTAAAGTGCTACAACAACAGCAGCAGAGTATCAGACCCAGAGTATGAAGTTTTTCTAAACTGGTAAAGTAAGCTATGCAGTCCCATTATTCAACTGTTGCCTCTGCTATATTTTTCTGTTTTCTTTCTGTAAATAGAAGGATGCTACTAACAGTCATATAACTCATTCTGGTTTATGACCCAGTGGCGGAAGTCAGCTCTAATACTTTATGGCACCAAAGCAGAATATTTTTGCATGTGGTTCTGTTACACTGTTTATCTGCACTGTAAGAATCATAAATCAATATCTAGTACAACTTAAAACATTTCAAGGTAAAAAATTAAACATTATTTCCCTTTGCAAGGAGACAAAAAATGTCAGAAAGGCCTCTGCATTTGATCTGCAAGGCATTTAATTTTAGCATCAATAAACATACAGGAATATCCTCAATTTACCCATTCTGAATTATACAGCTTTGCGTGTGCACACGTGTGTGTGTATATATATAATATATAGTCAAACAAGAAATACAGTCTTATTTTGCTTTACTGGCATCTATAAGGGAAGATATTTGCCAGGGAAAAGGGATAAGGTAACAGTCTGAAAAAAACGTGAAGACTAAAAGCTTTGAAAATGGGTAACTTCTGGTAAGGTCATTTTAGATTGGAAGAGACAGCCTACCTTCCCAAAACTTCCTGAGGCTCAATGTAAAATAAATAATTTCCATGAAGCAACCAGGAAATTAACACTTTTGCAGTGTCATCTCTCCAACCACAGTTATAGGTACAAAGTCAGAATTCATCTACAGTGTAGTCATGAAGACATGACCACATTAGCTACTGGTATGATAGGAGTAAAGACGGGTATCAGTCAATGTCCTAGGTTACTGAAGTGAGGTTGCAGCAAAAGTCAGATGTTACAAAGACATGTCTTGCAATGTCTTCTAGAACATCCCTTTTTGCTTGGCTTGCCCCAGAGAGCAAAGAGCTTGATATAACATGTAAATGATAGGTTACATATGATTTAAGCATATACATAGGTGAGCATGTGAGATAAAAATGTCCATTTAGCAAGTGACTTTATGTTTCAAGATATATTTAGATTTTGTAAGCAGAAAGAAGATTCCTTAGAAGACATGCAGCTAGCTGTGTTATTTTTGTAATAAATTCTTCAATGCATTCTTTACCCAGAGAGAACTCAGAGCCTTACAGGACTGGTCATGGGTCAGAAAGGGCCTCTTAATGGGCAAGCTATCCAAAATAATATGCTAGCCAGGAGGATAGCTGCCACTCCCAGCTATTCACCTCTTTGCTAGCCTGGAAAACAACGGATTTGTTCAGGTTTTCTTGGCTTTTACAAATGCTTTAGTAAACACAGAATGACAACTTCAAGCTGTTTACCCAGAATAGCCAAATGGTCGGCATAATGGTGTCTGTCACAACAGTGGGAAATACTGTATTACCTTATTAACTTATCATTTCTGTTAATAAACTCATGTCCTGTTTACAAGTAAACAGCAGTGCAGGAAGAAGAGAAATCAGCAGAAAAATATGGGAAAAAATACATGTTATTACCTAAAAAAGGCTAACACAAACTGTGAAAACCATGCAGTTAATCAGGCTATTGAAAGTGAGTAAAGTTAGAAAATGTAAGAGCAAGCAAAAAAAGGAAACAATTAGATCAACATTAGCATTTTGTAGAAAGATTTCTGATGACCTGAAGAAATGTTGCCCCTATGGAGTGAGCTGCTACAGACTAGGAAAGAAAATTTGTTGTGTTGGTACTATGGAAATACTTCCATGTTACTTGTGCAAAAAATACTCACTAGTCTGGAAAAACAAGAAGAAATTAATATTGATCTGTAGGGCATTCTACAAAGAAAGAATGCTCCTTTTCAATGTGTGTGAGCCACTACCAAAGCTTTGCAAGAGAAACTGATAGGTATTAATAGAAAGTTGGGCATTGATCACAGGTATGAACCTAATGAAGAAATACAGGGAAACATTGCAGTTTTGTGGAGAAGAGAAAGAAGTATGGAAACCTGTTAGGACCACCTTGTTTTGCTGCCGAGGCCAGCTAACAAGCCATGAACAACAGCCACGGCAACGTAACTAAAAGAGACTGAGCGCTGTAGGCTTAGCTCTTGATCAGTCTGGGGACCGAGCCAGGATGTGAAATTGAGGGGAGAGGGAGAATAGAGTTTAGTGCACTACAGCCTCAGATATTCAAGTAACAGCAGGAGATTTTGGAAGCCTGCTAATATTAGAAGATAAATGGCATAAATTATAAGAAATCTGAAATCCTAGTAGTGATGGTGCATTTTTTCAAGTACAAAGCTGAGACGTGCTCTAATGCATTACCACATTTCAGATTCTAATAAAAGTTCTTGGTTTCTGTGGTTTCAAATCTCCTTCTTCTTCTTCCCCATTTCTAATTCATTTTGAACATATTCCGGATTTCCTGAAAAGTAGGGTATGCTTATCACACTAATGCTTACATAGAGATATGACGAAGAGAGGAAGCTATTCTTGTATTAAGCAATGCTAAAAACATTTGAGGCATCAAAGGAGGCCACTGGCACTCATCTTCTGGGAAGTGTCGGAGAGGAAGGTCTCAGCATTTTTCAGTGCGTGAAGAAACAAGTCTGGTAAAGTTCCCTGGTAATGGGATTTGTTACAGATTTGGGAACTCTCAGCTCCCCAGGCCTGAGCCATGTCCCTGCTCCATGTCGGGGCAATGATGATGTTGTTAGCCATCCATGCGTGGTGGGGGAACTGCAGGGAACTCCTTATCCAGTCCCTGATCAGGACAGCTGGAGGAACATGATTCAAAAAGACAGGAGTATGTCCCAACTGGTCATCTAGACACAGCTTGAAATGCCAGGTAACAGTTACAGCAGAACAAGCTCCGTGTCTGACAAAACCAGGAGTGCTCTGCTAACATTCCAAAAATACTTCACTCACCATGCTACTTGGAAGAGAGATTTTCAGCATTACCAAACTACATTAAAATACAGTTTGACTGACAAATGTCAGCATTCAGCACAATAGATGCAAACTTCATAAACTGACTATGCTGCCAGAGAAAATGTCCCTATACCCCAAGCCACTGTTTTAGCAGATGGAGATCAAGAGAGACTGCATGTATATGTGTATGCCTCACCTACACATTTACAAACATTTCAATATTATACTGAAACCTCACACGTAAGAGCAACAAAGAGGGGAAACCCATATGAGGAACAGCAACAGATGTATGGCAGGATTTATCTCACCTAACTTTAGACATCCAGAGCGTAGGCGTCTCCATCTGAGCTAGCCAGCCTGTGCTCCTTTTATAGTCAATGGAAAGAAATAGATACTTTCAGGGCCTGATTCATCTGCTTTATTTTAGATTATATCTACATTACAATGAGACGAGATGCATCCTAGAAATGCCAGTTTCTTTCTATAGACTATGAAAGGACCTTGGGGTGACTAACTTAAACATAAATTTGAATGCTGGCTAAACCAAGAACTAAAAAAGTTCAACCAAACACTTTTTTTTGCAGGGATTTTTTTTAATGCTAGCCTTGTTTTCTGTTCAGTTATAGCGTGGTCCCATAAAACAACGTGGTTTATGAGCAAGTGACAAGGTCTGTGGAGCCAGAACTGTCTTAAATCATGTTTCTACAGAACTCTTCTGTGTCATGAAAACATGACTGTGATGTTAATTCCACATGGGGATTTAGCTATGACCTTTACAAATTGAAGATGAAGTAGATTAGCCCATCAAACAAGGCAGAGGTTTATTTAGCTCAACATGCACAGATCTGGGCAATCTACACTCTACCTGAGTGGTTATCCAACCGACCAGCAGATCCCTAGGGCCAAATGGCTGGCCTGATTTGGAAAGGGTATATATCTGGCCAAGAAATACATTGGGTTTTGATTACTGTTTCTAACAGTGATAGCTATGGATGTAAAACATCTGAAAAAATGGAAAAAAGATCTTATCCCTAATGACCCTGTTCTGTGAGACAGACCAACATCAATCTTCCCACATCTGTATAATATGAGAGATACCCATGAGCAACTCCCCGTAAATTTCAGTGCTTCCTTAAAAATGTTTTGCTGTAGGAGGATTAAAGTGTCCTTTTAGCGGCCTTCAGCTTTCTTGTGTGGTTTCTGTTTGTCCTCCCTCAGGGAGACTTCTGATACACTTTCCTGCTCAGGCAAGCAAGGTACAAGTTGTTTCACCTCCCCACTGAAGGCCTTTCCTGCCCTGCCCATCCAGTACCATCCATCAGCTGATCTGTGATACCTGGAGCAGTACAAAGCTGACACGCTACAGTATGTGCCTTGTGGTTCTTCACTTACAATCTGTATCATGGGGCAGATACAGGAGCTCATTCCCTTTAGCTACTTACCAGCTGATTTACTAATCTTGTTTCTAAATTAAATATATGACAAGGTGTATGCTGTAGCAATCGAATTGCAAAACTAGAGAAACACCAGAAAATCCTCATTATTCAATACTTTGTTTCACATTCTCACACATTAAAAGTTACTTCTCCCTTGATATTTTTTCTGCCTTTCAGTATCAGAGATCCAATGTCTAAGATAGTTGTTGATGAGAGAAAGACCAGGGTCTGAGCCTAAAGCAGAGAAAGAACAAGTTTTGGACTGGGGATATATATTATCTGTTGATGGAAAATAATTTTAAGAGGATTCTTTCTTCTGCTTTCCCTCAGTTTTGTCTCCCCTTTCTTATAGTAGGAGTTGGTGCCCCAGCAGTTGGGCCAGTTCATCTTTTTTTACATGACTTCCCTGTTAAACGGACTTCTGGAAAGATTCAGCTTAAAAGCATAATTTACTTCCCACCCCCTCCAATCTTACCCTCAATCTGCTGTAAAAATAATATGTAAGTACAGCCTGATTCTCCAGGTCCATGATTAGCAAGGCCAAAGTCCCTCTAGTAAACCCATCCAGCCATCATTTTACCTATAAACTGAACACATCTTAGAACCGAAAGCAGAGAAATCAATGATAGACAGTAACTGTGGGTTCCTACAATGTTGTTTTACAAAATAATTTTACTGTCTACCACATCTGAAATAGTTTTTGTTTTAACAGTGTAATTTAAAACTTGCTTGAGGTGCATTGAGTGAATAATAGGCTGGCAGCCAAAATATGCCAAAGGTATTAAAATTTACATTAAGCAGAGATTTGCAGGAAGCTCTGGACTATAAAATCTTTCTGATTAAAGTGTGGTTCTGGGCTGAAAAGTGTGTATGAAAATATGAAATACAGCATCTGCTTGATGTTTGCTCTGAAGATTAAGAATTTTCACTATAGCCATGTTCCTGTTTCTGCTACAAAGCTTTCTCAGGTACAGAAGAGTAATTTGATTTTCTTTGCATTCCTGTATCCTTACAATTAATAATTCAGTGCTAAATACAGGGCTTGTTCTGTCCTCTGAATTGTTGTTGTTTGTTTGTACTATTTACAAGTATTGTGTACTTATTAGCACCTTGATTAGGTGCTAATAATCAAGGATCAGGTTTTCATTTTTCCAGTCTCTGCCTGGAAGAGCTCAGACTTAAACGGACAATAAAGACATGGGGAAATTAGAAGCATAAGAAAATTGAATGATTTGCCTTTTGTCTTGAAAGTGGGGGCAGAACGGCCAGAGTAGGAATAACAATCAGGTCTCCCAACTCCAGCTCCAGGACTTATTCACTGAAAAATATGATCTTCTGAGTATATTTAACAATAAATAGTCCCTGACCAAAACAGTTTACAATTTAAGCACAATATGAAAACAAAACTTGGAGGCTGGGAGGAAACACTAAGGCTGCAATGAGATGCATTGGCTAGCAATTTGCTCAAAGTGGTCTTCCTGCTATTTCCTATAATCTCTTATTCTTTTCCTTTTCCCGCCCCCTTCCCACCTCCTGTCCTCCCAGTGGCACAGTCTCTCCCACTCCCTTGGTATCATCTCACTTACCAGCAAGGCAGTGCAGTCTGCCAGGAGGCCAGAGCTCTGTTCTCCATGGATTACCTTCCAGCCAGGAGGGTGTAAGCTGCCTCACTGAGGGTGTAGAGAAACATTAACCTTGGTGCAAGAGATGTGGGTAAACTATACCATCAGCAGAAGAGCCTAGAAAGACTAGCAGCTAGAAGCTGTCAGAGCAGCTCGGTCTTCCCTGTCAATCAGAACCCAAATGATGGCATTAATTAATTTTACTTCTCCAGTATTGCTATTATTAAGATTGCGATCACCTCTACTAAGGACAGCAATGAGAACACCCAGCAGTCCAGCCCAACATCTATCATTAGTCTTGCAGAAATCCCCTTATTGCTAAGAATTATCACTGCTAGTGATACTGTGAGAGCAAGAAAAGTACCAGGCTTTACTTTCCAATCCCAGATGAGTTTTGTAGAGATGGAAGTTCATTAAACCACCTTGTGAAAGGAGCTTATTTGATCCTGAAGTCACTCAGACATGCTGCCATCGAACCCTAAAGTATGATTGCTGTCATTTTTCAAAATGTAAGCATTTCTATAGGTATCTGCTTCTATTCTGAAGGATTCTAGTCAGAGGGAAACTCATGGTCAAAGCAATGGACATTGGCTTGTTTGGATAATTATCAGTGTTGCTGTTATCCTCAGATTTAACTTGTTGCTTAAGAAAGTGAGAGTAAAAATTGGCCTGCTTAGAAGGCAACTGGGAAACTTTATTGAAGTGACAAACTATGTGACAGCTAAGGAAATAGGCTTTTATGCACAGGGAAACAAGTGTTAAAGTCAAAACCACACAAGGCTTATTAAAATCGTATTGAGTGTTGGCAGTGAATAAGTACAGATGGCTTTCTGAAAGCAGCTTCCTGATGGTTAAAAGAATTGAAAATAAAAACAAAACAAAAACAATTAACAAATTGCCATGATTGTTGAGGTAGAGATGTGGGAAGATGGACAAAAGAAATTACTGAGTGTCAGGGCAAATTTGCTAGTTGGCAATGATGTTGCTTAAAAATGAAGTAGGTGAATGCACATTTACAAGTTCTCAGCTGCCAGCTGCCAAGAATGAAAGTTGCACATCTGGCTAATAAAATGGATTTGTTCTTGACTGCTTGGTTTCTAGTAGTCTTAGCTAAAGATGTAAAATTCTGGGAGAAAGGAAAAAAGGTCTTATCCCTAAGGACTCTGTTCTGTAACACAGACAAACATGAATCTTCCTACATCCATGTAATATCCATGAGCAATTCCCTGTAAATTTCAGTGCTTCCTTAAAAATGTTTTGCCGTAGGAGGATTAGAGTGCCTATTTAGCAGCCTTCAGCTTTCTTGTGTTTTGGTTCTTGTCCTTAGTCCCCCAGGGAGATTTTTGATACACTCTCTTTCTCTGGCCAGTGAGGAACAAGCTGTTCATCTACCTACTGAAGGTCCTTGCTGCCCTGCCTATCCAGCACCATCCATCAGCTGATCTGTGATACCTGGACCAGTACAAAGCTGACATGCTCTAGTTACCATGTGGCACCATGTGTCTTCCTGATAAAGTTGTGGGGCAAGACAGAACTGAGAGGATAAGGAACATGGGGTTGAGCAGGTAGGGTAAAGGGTGGGAAGAGAAGGTAAAAAAGGACTGGGATTCTGAGAAGGTGCATAAAAGTATGAGAAATCAAGGTCGTAACACTGGGGTGAAGGTTCTGGCTTAAAACTGGAAGACATGTGGTAAAGGAATATATGTAGATGACTGTTGTGGTTTAACCCCAGCCAGCAACTAAACACCACGCAGCCGCTCACTCACTCCCCCCACCCAGTGGGATGGGGGAGAAAATTGGGAAAAGAAGCAAAACCCGTGGGTTGAGATAAGAACGGTTTAATAGAACAGAAAAGAAGAAACTAATAATGATAATGATAACACTAATAAAATAACAGTAATAATGAAAGGATTGGAATGTACAAATGATGCGCAGTGCAATTGCTCACCACCCGCCGACCGACACCCAGCCAGTCCCCTGAGCGGCGATTCCCCGCCCCCACCTCCCAGTTCCTATACTAGATGGGACGTCACATGGTATGGAATACACCGTTGGCCAGTTTGGGTCAGGTGCCCTGGCTGTGTCCTGTGCCAACTTCTTGTGCCCCTCCAGCTTTCTCGCTGGCTGGGCATGAGAAGCTGAAAAATCCTTGACTTTAGTCTAAACACTACTGAGCAACAACTGAAAACATCAGTGTTATCCACATTCTTCGCATACTGAACTCAAAACATAGCACTGTACCAGCTACTAGAAAGACAGTTAACTCTATCCCAGCTGAAACCAGGACAATGACATTGTTTAGCATAGGGTTTTGACAGTTCATTTGGACATGGTGCAGCTCATTTACTCTTTAAAGAAATATCTAGGGCCAAATCTTTCCATCTCTCTTGAACTACTGGCTTTCTTTACAGGCCCAGTCTCATTTCTGATTCCCAGTGATATAACACATGCTTATGCAGGTCAGCTGATTCCTATTTCATTAACGTGAAGTAGCCCCCCCAGCCCAGACATGTTTTTTATTCTTTCATACCCAAACAGTGCACTCTGCCTATTTATCACTGCTGAGACCCTGAAGTCAGAGTATTGCAAATCCCAGAGTTGTCAATAAAGTCACTCATGTATCTATGAACTACTTTTTGTTTCCTCTCACAGGCTCAGGCATTCACTATTTACTTAATACCATTTTGACAGTACTTTTTAGTGAGGTTGGAAGTTGAACAGTTTTACTGCTGTTGGGCTGCAGCCAATGATGCTTCCATCTCAGTTGGGAAAGGAAAAAACCAGAAAGTATAATAAATGTGTTTTTACTTCATTTCTCTATGTCAATCACAGCTGTTGCATTTACAGAATAGCACAAGGCCACATAGCCTTTATCTTTAATTAACAGACGTCTTTAGTCATGAAGAGTGCTGTGACTGAACACAGTGAAAGTAAAGACTTCAGTATATCAAGGAAGTATTAAGTGTACCATGGTCTCTCACAATATAACACCAATAATAGAAAGATTTCTTGTAACATGTTGACCATTAAAGGTGTCATGGGTAAATATGATCAGCTTTAGGGTAATCCTTCACAAGTGAAGTCCCACTTCGGAGCTATAAATTGTTGATGTGACAGTCAGCCACTGCAGCAAAACTGGATAAACCATCGAGGTTCCAATGTTCAGTGTGTATGTAAAAAGAGGAAAGAAATAAGCCCCTCCTATGCTGTTTGGTCTTCAATTCTTTTCTCCACATATACAGTACTCTTACATCCAGTTGGTTCTTTTGCATGGAATTAATTTCTGTACATGAACTGTAAGCTCAGTGATTTGATGCCCCTGAAAAGCAGGGAGTGTGCTGTTAACATCTGCTGGTGGATGGGGAAAAGAATGGCCTGAGAATCTCCAAAAAGTCCTGATGAACAGAGGAGAGAGATCCTTCTGCAAGATATTGTAAGCTAAAGAAACTGGATGAGCAAACTGTGTCAGAGTGCCCATCTGGCAAGAAGCTCTTCACACAAATGGCTGCATTGAGAGTAAAGAAATGTCATGAACAAACTTCAGCATGCTCCCTGTTGAACTCAAGGTAGTGGGCAACTGGAAGCCCATGAAAGCAGCTGGTTGCACAAGGTCTCCAAGCTAGGGAGTGTAAAATGTGTGCACGTAGCTAAGATATCATGGCAAATACAGAAGGGACGATAGTTCGACAGGTCCATAACATGAAAGAGTAAATTGCTACCTAAAGAAATACCATAATCTTCTTTACGCTTTCATGCCATAACGATTTACAAGCTGCAGGTGGTAGGCAGCAAATGGAGTGGCAAGAGCAGGCAGTACCCAGAGGATGCCAAGAAGAGTGAATGGGCAGGAGGTGTAGCAAGCAAATGAGACCACTCAACAGCAGCCTAAACCTGAGGTAAGTGAGCAAGTCCCTGCCTGGTATCAGACCTATCAGTCACTTCAGCTGGCATATGAACTCCTCTGGTGTGAATGTTTTTTAGGGTCTGACCCCCATTTGGACTTTTCTGAGGCTGCCTTGTGGGGAGGAGTGGGAAAGGGACAGTGACAGTTGCTAATCCACATACAGGCACTGGTGAGAGGCTAGGTCACATTACTGGCAGGATACCTTGGAGGTATCCAGCTACAGGCCAACAAGAAGGCCAGGTAAATCTTAAGGGGACTGTAGCTCCACGAACGCTGCCTTATACAGCACAGGAGATATGAGTAATGTGATATAGTTGCATCCACATAACTATGTATCCCTGTTTTCCACATTAGGCCCTCTAGTCTCATTGACTCTTGATTTACTACCCAGTGTTCCCAAGCTAGTGTTTATTACATTTTCCTTTTCCTTTTGAAAAAGCTCTGTGGTTTAACACTTTGGATCAAGTGCTTGTCAGAGGTCAGATATAGTTCAACAGTCCTTAGACCATGATACTCTGTTTTCTAAATTTGCATGTGAGAGTTGGAGATAGTTTTGCTTAAGTTTTGAGAAGCCCCTCCTCTCAGTAAGTAATCCTCTTTGCTGCTCAGCAGCATCTTGCAGAGGAATTACATAATCATGCCTTGAGAAGCTGCTGGGTGTAATGTCTCTTTTGTTGTGCTTCTTGAGATAACAAACTTAAGCAGGAATATAATAAACTTCTTACTTAATATTCTATTACACCTCATAAAACCAATACCATCTTAGACATAACAGTAACTTTCTTATTTTATTAAGTTGTTTGGCAGCTAAGGAGCTCTAATTCACAATCCTTCCTAGATTTCAGATGCAGTGTTTGAAGAGGCTATTCACCTAGATGTCCACCCCTTTCCTTTATGATTTGCCAGAAGGGGCAGAATGGGTGCTATGTAGCAATAATGAAAATGGGTAGCTTTCTCATTAGCTACTACAATTCACGTCTGGTTTAGTTACATAACCTAAAAATCAATGGCAGTTAAAGTTAATTCACTGGCTGTGAACTGCAGCAGTTAAAACATCTGATTCACAATCCCTGGTGGATTATGCTGTGGCAGCTGAAGAAGTTACTGCTCCGGCTGTGGGGGAGGTCACCTCTCTAGCCTGCTGCAGCTAAATGTGACAAGGAAAATGAATCAAAGCTGTAAGGCATTTTCCTCTGGTTTGGGGAGAGGTTTTTTTACAGGCTTTCTATTATATAATGTCTTGTGTATACTTTGCAGGCAGTTTGATGCTAGGCCCCATTCAGTATCAGCCACTCAGCATTCAGTGTTCCTTTTGCATCCTGCTGATCAAATTTTAGGGGAATGAAAGTTTCATCCAACTCCACAAAGATATTTATGGCTCGTGTTCCTAGTGAACGCAAGTGTCTGTGGCTTTCATGCACGCCCATCTACCTTGTTGAGTTTCACCACTGTTCAAAACATGTGGCTTGCTCCTGAGCACACAATTTATTCAAAGAAAATGGGCTGAGCTAGCTGAAGTATACTTGCTGATTGTATTTGGTCTTGATATGCATGTTACACTTCTCACCATTGCTACCTGTACTAACTAACATTCATTCAAACAGCTGATACAACAGGCAGGTGAGTGTATCTCTTGACATCAAACATGCATCTGTGCTGACTGGATCACCAGAAGATCAGCGTGGGAATGCAGGTGTTTTTCTCCCAAACACAGCTTCCCATTCTCTTCCTTCTTTGCAGCACTCTTTAATTCAGCCTTAGTAATTTCAATCACTGACTTGCTTTTGCCACTTAACTGGCTGTAATGCAGTGACAGTGTGGTAGAATTTCCATTTCTTGATAAATCTTACAAATGTCTCTGGAATCTATTATCTGAAACTCTGCTTTTTAGGACACATTGGATATCTCTATTATGTCCACATTCCTGGAAGACTGATAGTGTTTATTCTCCAGCACCTCTGAAAAAATAGTAGCTACAGGCATTTGTTAATTTTTCTTGCATAACTTGCTCTCAGACTTTTTGCTGAAGCTGGAATACATATGGCTGTTTAGGTCTTCCTGTGTTTTTGCAAGAACAAGTACCTGCCATGTTGCTTTTACTCTTTGCAACAGGTCGGAGTGCCTGGAAAGGCAGTAGAATGGGATTCATCTAACCTAATCCTCGGAGTCACTTGTCCAGGCTCTTCTAAAGTCAGTGGTGAGAAACAGACACTTCCAATGCATGATTCATCTCATCCTAACATAGATATCCAAAATAGGTCAAGTGTATGCATGCTAGAAATGCCTGAAGTTAGATAAGCTGAATCTGAGTGTCCCAAGAACTGCAGTCATTTGCAATTCTGCCGGGGAGACTTCTATTTATTTCCCTGGTGTTGCTGATCATAACATTGGTTGTCATTGCTATCTGATGCAGATTCCTCAAAGTTGTCTCCATGTTAATACACTGGAATGCTGTGCATCCATTTGGATTTCTATGAATCCTAGCAGTCCCTATTATTGGTGAAACTGATACTCTTCCTTTGTAAATTGATCCCAAATTATACTCCCAAACATCTAGAACTACTCAGTGCTATGCAAGATAAAGGAAAGTACCTATTTGCTTCTCCTGTAATTCCTGGCTTTGGCAATGATAATACAGAGAAGGAAGGTAATTTTTAATTTAGCTGAAGGCACATGAGAACAATGCTTTAGTATATGTAAATATGCAGTTTAGCTAAGTTTAGCAGCAATACCTCCCTTTTCCACTCACTTTATTATTCCTGTATCTTTTTTCTCATAATAGAATGAAAGAGAGATATGAGACAGCAGTGTGGTTGGTGAATTGTTTTTATCTATTTCTGGGTAAAACATGTCCAGAAGACATCCCAGCCTTCATATAGAACTTGCTACAAGAATGTTGCAATATATTGCCAGGATATATTTTTTGTTTTCTTTATGTGTCTATTGTATGAACTACTTGTTCCCCATATAGTGTCAATATGTTCATTAATTATTTCAGTGTGGCTTTCTGTACTACCTGTAACATTAAGCATTCTTCTTTTCCTTGGGACTCTGTTTCCTTGGTGTAGGCTGTTTCAAAGGGCTCCAATCAGTGCAGCCATGGCCCGCAATGGACCAGACAAGGAACTCCCATCAGTAGTCCCACCAGAGAACTGCCAGTTTCCCCTTGCCTGGACTATTCCGGCTGATGTACAACCACATTCAGACAATTTATGGAAGATATTTGTACCTCTATGAAAAAACACTGACTCACTCTACTTACACTGTGATGAACCATAGGCCATAACCCAACTTACTACCAACTGAATGGTACACCCTCTCTCAGAGAAGAACACAAGAAGTTCACCATGTTTTCCCAGAGTCCACTGAATGGCTCAAGAACCTTGGACTGAATTTATAATTCTGCTTACACTTTGCAATATCCAAGTGATGGTGCCATCATATAGTTTTAATTAGCCTTTGCTTGTTTGCTGTTTAATTTTGAAACCTGTAATGCTATCAAAGTCTCTGTAATCTGGCATATTCACTGATGCCCCATTGCCTATTCATTATTTAGTTTCTGGTTTGCTGTGTGCTGCTGCCTTGTCTGCATTTACTGATAGAGCATTCAGACATTATTTCTTCCTCCAGTGATAGTGTGCTCTCTCATCAGACCTTTCCCCAAAGTAATTTTCCTATATTTAATCATACAGCAGCTGCCATCCTCCTTTCCATTTTTGTGTATTTATAATATAGGCAGCAATACCAAAACAATGCTTACTATTCATGATGTACTGGTATGTGGCATTGAGCAAGAGCTGCTTCATGTTTTGTAGGTATATGGTGACAGCTTGATAACTCTGGGCAAACATTTAGATTCTTTGTGTGGTTCCAACGGGGGAAGATGGGGATTTTTCACTCCTCCTCTGTAAAAGAAAAGTCTCATTCACAGTCCTCTTCAGATCCCTCACCTTAGTAGGTTAGTACACATATCTTCCTTCCTCTGTTCTTTTTATGTTTATGGTATAAAAAAAAACTGAGGCAGAGAATAAAGGCTAGATTTCTGCATTTACATTAACATTTTGGTTTGCAGTGGTACAACAGTTCTGAAGTGAAACCCTGATCATCCTTGCTCACTATGTGCTATACTTTAGTTTGCAAAGCTATGCTGGTGTGTGTCAGCCAGATCGCTTTCAGAGAAAACTAATCAAGAAAGTCTGCTTGAGATCTGTATCCAATGTACTCCACTCTTTAATGGGAACACAAAGGTAGAAACTGATGAATGGCTCTTTGGACAGTCTTGACTTGCATGTGTGTTTGGAACATTTGGTTGTGGGGACCAGCCTAAATCTAGCCTGCAGTATCTGAAACCTTGCAGCATGTAGAGGTGGTGGCCACTGCATTAACTGCTTTGATCTACTAATCTGCTTCTATCGTGCTAAATTATTTAGTAATGTAGATAAATCTTAGGCTTTGTAGAAAGATAACAAAATAAGTATGGTCAACATGGCCTCAAATTCACTTGTACCATGTTAATATTGGTACTTAGTAATCAACAACTTAAAATCCATTAGAAAAAATCTCTTCCAGCTGTGGTCTGAGGATATTGATTTCAAAACTAAAAAGTTTTAAATCAGATGGTTACATGAGGACTTCCCACAAAAATGTTCTAACTTTTAGGACTGATGTGATCAATTTCACTTGAAATGTTCTGGCTTATTATAGCTGGCAGCACATATTCTAGCAAAGCTAATCAATAAGCACTAACACACAGATTGATACCATCCTCTCTCAGGCAGTTAGGAATTTAATGTGTTTGCAGAACAGGACCCTGGGAGTGAAAAATAAAAGAAAAAAATATTAGTTTATTGATTGTGCTCCTGTGACCCATTTCCTATACATTTTTACTCCATTTGTCACAATGTAGCTGGGTTAACCATATATGCCTATGCACCATGACACAGCAAACTAACAACTCTGCAGTAAACTATAATTTGACTTAATAAACCATTACCATCAGAAGCTTGTAACCTAATCAGATACAATGCCAATATTTACAGAAATGCTCAGGGATACTTTTTCAGCAAGGGCTAGCCACAAGCCAGATTGAAATGTTCTGCCTTCAGTTGCTGCAATGGCAAATGTGTTCAATTACAGATTTTTTGAAATGGAAAAAGAATTTGTTTTCTTTACCATTCTCATGGTTCAAGGAGATAAAACCATTTTTACTGAAACTGAAAACAAATGGACCTTTAGACAGGCTACCTTTATTACTAGTGGAAGCTCTCTGGAAAAAATGAAAGAGATTTACCTTAGCTTCCATTTTCATCTGCATGCAATAAATTCCAGTGGAGTGGGAAAAATACAAATGGAAGGTAGTCTTTTCTCCAGCAATTGCAGCCTTTAATTCACTTTATGTCCTTAATGACTCTTGACTAACTCAGACAAAGGAGGTTAGCTCTGACCCCTTACAGAAATACAGACAATACTATCCTCCATATAAAACTGAAACACAAAAGATGTGTTTTCAAACAGCTGGTACAGAAATTAAATGAAATTGAAGAAGAATGCGAGTACTGAAGACTTAAGTGCATTTCTGAGAAACTAACAGAACTCCTGAGGAATTTAAGAATGCCTGTCATCTATAGCAAATATATAAGCTAAGTCAGTCAAATGAACTGTCTTGATAGCACAAAAAACCCTGACATCTGAAGAAAAATAGGTTGGTTTGTTATTGTCCAAGGAAATATTTTGCTCATTGTATATAGCATATACTCATTCTAGACTACAATTCTAATTGTGCAGATGTAGCTTTGCACTAGAAGATATGATAACTGGATAAGTAACTATGCATGTTAATGCTGTTTCTCCCAGACATAGCAGATTGGACATATTAAAGACTGTAAATAGGTATGACATTTGGATTTCAACCTGTAATCCCTAATCCCTATTATTTTCAATCTGACAGGCTAATGCAAAATGGATTCATCACCCATGGACCACAGCTTGCTTACTGCAGATATTGTGTTTATTATAAAAATAAGATTTAGAATTCTTATAGCTTTTTGAAGATGATATGAGAAGTCTGCGTTTGTTTTGTGAGAAGAATTTACGGAAAGATGAAGAGACAGCTATAGCTGAAGAAATGTGCTCTCTCCTTTCAGTAAGATTAGCCGTTACTGTATTATGAATATGTTGCATACACACCTCTGATAGAAGTCAATGGTTGCAGACATTCATGTGAAGTTCTTCTGAGGTCATAAACAGCTATGTTTGAAAATAAGTCAATGATACCTTCTCCACCTTCCAGAACAGGGGAAATAAGGTGTTTAACATTGCTTGTTTGCACCAGAAAATATGTTAACTAGCCACAACTGGAACAAGTAAAGCTGATTGCACCCCAAGATGTAACAGGTGACAGATCACATAAGCTAGGTCACAGCCTGGTCAGACATTCATGACTTTTGGGAGACCTGGGACAGAGTCAATTGCCGAAAATTAGGCATCTGGTGCTGTGTGTGTATATCCTGCCCTGCTTCCAGTTCTAGGCCTTTCAGTCTTCTGTCATGCTGGTGGCATGACAGAATAGAATAGAACAGAATAGAATAATTTCAGTTGGAAGGGACCTACAATGATCATCTGGTCCAATGATGCAGACAACTCAGCTACCTTAGGGCATCTCAGATGGCATGATGTGAGCCTGTTTAAGCAACAAAATCCTGAGCCTAGTATCCAAGCAGCACAAGGCATTCCTGAAGTGAAGTAATTAGTTTTAGTATGTTAAGCCAGTGAGGTACCTACAGTTCCAAACCCCAAATGGTGCTTTGGTTGCTCAGTGTCAATTATGTCTGGGAGTAAAGAGGTGATAATAAGAACTTCTACTTGCAGCAGATTAGCTTTGGAGACAGGAAGTTTAGGAATGAAGAAGCCCATCTTCTGTTACATGCTTATAACTAGTGTCTGAATAAAAAGTATCTTTTTCAGACAGTTTGGGTCCACTTTCAATTTTTGTACTAACTAAACTGAAAAGATATGGCAGAACATCACACCACTAAATAATGGGGTAGAGAGAAAAAAAAAAAAAGAATGAGTGAAGATCCTCCAGGTAAACAGAAGGACAAAGAATGATCATGATTTTCCTCTGTTCAGAAGGGGAACTCAGTTTGTAATAGAAAACTAGAAAACCTTAGTTTCAAGGCTCTAATTGGGCAAACTTCTTTTTTAGCTTGAAGCATTAGCAGCTAGTTAATAACATGGAGATTTCTCAAATCAGAGGGAGAGTGTTGACAGAAAGCACGAAGATGGAGAGTCCTATAAGTAAGGAGGAAACATGGAATGAGTACCGGAGTCATGAAACTAGGCTTTAAAGTGATATTAGCCTTACATAGTCTACGGTTTAAAGGGGTAAGTTCTTAGAACAGACTCTTTTACTTTTTATGTTGACATATTTCTCAGCAAAACTATTCCTGGCATTATAGAATCATACAATCATTTAGGTTGGCAAAGACCCTTGAGATCATTGAGTCCAACTGTAAACCTAACACCGCCAAGTCCACCACTAAACCTTGTCCCTAAGCACCATGTCTACATGTTTTTTAAATACCTCCAGGGATGGTGACTCAACCACTTCCCTGGGCAGCCTGTACCACTGCTTGATAACCCTTTTGGTGAAGAAATTTTTCCTAATACCCAATCTAAAGCTCCCCTGGCACAACTTGAGGCTGTTTCCACTTGTCCTATTGGTTGTTACCTGGGAGAAGAGACCGACCCCCACCTCACTACAACCTCCTTTCAGGTAATTGTAGAGAGTGATAAGGTCCCCCCTGAGCCTCCTTTTCTCCAGGCTAAACAACCCCAGTTCCCTCAGCTGCTCCTCATAAGACTTGTTCTCTAGACCCTTCACCAGCATTGTTGCTTTTCTTTGGATGCATTATAATCTAAATGGCAGTGTATCTGAATGATATCAAGACTAGCATGGGATGTTCTTTAGTAGAAACAAGGTATGGATGGTTTTTATCTGGTAGCTTAATACTCTTGCTCTTCTCAAGATCAACTAATTTTACTCAGTTTGGTTTCTTTGCTAGTAGAGATGTATTTATCTAGCCACTTATCTGATCTTAAAAGCTGTTATGTCCATTGTTATGCAAGCCTGACTCATAGTATGGATTTTTAATTTTGATTTGGTGTCACTGTTTACTCTTTTCTTACGCATTCTTCTATCTTTTGAAGTCTGACTTCCATCATAAGAGGTAGTTTTATGTGACAGGAGTGCTGAATCAGCAGAAAGGGGATTTCCCCCCCCCGATCCTATTAAAAACTATCAGTCTCTAGTAATATTTTGATAAAAATATAGGAACACTTCCCATTTAAAACTTCACCTTCCTAGACAAAAGATTTCCTGGCATACTGCACAGGATTTTTGCAGTTTACTGTTTTTTATTTGATTTATATTATTTCTTTTCTATTTGTTATTTTTATACTAGAACAAGCAAATGTGTTCTTACTTTAGAAGAAGGTAGACAGTGCAAAAGGAAAGTCACACCAATAAGTATAAAGATTGTGCTGGCATGGCTGGCTTGTGGTTTTGACTTACCTTGTCTGCAGGTGTGGCAATCTGCTGAGGACAGAGGGAAGACACAACCCTTAAAATCTATCTACATAATACATAAATGACTAATTTTCTAAGTAGGAAGCAGATACCAGATCTGTTGAAATCAGTGGGAGGTTAGGTCCCAAAATATCCTCATGCATCTAGCACTTAAGGATATATTTAAACACCGTAAGTTCTACCTATACCCAAATATCTTGTCAGTAAAGGAATGTTTCAGAGCACTCATGTAAGACACCAAGAGCTAGACTAGGTACCAAGCAATATGAAACATTAGGTGCAAGAACTTAGCATTTAGATTCATGAGCTAAGAAAACCCTTCTATCCCCACAGCAGACATACCTATCTGGTATTCCTTTTAAAGGGACTCAGTTACCTATCTCTTATAAAGCAGAGGTCATTGGATTAACATGATTTGTTAACATATGGATTAACATAATCATGACAGCTGAAGGAGAACTAGATTACAACTCTGTCAGGGGCAAATGGGTTTTAGGGCACAGCTGAGCTGAATCAACAATCCCAATAAGAAGGCTCTGGGAATTATAAATGTGTAGAGCGCTTTTGGATGTCAGTGCTAAAAGATAGTTCTGGTGAGGAAAGCTATGAAATCCCTGAAACTCAAATAAAACAGAATGACTCAATGCAAGGTGAGTCAGTTAAGATAAGGCTTGATAAGTTAAGAAGCTGAAGCTAGTAGTTCTAAGACTGTTTCTGATCACATGGGGGGCCCATCTTCAAAGGTCTTAAAGTATATGTGTGGAACCACTACAGCTTGAGCCTAGAAACTAATGCTAAGTGTTTTCCAGGTTTTAGCCAACTACCCAAACCCTCATAACTTATTTGTCCTCTTGCTCATATTAAATTCTGAGCTGATGTTAGTAATGACATGGCCTCAAAATCAGTTCTACAGTACATGGGGATTCTCCCTAAACCAGATATTTAATTAGCTGTTTTGGTATGTATAGGCAAAACTCTATGAAGGTATTATAAAAAAAATGGAGAATCTTTCCCAGTTTCTCTGTGAAAGTTGAACATTCTGTTTTCAGCTTTGTATACACAGTCTATGGGAAATAAATGATGTGCCAAGAGAATGCTGATATATTGTACACTTCACTCTCAATTATCCATGGGCTGTTTATCCAGGTTGCAGATTAACCAAGTCATGGATGCAAGACAATGGAGCTGGCTCTCTGCACAGCTGGTTGGGTTTGGCTTGGATTAACTCAGGTGCAGTTGAAGCATTTCATCAGCTTTCATGTGATACAGACCCCCCACCAATAACTCATGTAAACCTGACCTGGCTACATGCAGACTTGGTGTGGGTGTCTCTTATTCCTATTACCTTCTGTGGACTGCCAATTCTTGTCTGAGTGGCTTGGGTCAAATTTGGCTTCTTAGATCCCATTCAGAGATGATATTACCGGACCAAAGGTGGTTTTGCAAAACCTTACAGCCTCAGATTTTGAGAGGGCTTGTCAGAGTGAACTCAGTATCATGACAGTGCTCAGAGCAAATCTGATGTGGTGCTGTGTCTGAGTTAAGAAGCCTTCCCCAGTCAGTAGCACTGGAGAGTGGAGTACACAAGTACCAACTGAATAGTCTGAGTAGGCCTGGTCCCGTGCAGAGCCATCAGGATGTCTCCTATTAACGCTTCCCAGGTTGCATGATCTAGGATGATCCCAGACCCTGCTTCTGTGACAGAAAGGTTTTACAGGCTTAACTGGTAACAGAGCTACAGAACAAAGTCCTTATTTAATGCAAACTGCTAGAGCCACCGTATACATTAGCATGAGTCATTTCAGCTTGTCTTGAGATAGAGTCTGCCTGGCTACCTCTCATTTTTCATTGCTCTCTGTTGTTTTTCTGGTTGCATAAGCCAAATAAGTTTAAGTTTGCTGTATCAGCAAAACCATCAATTATGTCTGTGTTCTAGTAACCCAGTCAGCTAAAATAAGCTTCTTACTTCTCATCCTTCTGTCCTCTCTTCAATCAGGGAATATGGGACAGATTTATTTCAGGGGTCATAGACTGCCCATTGGCATTGTATGTGAGGCATATACATAGCAGCATAGCTGCTGCCACATCATGTGTTATAAGTATATTCTCTCTCTCTTTGCCTAGCAGGTGGCTGTTTCTGGCTGTCCATTTTCATGCCTACACAGTAGTCCTTTCTCCCTCATTTGAAATCAAAGACTCAGTGACAGTAGGGCTGAGTCTTGAAGTTGATGCCTTTTAGAATAGACCCTTTCAGTCCTTCTGCAGTGCTGTAACAGGCTGGTGCCACAGTGTGCTATGAGCAGAGCTGCTGAGGTGAATACATGGAGTATCTTATTTGGAGGAAAGAATGAGACAATGGCATGTTTCTGTAGAGCTGTGCATACAGCCAGAGAAATTGCAAAGATCCTTTTTTTGGTTTCCAGTCAACTTAATTTGAGGAAAATTACTTAGTAAAATGTCCCAAATGGAGGCTCAGGAAATTATCCCATATTCTTTTCCTATTTTGGAGAGAGAATGGGAGCTCCAATCCTCCATTTTATAAAACAAGATAGAGCTCCCAGGAATGTTCCTTTAAGAGACACACTAGAGTCCTACTAGCTCTTGGATTACTACCCAAGAGAGTAGCTCATTCTGGAAGCTAGCTCTTCCTCATTGCTTCCCTTCTCTCTCCCCTCCCTCACCCAGAGCAAGCATGCCCACAGGAAAATTGATCAGTTTGCCTGGATCTGGCCTCTTCAGGGAATTTTGATAGCAACAATCTAACTTATTCCCTGCTATCAGTCAAATGTCTTCAGTCCACAGCTGGAAGATAATTACTTTTTATTGTAGAGTCATTTAGTCAATTTATGTGACTGAAATTATTGATGGCTGACAAGGAAAAAGAGATGAGTATGCCCACATAGGAAAATTCACAACCATGATGATCTACTCTTTGACAGAGAATGTGGGCCAGGGTATCACACATTTGTACTTACACTATTCAGCCCAAATCTAAAAACTTGTCACTTGTTACAGATTCCCCAAATAGGAGGAGAACTGACTGAAGTACAGAAGTTTAGGACTCAGGCTTGCAGTCAAATTATTGTGTTTCAACAGCTTACTGTGACGAACTGAGCTGTGGTTAACTGTGTGAATGCAACTGAAGCTGTATGACTTCATGTAACACTTTCTCAGTGTAGGCTGACAGTCTCTATATGCCAGCTGAGCAGAAGTTGTTAGGCCACAGAAACTTGATGAGGAGTAACTTGATGCAATTATTACTAAGTTTTCATTTTACATGGTTCAGATTCCTTCCTTTTTAAAGTGAAAACATGAAACTGTGTCTTGGTAGACAATATCTGACATGAGGAGGAGAAGGCAGAAAGGACAGATTGTCTTCTCTGAGCTGAGCTGGTCTGAAGTTCCAGTCTGAGGAACTATCTGTGTGGCACAGATGCTTTCAGGACTGATGGTTTTTCATCAAAAACTGTTGGAGATTTGGAGAGTTAAAAATAGCTCCTACTTCATTAGCCAAGACCTCAAAGACTTCAAGCACAGGTGCAGAGATTTCTACAGGGATGAGAGAGGAAAGATCACTCTCAGTGGAACTGCTGTGTCCTTGAGAGTGAAAAATCACAAGTCGGTTTTCTGTTTCTTGTTGCTGAATGGAATACAACACTTAAACTAACCCAGGCCTCAGAGAAAGAATTAAGAGATCAGATGTTGATTCTAGTAATGCTTCCTTGGATTATTCTTGGTTTTGAAATTATTTGAATGGAAGCTACTGTTCAATTGATAACATGTGAAAATGTGTGATGACTGGCTCCCATGAACAGTGAGAAAAATGGATTCATGGAAAGTATGGTATCTGATCAGAATATTAATAATCTCCTTCCCTTGTACATTAGACCAGCAAACACTTAAAAAAAAAAAATCTCTGTCATGAACATCTGTTACCAGTCAAGCAAATGCTAACAACAGTAAGCAGCCTTTCTTTCACCCTGTGCAGAGGTTCATCATTACACATCTCCAAGTTAAAAATGAAGGTCAGGCTGGAAAGGTGAGAAACCTAAGAGTTCTACAGCAAATACTCCAAAAAAACCCCAAGGTTATAGCTCTGAGCTCTCCTCCCAAGTATCATTCTAATCCATAACTTGGAGAGATGTCATCTTTGTAGTACAAACAGGAAGAGATAGCATAGCAACAAGAACATAACAGTGTCTGAGCAATGGTTTTAATGAAGAAGAGAGCCGTAAGAAGAGTTCAGCTAATGGCAGCAGAAGAGGAAAACAGTACAGTCAAGGAACTTCTTAACTTTGAGAAACTGAACTTTTTTTTTTTTCTGGCTGAACTGAAACGTTTAAACATCTGTTGAAGCTTATCAACTTCATCAGAATTTAATACATTATTAAAATAAGCCAGTGATTGAAAACTTTAACAAGTGAAATGTTTTGACTAATGGTATTACATGGGGATTTGAAGACTGGGACCTACCAAAAAATGGGTCGAGATTATTATAGTACTAAATAGGCTGAGATTCTTACAGCACTAAGATGTAATGTAGCATTGTAATTATTTCACATTTTTTACAGCTGTATCAAGATGCCTTAAAAATATTAACACAACAGCTGCTCTAATTTTTATAGTTTATACAGTTTTTTCCTCTATTTGTGGTCAGAAAGCTAAGCAAAAGGAATCTGTTTTATGTGTTGATCTGGCATGAAGATTGAGTTATTTCTTAGAATTCCTTGCATGAAGACTCTCAGCCTTAGATCTATCATCAAGAGACCCCATCTCCCTGTATAGTCATGCTCTTGATATCTAGACATATCAGATAAAAAGCTGTCTAAAGATATCAAGAGAGCTCATAAGTCTGGGAGTGAGGTTGGTAGACTGGCTATGTGAATGAAAATGAATCTTGAAGGTATGGTATGAAACAACTAAATGGACTCAGCAGAAAGGAAACCATATTGCAGTGATGAATGACAGAGCAAGTATTTTGGCTGAATGAGCTCAGTTTACGGTGGTGGTACAATAAACTTAGTTCAAAATTCTGTTCATTTGTTTTTTACCTGCACTATTCCTTTGTACTCCTTTAGGGTTCCTATCACAAGCATCAGAATACTTCAACACTTTGAAAATTCACTAACTTAAAAGAACTGGAAAGCTGCAGTGTCAGTTCTGTAAATGCCATTAGAATCCACTTAAAACTAACTCACATTTTTGTTAGAAATAAAAAGCAGAAAGGAATTCGACAGGTTACATTCACTCTGCTGCTTTTGGATAGTTACATAATGTAATTCAATTCAAATGCTATGTAAAACCAGGTATGATTTATTTTGTCACTCACTAGTCTTCTTAAAGTTAGCTGACCAACACACATATGCACATATATATGCTGCCCAATACAATTCCCTTCTTGTAGCTCTATTTATAGATCTATTTCTAAGCTCTGAAGCAACTTGGTAGAATTACACTATGAGCTTGTCATTCTCAAACACAGTTCATCAGTACTGTACACAGTACTCAAAGTCATGAAATTTATATGATGACCTTAAGACTTTTCTACTTATTTTACTGGAAAGTCTTCCTGTTATGTCTTAGGTTTTTAGCCCTCTCTATGTTAACAATTCAGAGCCCTCAGCTGATCAGCTAGACATCCCAGTTTGTTTCCTCCCAGTCACAAAGTTTTTCCCATTTATAGTAGAGATTTTTTTGTTATTGCTCTGTAACTGCAGCATTTTCAAGCATTAACTGCTATACAATTACTGTTATGACAGTCTTCAAGGGCATCTGATACTGCGTGATAGCATGATGCTTCTCTGTATTGCAGATGCTTCCCAGCTTTGCATCACTAATTAAGTTCTTAGAAAAAGGCCCCTATGCTTTGCTTTTCTTGAGCTCCTGTTAGCCATTATGCCTTTCACTTTCCATTCAGAGCTACTGTCATTAATGAAAACTGAGAAGAGGATACATCATGTAGTTTTCTCAGAAACTCAGACTGTCAATGCTTAATGGCTTCTCCCCCCTCCCCCAATTTCTCATTTATATGGCTCAAAATTCTGCTCTTTTTGTTTTCTTATCCTCTGCCAGGTCTTATTCAGCTTCATTCTCACTTTACCTCTACCTTTTCTGTGTTTGAAAACATAATTTTACCCTCATTCTCTTCCCTCTGTCAGTATACTTCTGCATTCCTTTGTGGACTCTTCTTCCTTCTTATCTTTCCCATAGCACTTGCTATCTTAGGTTATCCTTTTGCTTCCTGATCTTGCCATGCTTTTGCTTTTTTTCCTAAGGACTTGAAAAACTTCAGTGACTACCATGAGCTTTTAAGTGACTGAATGTCTTCTTCAACCAGGAGACTCACCTAATGGGACCCTTGTGTCACTTGTCCCAACATGAAAGATAATCAGTTAATTCTTCTAGCTCTTATCAGAAGTCTCTTCAACTTTACAGTCTCATCTAATTTATATTCTTACTAAATGCATCCTGACAAGCAACACATTTTCTACTGGATCTGCTCAAATGACAAGTCTACAATTTCTTAGCCAGGACTCTTGGGTAATAAAAACCTGCCTCTTCACTATGCTTTTAAGAGTGTTCAGTCCTTTATTCTCTCCCTTCTGTCTGAGACTCATGTTTCCATCCCCTTTTCAGCATCTTGAAAATCATTTATATTTTCCTTGGCTTCTCAGTCCTGGCCCTTTTTTTTCTTCCCCTTAGTGAAAACAGTTTGTCTTTTCTTCACTGCCATCTTGCTTTTTCTATTAATTTTCTAACGGAGCAAGTCCGTGTCTCAAACCCTCTTGCTCTGGCCTCATCTCCCTCTGTCCCCATGGTCTTATGTTACCCCTTTCATTTATGTCTGTTCTTCAGATTTTGCCCAATGTATGTTTGAAAATCTGAAGTTGTTTGTGCTTCTGGCATTCCTCCCACAAATACTCAAACTCACATTCTGTGTTGATCACTGCCTACGTTCTAGCACTCAGGTCTTCCCTCATGAGTTCTGTCAATTGATACTTCCTGCATTACCAGACTCTGTGAAGTTTCCACTCAAGGACAATGTAGACCCTGAAACCTCCACATCCAGTAATCCTGATTGTCTCAGCAAATCTTAAGATTTTACTCGCTGAAGGCTTAGCCCCATTAATGTCTTTTCTTACAAGTTCCCATCTCTAAAGAAATAAAGAAAATTCTTCTGCTTTAGCCTCCATGCTTCTGACTTCATGCCTTTATAAGCTTCTGTGTGGGTCAATGCTGCCAGCTCACTGAGACTCAGCAGTTAGTTAGCTATTTTTCAGCTGTGATCAGTCAAAAGCAGGAAGCTCTCTTAACACCATTGGCTGCAATGCCTCAATCCTACTCATGAAAGAAAGTTGTGATTTGAGAAGCTGGGAATATTCCAAAAAAACAGAACTGAGAGCTTTAAGAATGTTACCTGAAAAGGACAAAAGCCAGTGAGTGAATAAAAAGCAAAACATTCTAGAATGTTCTACTAACTCAAACATAACATTTTTAAAACTGTGAAAGAGGTATTTATTTAAATTGAACAATCTTTCATAAATCAATGAGAATTTGAGTGTCTTGGACTATGTTTTTTTGGCACAAGATTTGTTTGTATAAAGTTTTTTTTTTCTTTCCTTTAAGCTAGTAAATTTAAAGTTCCAGTTTCCATACAGTTTTTTTTTCACGGTAGTTTGATGGCATTTTAGTTGGAAACTGAGGCTTTGGTTAGATTGTAATAATTACTGTTTGTCTTAAGCAAGCAAACGTGCAATTACTTTTTTGTAAAGGTGAAATTACTTTGCATACCAATGTCACTTATCCTATTGCAAAATTCCAGAGTTCTTACTACCTTATCATTTTTTGGCCATGATAGATACCAAAAGAGCACTGGATGTTCTCCTACAGAGCAACTATATGGATCAGTTCCATTACTATAATTCCTTTTATGCCGCAATTCCCTAATCCCCTCCTTTACAGTGTCTCCACAACCTGCATTTCCTTTGGCAAAGGAAGGGGAAAGAAATCTCTATATACTTACTTCAGATTTGATTTTTTTTCAGAGCAGAACTCTTCTCTGCTTTTTTGAGTGTTGTCCCATCAACCAGTCTCCTATTTTCCTCTTATATGGAAGGCCATCAACTTCTTCAGTTTTGACCTTTAATACTGTATGTGCATGGATATGCTTTCTTGAAACACAGGGGAATTTTTGGTTTTAATCCAAACTGAAAATTGGGAGGACAGAGAACTTCCCAGCTCCTTTCAGAACTCTCCTGAAATGTTCTGGCATATATTCAACTTTTTATCTTTAGCTAAACCTAAAATGACCTAAAATGATATTGCTAGCTTGTTTTTTTCATCTGTATCAGTTTGCCTAACTCTAGCTCAGACAACTTGTTGACTTTTTGCTTGTCATGGGATAGAAATATTCCTTCCTCCTTCCTCCCAAGAGTTATGCTTTCTACAGCTCAAGACAAATACAAGCATAGGATTGTGAAATCCCTCAGAGGAGTAATATGACTGCAACAAATGTCATGAAGGAAGATGAACAGCAAAACCAAATTAATGAACTGGGCCAATTCTACAGGCGCTTTCAGCTTGGTCTCAGGAAGGAATGGTAAGATACTGTTTTGTCAGGAAAACTACTAGAAGTCATAGTAGGCCTTGGGCTAAATCCTCAACAGGTTGCAATATGGGGGTTCATTGTCTTAAATGAAACTACACCAGTTCATGCAAGTGGAAGAATCAGTCCATTATACTCCCTCTCAAATAGTAGCTTAATAGCACTGGAGTGCCTTTCAAGCAATTCCCAAATATTATGTGAAGAAAGGACAGGAGGTATCAAAGCCATGACATCTGATTTATTTCTTTAATTGCTCTCTTTTTTGGTTTTGTTTTTGTTAGCATGTGGTAGAGTCTCAGCAAAGCCAGTTAGGGAATTAGAGGATTAGTGTTATATTGCTATATTCAGGGCCCTTTAATTGTGCTTCCAGCAAGAAATAAGAAGAATGGAAGGGCAGAATGACCAGCAGCTGCAGTGAAGGCATGCTACAAGATGATGCTGGAGATTAATATTTTCCTTTACATCTGAAGAGATGACCTGTTGTCCAAGCATGGCAGCTGCAAAGGGATGCAATCATTCATTTTGCTCTAAGCTCAAATGTTCATGCTGGGCTTACTGCACTCCTGCTATATTCATATGTTGAAAATAGGCATATGTCTAGGAAATGGATTTTAGAAGTGTAACATTCCTCTGGGTATTCTATGGCTCTAAAGAAGCGCAAAGAGCAGGCATTGTTGCAGAGCAAAAACGTGGGAGAGTTGTAAAGTGCATTGTTCCTGCAGCAGAACATCCATGAAGCTATGCTCAGTCTGTACAGCTGCCTTCAGCCAAGGTGTAAGTCCTCTGCAATTGCTAAGTGCTTATCTCACTGATACCAGAAGGTGCAATTTCAGCTAGAATGATTATAGCTCAGAAAGCAAAGGCCAGACTCAGACCGCAATAAGTCGGAGGAGTTACTGTCATCAAAATGAATCTGGCCTTAGATATTCAAAGAAAGGAGTAAATGAAGAGCCAGAGAGGATCATATGCTCAGTATGCATGGCCTCCATGACAGAGTATGCATATTTCTTCCAGGTACTCTTATACACAAGCTGTGATGCTCAGTTTTTTTGGCTGCATAACTACTTGGAAATGTCCCACACTGTTTGATAAGGCCCAGATGGTAACCAGATGGCTACATGTGACTCTTTGGAAGTGCTGCTGCAGACGGGGACTAAGAAACTGAAGTAAGTCTACAAACATCTCCCTCTCTTTCCCATAACTTTTATTAATACGGAGTGGAGATTACCATACTATATCCCCACTGTTAAATAACGGCAGATGTTGGGGGGGGTTGCAGATCATTTTCCCATTTCAGGAAAAACAGAAACAGTTTGACCAGAGTCTAGGCATTTTCCAATGATGACTTGTTTACTTACTTGATATATCCTCATTGTCAAATTTGGGACAGTTTTAAACTTGAAATTGCTATGAAAACCCATAAATACTACACTATCTTCAGGAATATAGCAAACTCTGCTCCAGCTACTCCCTTTCTAAGAGCTCTCCCTTTGACTAACTTAGCAGCCATCCATTTCTTAAAGGGAAAGGTACACTCTCATGTGCACAAACCACCTAACAGATGACATGCAGGCAAATAACATACAGGGAAAGCCATCTTCTGGAAATCTTGGCTCTGACACCAATGACTAGCTCTTGAGAGAATTTCTTTATAAAAGCTTATTCCAGCTACAGAGATGCAAACAGAACTAAGTCTCTTGCCATTTGTTAGTAACATCACTTCCCAAACCAGAATTAAGAAAGAGTTGTAACATTTGTTCTACAGTACTTTTCCAGACACTATATTGCTTACAGTAAGAAAGAGAACTTACAGGACAGTGATGATTCATTCTGTCATGGTATTTTCCAGCCACATTCAAAGACAAGGTGGTGACTCAACTGCTTCTTCCAGTCACGTATCAGGAACTTGTAGTAGAATTTGAGCCAATTTTTTTCATTTCTCAAAACCATCAGCTGCCCATACTCTTCTCTAAGTCATCATACTCTTTTCTAAACATAACAGAAAAGCCTCTTATTATACAGAAAGGCTAAAAGATTATTTAGCATAACCTGTAATACCAGACATCTTTCTCCCCCTCTCACACATTGTTTTAGTTTGCAGTCAATGAAAATATGCTGATGTGAAGATTTAGAGATACAAATGGGGCCTGGAGTATTTAAGCATTGTTAGTCTAATATTGCTACAATGCCATGAAAAGTTAACATATCGCAGTTTCTACAGTGTGGAAATATTCTCTTTTTGCAGGAATTTCTTTTGGCAAGTTCTTCATAAGAATTTATTTGGCTCCAGATGGATTGTATCTTCTCACCCTATTAATATTTCCTAATGTTGGTCAGTGATTTACTGTAAAGTTTCTATTTTACCTTAGTTTAGAGCCTATTATGCAGTCATCACACAATAAAATACCTTCATAATGATACCTGACATAAACATTTCAAAATATCTGAGTTTAATGGTACCAAAGCTTCACGGCATCAAACTCTATATACTCCATGAGTCATAAATTAAATAATTTTCAGCTCTATAGGCAAAGGATGCATTATGCTGGTTTGTAGTTAAAAACATTAGATATTTATTAGGGACATAAACCAGTTAGATAATGCACGTGCATTGATAGGAAAGTGTACGTGTTTGTATGCATGAAGGAGATACAAGACAGAGAGGCAAAGGGATAGAAGGGAGACATCTGTGGTGCGGAATAGATTTAAATGCAGGAAAGTATTGCCACTCAGAATAAGAATCAAGATGTTCTTTTTAAATATCATAGCTGTCATTTTGATGGGAGAAGCAGCCCATCACAATTATGTTCATTGCAGCTTAAAGCTTTGCTAGGAGTTCACCAGGACCTAGTTGAATGTTAATATTTTTCTGATTTGGCATTTTGAAACTGTACATTCTGTTAATGAACTTCTGTCAAAAGATTCATTACTTAATCATTACTCTATCTTTAATAATGCATGTTTTAATGATTTTTGCCCCTTCAATATTTGCTCTCTGGGTGTTTCTCACTGCTGACCATTATGAACTTTAATTTTGATGTGGTTTAAACTGTTCAGTCTTACTAAGAACGCAATAAAATCAAGAATCGGGAAGATCCAGTGTAGCTCTGGGAAGACCCTACCGAAGAATTTGTTTTCTGTTTTCATACTGCCATCTTGAGTGTAAGTATTAAAACTACACTTATTACACAAGCAATCATGCCTTTGCTTTCTTCCACTAAAATATCATCTTGCATGCTTGACAGTGGGTTTTAAATACTGCCAAATTAAAACAGTTGTGCTTTATACACAGGAATGTAAATAAGTAAAGGTGAAACAGGTCATCTGTGATGACTGTTCAATACTACCACAACATCATGTTGAACAAACAGAAACCCGTACTAGGCAGTAAAATGTTTATTTGCCTTGTCATATACGTTGGTTAGAAGAAATATTTCCATTTTCAACAAAACCCAGGAAATACCTGAATTAAGAATTACTTTTTGTCTTTTCCAACATGAAGACATTTTTGTAGGTCCCTGAATTCCAGGAACGTGATGAGAGGGTACTAGTTTGTAAGCGTTGAACATTTATTTCCCCTTATTTTCATATTCTCACATTTTACATAAGAGTCTGTTCTGTTCTTTTTCTGTCACTGTCTTCAAGAAGTAAGGAACAACCCCACAATGCCTAGCTTCCATTTTCCAAGTTGGCTAGTGATTTAGAGACTAACACAACCTGATTCTCAGACAGTTTTGAGCCACTTGCTCTCCCATCAGGCTACCTTAAGGGCAGTCACAGGCTGCTGGCTGAGAAGGCTGAGATGCTGTGGCTTAATGAATTATTGGTGATCAGCCGAACCTTGCTGCTCATAAGGGCCAGTTGAAATGGCTGATCTTGTGCTTACAAGGACTCCTTCAGGATAGCATGATAATGGGCAGGTCATTAATAGATGTACGTACGGATAAAGCCTTACAGTTCTTATTTATCAAAGCCATATGTGATGATGTATCACCTGATATACATGAATCAAGGTCTTCAGAGATTGCCAGCTAGAAAATGTGAATAAGGGCTATATTCTGTATGGCTACACTGATTTAACAGAGCTTCTTGCCATTCAAGAAACAGTATTCATAAACTGGTAGTCCCTTGCAGAAAAAAACCCCAAGCCCCTCCCCCTCCCCCCAACCCAGAAAAAGAAATCCAAATCTTTGATAGTCATACAAAAGGCATCACACCGAATATTTGTTTAGTTATGAATAAGAGCTATTTAGCTATATTAAGACCAGGAAAGGTTCATGTGCAAGGAAAAGCCATATTTTAAGATTAAAAAGATTAAAAGATTTCATCTGGCAAGTTCCCCATTTTTTTTCAGTCAAATACAATGACAGCTTTTACAGAATTATTGTAATTTTTGTGGTCATTCTGACTTTGTAATAGAAGAAGAGATGAGCAGATATAATTCCTTAATCAGTCTTTCTTCTTTGCTTAAGTGATGCATGGAATGACCATGTGGAACTAAAATTATATTTCTGCCTGCCTATTTTACTTGTGATTGTGCTTAAGACAGGCACAAAATTATAATTAGACTTTACATATATATTCAGACAATACTCTTGACTGAGTGGGCTGGAGAGGCAGATGGGTTATATCATTATGGAATTCCTTATCACCAAAGAGAAAAGAAGAAAAGAAAAATAATTTTATTACAGATACATAGCAGGGAGCACTGAAAAGCTTCCTAAAGGAAGTTAACAGCCATTGTCCTAAAAACATGTGATGCCAGGTTCCCGCGGATGGGTCAAATTTAGGCACATTTCATTGTGCCTCAGAATCTCTGGCACACTTTGAAATACATCGTCATTAATCGCTCTTTTCAAACTTACTTGTCTTTTTTTCTTTTAATGCCTACTTTTTTTTTTTTTCCCCCATTAAATGCCTACTTGAAAGCAAACCTACTTTCTCAAATGCATGTATTTAGACAAGTGGCCTTACATCCTCATAAGCTAACTGAAACATGTCATAAATTGGTCAAATAGTTGACAGTAACTTTTGGAAAATGAGTGTTTGCCTAACAAATTTGCCTTTGAAGCACATTGCATCTGGAATGCATTCTTCTTTTCAGTTGAGAGGTGATCTCTCTGAAATAGTAAACACTGCTACTCAGAACATAGTGTGGTATGAAAAACACCATGTCTGTTCTTGGCCACGTTTTGAACCGGACACAAATGGACACAGTTGTTGGGAAGCTGGTATTTTTCATGTAGCTTGGGGGAAAAAAGGAAGGTAGGAGGTGAATCAATGCTGGAGAAGTGTGCGCTATCATAAAATCTTTTTGGTTCATTTAGTTTTGCTTTTGTCTTCTAAATTGGCAAAAGAAGTGGCTTGTACAGTTTTTAATATCATAATAATTATAGCATTGAATATAAACAAATACCATAATATAATGATTATGTGACTGCAGGATTGCTGTCATTAATTCCCTTAATTAACAATAACCACACCTAAAGAAATAACTTTTTATGTAACTGTTTTCTTTAACTATGAAAATTAGTCTTAAACTTTAAAAAATTGTGTATTTATGACTACACGGAAGAGAGCTCACATTCCATTTAGATGCCTAGATCAAATGAATGTTTCCACGAACTACACTTTCATTGTTCCTGCTGCATGCTAAACAACTATAAATATCTGGTTGCCTTTTTTAAGCTTTATGTAATGTGAATCATTAAATTCAGAACTTTTCAAAATGAGCCCATATTTGCAGAGATTATAACCCTCATTCCTTCCTTTTCTGTCTTTTTTTAACTGCAGTTTTTGGCTGCCACTGACAATTACTGTCTTACTGCTTATCTGGGATCTGTATCTACCTTTTTCACATTTAGATTGTAAGTTTTGGGGGCAGGAATCATCCTTTTGTTCTGTCTTTTTACAGTGCCTAACACAAAGCAGGTCATGTGCTTCTGCTATATACTTAAGTATATCAACACTCTTGAGCAACTACGAAAAAGAATATTTCTCAGTTCACCTAAGAAAAAAAACAAAGAAAAAATCCTTCAAATATTAAAATAATTACATCAAGAATATAGAAGGAACTATTCTCACAGTCTCACACAGCCTCTATGTTGCAACTCCAGCAGTGATATGTTAAAAAGGGCAGAACTCAAACACTGATAGTGTCCCATTATAGGTACCCGCTCTGAGAAAAACAAAGCCATGATGGAGACAGTCCAAAGAACAAGATAAACAATGTTTAGAAGCAGAATATGAAGGAATTGAAATAGTTAAATCTAAGGAAAAAAAATCTAATGGAGTACATATGATAATAATCTTCCACTGTATAAAACAGCTTTTAGTAGAGAAGATGAAAGGAATAATAAGAAATTCATTTTCCTTGTACTGAAGTTGGCACAACTGAAGTTGGGATGATAAAGCACTGGAGCCTAGGAATGCTATGGTATCTCCACTGGAGTGACTCAGACAAACTATCCAAATAGCTGGTATGTATTTGACTCTCCTCAGTTCAGCATCTGGTTAAAAGGATCCCTTCTAACCCCTTACCCTTATGTAATTCTGTGATGTCTAGGTGAGGACATACTGAACTCCCAGTAATTTTTAGACCACTTGATCTACTATTCAGCAATTTAAATTTGCACAAAATGAGAAGTTATCCATTTATAAGAGTATTGGGTTTGTGTGGCAAGGTTTTGGTAGCAGGGTTGCAACAGGGGTGGCTTCTGTGAGAAGCTGCTAGAAGCTTCCCCTATGTCCAACAGAGCCAATGCCAGCCAGCTCCAAGATGGACCCACTGCTGGCCAAGGCCAAGCTGGTCAGTGACAGTGGTAGCGCCTCTGAGATAACGTATTTAAAAAGGGGGAAAAAAACCTGCTGTGCAACAGCAGCCAGGAGAGAGGAGTGAGAACATGTGAGAGAAACAGCCCTGCAGACACCAAGGTCAGTGAAGAAGGAGGGGGAGGAGGTGCTCCAGGTGCCGGAGCAGAGATTCCCCTGCAGCCCGTGAGGAAGACCATGGTGAGGCAGGCTGTCCCCCTGCAGCCCAGGGAGGTCCACAGTGGAGCAGATATGCACCTGCAGCCCGGGGAGGACCCCACGCCAGAGCAGGTGGTTACACCCAAAGGAGGCTGTGACCCTGTGGGAAGCCTGTGCTGGAGCAGGCTCCTGGCAGGACCTGTGGACCCGTGGAGAGAGGAGCCTATGCTGGAGCAGGTCTGCTGGCAGGAGTTATGACCTGGGGACCCACGCTGGAGCAGTCTGTTCCTGAAGGACAGCAGCCCATGGAAAGGATTCAAGCTGGAGCAGTTTGTGAATAACTGCAGCCCATGGGAAGGACTCATGTTGGAGAAGTTCACGGAGAACTGTCTCCCGTGGGAGGGACCCCACACTGGTGGAGCAGGAGAAGAGTTTGAGGAGTCCTCCCCCTGAGGAGGAAGGAGCGGCAGATACAATGTGTGATGAACTGACTGTAAGCCCCATTCCCTGTCCCCCTGCGCCACTGGGGGGAGGAGGTAGAGAAAATCAGGAGTAAAGTTAAGACCAGGAAGAAGGGAGGGGTGGGGGGAAGGTGTTTTAAGATTTGGGTTTATTTTTCCTTATCCTACTCTGATTTGATTGGTAATAAATTAAACTAATTTCCCCAAGTTGAGTCTGTTTTGCTTGCGATGGTAAATGGCGAGTGATCTCTCCCTGTCCTTATCTCAACCCACAAGCCTTTTGTTCTATTTTCTCTCTCCTGTCCAGCTGAGGAGGGTAAGTGATAGAGCGGATTTGGTAGGCACCTGGCTTCCAGCCAGGCTCAATCCACCACAATAAGGAACCATAGAGGGAAGGGAGGAGATGCAATTTAAGGAGAAGCTTGGACACGTACATTTAAGTAATATACATATCTGTTTTCAGCATGTGCTGCAGATTCAAACCAGGATATTAAGGTCAAATTAGTGAAACATCAGGAGTGGGTATCTACACTGAAAATGGTGGCAACTTTCCCATCTGCTGAGAGCTGTTAAGTAACAGATTCCAGCTAACTTCCCAGAAAACATCTAGGCTATGTAGGATCACGTCAAGTCCTAGACTCCTACTAACATATAGTGACTCTTAAGTGGCCCAACAAAACAGCAACATAGATCCTTTTATAGTATACTACTCCTGTGGAAAGACAGAGGCTAGGAAGTTTTGGAAAGGGGAGACACATTAATACGTATTCCAATTCAGCATGCTATTGGGAATTTATTTAGCACTGATCTGAAATGTTCTGAGTTACTTTTCTCAGTACGATACATTTCAAAAAGCAAAAAAGCAGTATCGCAGGAGACCAAGTAAAAAGGAAAATGGAGCTACCAAAAATCGCAACACTAAGCAGCAGTAATGGTGCATCCAAATCCTCTTCAAACACAAAGAGCAAGAGGATAATTCTCTACAGGCCACCAGTGGAGAGGCTTCTATAGAAAAAACTTTGATTAATGTTCAAGCCATAATTCCCTTCAGGAAATCATGGAAAGGTCAGTAGTGAAAAGTGCAGGTTGCCATGCCTTGAGACTGCATTATCTGCACTTTATTTATATGTTCTTAACTTTAATTTTTGGTATGGAAATTTGAGATAGATAATGGGAAAATGAGAAAGAATAACAATTTAAGAAAGCATTTGTCTAATTAGAATATATGCAAACCAAATATAAAGTTTTCTGTGAAGCTAGTTTAATTACAAGTAGTTTACTTTCTTTCCAAATATGAGAAATGAGAAATAAGCTCACTGGCATGTTTGATAAAAGAGCAATGGTTGTGGAATATGTCTTAGGAGAGGAGCCGTTAAACACAAACGCTCTCTTATGATGAACTCTCATCTGATGTTGAAGAGACATTTGATTTTTGTATCTTTGGAAAACTCAGCAACACTATTCCCATTTTGAAAGGGATGCAGGGCTTGGCATACTACTGTATTGTGGTGCAGAGACCACTTGATGGTGGTGTTGTGCAGTACCCGTGGAAAAGCAGCCTCTGAGAAGCTGCACCAGCTCTCATTCTTTGCAGCCAGGATAATAAGCATGAATGCAAGAAGCCCCAGGACTCCTTCAGCTCATGGCTAGTGTTGCCCACTAACTAATATATTGACGAACCCATATGGTACAGACTCCCTTGGAACCGGAAATAATTTAGGCTCAGTTTGAAGACATTTTAACAAATCCATACCTAGCATGAGTAAAGTACCTCTGCAATATCTTCCCATTTTCTATAAAACTAAATTTTTCAGACTCTCCACAAAACAGTTCAAGCTAAAAAGCAGCTATGGGCTCATCCTATTACTGATCTCTTTTCATGTTGCCAAAGGTTTATGAACTTATTCCCTTAGCCTAACTTCTCTCTTTCTCTGGCTGATACTCATTTAAGCGTTGGACAGGTCACAGCTGGGATAAGGAGAGCAACCCAGCAGAATGAGAAGTCATTGCAGTCTTAGCACTAATGTCCAAGTGGGATAAATCAGCCAAGCCTAAACATGCTTTTGCAACTAAGGTGTCTAAGGTAACACGAGTTAGCTATTTTAAAATGAGCTTGGCTGCTTTCCCTTTACACTTGGGCACTGACAAACCCTCAGCCAGTTGTGCCCCCCCATGACAAAATCACTTCTGTTTTTCACAGCAGGTAGATAGCTGTAATGCTAGCAGGGCTGTTTCAAGGTGGCCCTGGACATTGCATGAACAGCTGTGCACAGACTGTTACCGTGAGCAGGTGATGTTACTCATGCAATCCTATGCAGTTGGACATGGCTTCAAATTAGGACAAATGCCTGGGGCTGAGGTGTTTCAGGTATTGTAGTGCACTGGTAGCTGGTGCTTAAAAATACACAGTTCCTGAGAGCTGCAGGTCCTGTAAAATCTCACTGGAAATTGCTTCATCTTTGTGTCTACTGACAGCTGACAAGATCCATCACCTTTCTAAGTCACCCCCACCCTCCCGTGTTTTTTTGACACTGGGTGATGAAAAAGGTGAGGAAAGATTTAAAGCAGAACACACAGGTACCCAACCAGCCAACACTGGTGCTCTGAGTAATATCTATTAGATATTCTTGTGTTGTAAGCCCAGTTTGCACATGCACAGAGTACCACATGGGTGTCTATGGATGCCCTGTCTTCCACCGAACAGGTCTCCATCTCCTCATAGCAAATCTAATGCTAGATCTTGTGTGCTTCTGCTGTCTTTGTGCTAGGTGTAACTTCACCATCAGTTTAAGCCAATCTAGCTGCAAATTGCTGCTGAAATGAGAAGTTCTACCCTTGTTCTTTGCTGTGCATTTGTGTGCAAGCTGACAAGCAAAATGGGGCTCATTAACTGTGCTGTGTAGGTGGACTGTAGTTCAATAGTTTGATAAAAAAGGGTATTTCATAGTCTGTTCTGGTGCATTGAGAAGCCTTTTTCACATTGTCGCAGAGGACTTTTCTATTCATGTCTTTTTCAGACAAGATGGCCTGAGAAATCAGAGCACATCTTTAGTTACAGTGTTTGGGAGCACGGAAATGTTTCAGTGGATACCTTTCTAGATGAAACTATAATGAGAATGTGTTAAGAGTGGGGCATTTGGCCATCAGGCAGGGACAGGTGCTGATGCTTGGCAGAAAGTCTCCATAGGCAGATATCTAACTGTGGTCCTGTGTTCAACATTAACTGCTAGCCTATCAGCACCCAAGTTGGCCAAAATGTTTTAACTGTGCTTATCACTTCACTGAAGCATCTTATAAAATATATGCTCTCACTCTCTGTCTTAAGGTGAAGAAATGTGGTGAGAGGGTATAGGAAGTCACATATGACAGGAAGAGCATGAGTCTCAAACTTCTCAAGCTCAAGGAGAGCTGAAATCTTATTTCTAGAGACTGGGAATAAAAACTATTAGTATAATAGTATATTGCCAAAATACTATTTAGAATCAAAACATGTTACCATGTTCTTTGCAACATGTACACAGAACTCTGCCTACCACCGGTATATTGGTTTTGCAGTTGTAGGAAGGAGGAGCATTACACGCATTTACAATGACCAACAGAAACTGCACCCAAAGGCATTTGAGTGCCGAGTTTACATGGACTCTGGATTAGTTCACTGGCCACTGCTGTCTGGCAGCAGATTGATCTCAAGGCAGTTTACTTCGACCTGTAAGCACAGTTAGCAATCAAACAGAAAAGCAATTATCTAAATATGGAATTTAGTCAACATTGCCATCCAACGTTTATTGGGTTGGACTATAAAACAGAAATCAGTTTCAATGCCTGTGAAGTTACTCTTAGCTGGCATAAATCATGGCATTTCAGTACTAACGTAGGCGCTGAATGATTTTTGTTTTTTTAAAAATTTATTTTTATTTCCCATCCTTAAGGATCACTAAGCAAGAATTGAAATGAAACAGTTATGAATGTTTGCCAAGTATCTGTGTTCATCAACAATTTTCAACACGCTTGTGTATTTACCACAAAATGACTCACACAAAGTATGTTTCTTGGCATTCAGATGGGAAGATGAATGAACTACAAGGTAAATGATGAAACTAATGTTTATGACTTAGGAGTAGAGCAGTAGAGCCTTTGACCAATTATATCTGAACTGGCTGCTATATCGATTTGTGCCAGTCATATTGGTCATTATGAAAATTGAATTAGGAGGCTGACCCCATATGAACCTCTATATTTTCCAAATGTTCTAAGGTCCCAAAATAAAAATATTTTTTTTCAGGGTAATTAGTAAATTAATTGTCTGTGAAAAAAATTGAAGTATTCAAATTTTGCTTTAGCAACTTCTCAAGTGATCATTACTATGTAAATGACTATCAGAAAAAAGGTTATTGATTTACTTCACCAATTGTTGAGTTGCTAGCATGTTCCCCCTAACCAGAGCTGGAGACCTGAGCAGATCAGACTACCCTTTTCTACATTTAATTTCTAATTGATAATGAGGCCTAGACTAAGGTTGCCAGATGAAAGCTTAATCCAGGTAAAACTGAGATCATGTGATATTGTGACAAGCCATTGGAAAAATCAAGAAACAATTTTTATGTTAATATGTGATTGCAACACATTATTAGGATTTGCAGTCTGGAAATATTGTTGGATGCTTGGCCATTGTTAGATGACCTTATGGCAAAGGTTCATCTGAAGGCCCCTTTCTAACTTCATGAGTACTTTTAGAGTAAATTCTGCTCCATAATATGTTATAATTAAAGCAAACCTATGAAATACTGTAGGCTGTTTGGTCAGAAAGTCTGTGATTTACTAAACTGGATCCTTTGTTTGAGGGAACATTTAAATTGCCTTAAATGGTTTCCCATACCAAAGGCTGCAGTTGTGAGGTAGACCTAGCACCAGATTCGTTTGCAGGTCAGACTTTTAACCTCTTTCTGCCCCAGCCAAACACAGAATTTATACGCCCCATCGGTTTTAATCTGCAATTCCTACAGTCGCGTGTGTTGTATAGTAGGTCTGTATTGTAAAACACAACTCTTGCGAATGGTATGGTTTACACTTTCAATCTTAAACTGCAGCCAGTTAAATTTTCACACATTGTCAAAAGAAGCCACCACAATGGAAATAAATTCCCAGCAGCAACACCCTACATAGCTGCCACGGCCTTTGCTGCTATAAGCACAAATAAACTTCCATAGTAGATCCTTCAGTTTACTGGAGTCCAATATCTAATTCTAGCAGCAGCCATTAGGAAATATTTCAAGGCATTAAGAAGCCCTTAGTCTGTGTGAATTACTGCAGAGAAAGAAAGTAAACTTCCAGCCCAAATTCTTTCGGAGACTTTACCTCAGAGAATGCTTTATTGTCCACAAGGCAGTCAGGAAACCACACACTCAAACTAAAAACCACAGAGCAACCAAGACAAGCAGAAAGGGAGCACACCCTTTCTAACCCTGCTTCTCCTTTCTTTTATAATCTATCCCCAAACTGGTAGGACACACCAGCTGGAGCCTATTAACCCTCTACTAATTGAATTCACTCTTATCTACTACGCTGCCCAGAGAGGAAGTTTCTTTTTAATTTTTAAGTTTTTTTAAAGTCATGAAGTTTTTCAGCTTTTCTATTATTCTACTATCTGATTTTGATAAAAATTACTTCTTAGTCTAAAGCTAATGAGCATAAAATGCTCATTTCCCCCAATTTACTTTCTGTTCACATCACTAAACTTTTCTTTCAGGCTTGACTTGTTCCCACCTGACCCCCTCACTACCTTTCCTTCAAACCCCTCCCCTTACCAGGACTTTGGAATGAAGACAGAAAATAAGTAATTAATAATAAAAAACCACAGAGCAGTTACATAAGTGCTGAGTTTTACAGCTATTTGTGAGGTAACGGGTTATGCGTTCTACAAAGATTTATATTTGTACAGAATATTTGCACCATCAACCACATCAGTGATTTTGCCTGTTGCTGGAAAAATACAAACTAAAGCACAGTTTTTCTTTAATTTAACACAGGAATGTATAGAATCTCTACTTATTGTATACTTCAAAATAAGGAGGTTGGATTAAAAAAAATAAAAAAAACCTGAAAAAATGTAAAGCATTCTCAATTTATTGGCATAGTTTCTATTAATTATCTAGCTATATAAATATACCTAAATGTAAATATATAAGTATACAGGCAGGACTGCTTCTGTCCTTATGCTAAAAAGTTTCCCAGTTCATCTCTGTTGTTACAAAAGAGACTGAAATTCTTTTTATGAAAATAAATGTACAAATGTATGAGTATTATCTAATAATTACCATAAATGTAGTTTGATATAACAATAAACAAATGCACAAAGCACAGCCATCAAGATTATGTAATAAGTAAAAGGTTTCTTTCACGTTTTATGTTTTTTTCATGCCATTGCCCCTGGTTTAGCCTCTACCTAGGCTCCTCAGTGGATTTATCCAGCTCTCCTTTGTTTTCTACTATATTGGATTTTTCTCCCTTGCCCCCATCTCAGCCAAAAAGCAGTCTCAGAAAAATGGGATGTTTTGCCCCAGGTCAGAGCTGCAGCTCTCGTCTGCAGAAACAGAAATTCCTGCAAATTACATTGCTCGAAACTTGAGCCATTACCTGCACTGCTGTTTCACATCCCCCAGATATATAACTTGCTGGTGGCTGTTTTCTCCAGCTACTAACTGGAGATTGCCCTTGCTGGACACCTACCAGGGGTGAGGAAGAGCATGTAACACATTTACTATTCATTTGACTTTACTGATGGGTTTAAATTTGGCCAAGAAACAGCTTTTACACTACCTGCAATGTTTTACTGATTAAATAAAGCTACTTTAAATGTGCTGGCAGCTGTGGTGAGCTAATCAACCAAATTACATTGTGACAAGCTTGCAACCCTTTCTTCAATCAGCATTTGGCAGCCTGCTTTTGGGCAGCAGGCTTCTTACCAGCATCAACTATGGTTTCCCCAGTCTCACCTAACTTTTAAACCACCTCGCAGCAACCATTTCCTTGGTTTCCTCACGTCTCCCACGTACTTCACCTGGGGGGCACACACCTCCTTACAGCTCCTTACAGCCCCTTTGCTGTGGGCTGTGCACGGTGAGTGAAGCTGTGTCCTCTAACAAGATGGCTGCCACCCTGTGGTAGAGCCATTCCCCCTGACAAAATGGCTACCACTTTGTGGTGCAGTGGCTCCACCCACCTCACTACACTACAGAGTAGTAGCTATCTTGTTGGGGGACCCGGCTTCACTCTCACTACAAAACAGAGGCAGCAGCAGCTAGCTTTGCTCATGGTAGCCTCTTGGCCAGAGTAAGAAGGAGGCACAGACAGGAAAGGGCAAACCTCCTCTGATTTCAGCTCCTTTGAGGTACAGGGAGATGGCTGCCATTTTGTGTAAAGGACTACATGTGTCACGAAAGCCTTTCAGCCAGGTGAGAAATGCAACCAGGTCATGAGAGCTTCAACACATCCCCTTGTGGTATGAGCCTCTGTGAGAAATGTAGGTTGTTGTTGCCCTATAAATGCTTTACCAGGCAGTTGGCTTAAGAAGTAAACAGAGGTAGTGGTAAGACAAGTTTTCCTTCCCTGTAGACCTTTAGTTAGGAAATTGTAATTTCTTTAATGAGAACCCTCTAACAGCAGCTTTACCTTTGTTACAATACATTGGTTTATTGTAACGTACCTGAGGTGAGACTATGCTTTAAATCAGCCTGAAAAATGAAAGCTTAGGTATATGTGTAACCCATTTGCTAAAGGGGCAATTCAGCTCTAAGTACATGCCCTGTGGGGGACAGGGCTGCACCTCCCTTTCTGAAGGCTGTTTGAGGTGATGCTTAGGCCTACTTTTGAAACACAAAAAGATAGATTTCAAAAAGTGGTTAGAGATTATTTCATGTTATTACTAAATGAAAAAAAAAAAATCTAATGTTCCTACAAGGAAAGTTTAGCAGAGATTTCAAGGGAAAGCAGAGGCAGGCCAACTGCAAGTGCCTCTGAAAATCCTATAGTAAATATTTGGTACCTGCTGTTTGCCCCTGTGCTGCACTGTTCAGGTGATGCTCATGCAGGGGTGCTGTCTCTACAGCGGAAGTGGGAAATAATAGGAGTACCTGAAACTACATTGGTGCTGTGGTAAGGCATAGGGTATTATTTCCATGTACCGGAGATTTGTCAGCCAGAACTACAGTTGGGGGAAGATCTGGCATCCAATCATATACAATGAAATCCAATGCTCTGTATTGGAAAACCTGGAGAAGCAGGATTTTCTTTGTACATTTGCAACAGCTGGGTATTTTTTTCCAAAATTACCCTGCCATATAGCAAACAGTACTGAATGTGTATGAACAGGTAAGTCCCATGTATCCAGTGCAGACACACGAGACCTGAGTATGTACTTGATCTGTGCCTGTGCGGATTGTCTCAGCACCGTGAACACGGAGACTCTGACTCGACTGGCTCATTGCTGACTCGTGTTGGGAAGGAATTCTGCATCCACTTCTCAACAGATATGGAGGAGGTTTCTTTACACTATAGGGAGACTCAATGGGATCTCCAGATCTTCTGGGTAGGCACAAACCAGTGCCTACCTAGTGTTATGGACTATTATTTGCTGTTGTATGTTTCATTCTGCCTGAATAAATGGCTTCCTCTGTGAGGCATTCACAGGCTGGAGATTTACTGATGGCAAAGATCTGGAAACCAGAACACTATTTGTTAGGCTGTTGCTAGTTGGGGGTGGGAGGGACATGGAGGAGTTAGTTTATTTTTTATTTTATTGTGGAAGCACGGATAGTTTTAACTTACAGCAGAGACTTCCACAGCCCTAGATAAAAACTGGGGAAAACCAGAATAAAATACAAGGCTTTGCATTACAATGGCCCTGTCTTACAATGCTTAGTCACGTATGCCTGAGCACATGCTTGCTTAGGTTTATTGAGCCCCATGAATTGTTATTGCTACTGCTGTCAAAAACTGAGCTTCACCTGTGGCCATCAACAGAGTGAGATGGCAGCTGAACTGTCCTGTGGCCCCATCTTGCCTCTTTGGCAGCATTCTCTGGTCCACAAGAGCTTGCTGGGCAAGAAATGATATAAGGTAAGTCATTCAGGGAATACCTGGATATTTGACTTCCTTTCACTTTATGCAGAAAACCAGTTGTACCAAGAGGCTCACTCCAGTGGTGTTGGCTGCAGTACAGCAAGTAAGATACTGAACCCAGGAAAAAACTGAATAGGTTTCTACTGTTTTAGTTGCTGTAATTGTCTGGCCGTAGAGTCAGAGAAGATCTTGTGCTGCCCCACAGGAGCCTCTGGAAACACGGAGTATTTGTGTCTGTTGTTGTGTGTGAGGCTGGCCAAAGGCAGCCTCAAATAATATCACTTTACATTGTTCTAAGGGTGTTAAAATAAAGAGTTAGTGCAAAGGAGTAAATATATTGAAATTCATACCAAACCTTGATTTCTGCCAACTTCCCTCTCTGCCAACTTCCCTCTGTAAACAAGTCCTGAGATTGTTATATATAAAGTTCAAAGAATAGGTCATCAAAGGTAAAAGCAATGAATATTGTTTGACTGGATTAACTCATCTAGTTACATCATAAGTAGATGAAACTGCCCTAGTCTGTAATACCAGCTACAAAAAGCCAAAACCAAACAGAAAAACACAAAAGGAAAACAAAGAATGTTGTCTTTTTAAATACTGCCTTATTTCTGTTCGGTCAACAGGAAGGACATACAAATTTTTCACAAGTCTTGTAAAATGGAAAGGTGAAAATGAGGTAGGTAAACTCCCTGTGCTGTTACTGCCCTAGATTGGGGGAGCAAAATGAAATGCTGTCGTGTGACCAGAGTGGTGGCAAGTCTCCCCTGTTTCTTGCTCCTAGGGATAGGGAGGAGTATTTCTGAGGAGTGACTACATAAATTCTCTCAGATGCTTAGTTCAGTACCAGTTCTGGTAATTAACTAGTACTGTTGTTTCCATGAGTACTGTGAAAAGGGAAAGTGTGCTTCTTCCTTCTAATGGAAACTTCTCAGCTACTTTTCCATCCACATAAAACTGGGGCTACTTTAAATTTTTGGGTTGACCTACAAGACCATGGGCAAGAACCAGCTATTAGATGCAGGTACGTGTGCCTGAAATTAGATAGTCTGTGGGAACTTTGCAAATATGATCACTTCTTTTGGACAGAGGAGTCAAAAGCCATCTCTACCTTGGTAGAGAAAGGGTAAGTCAGAGAATAAGGCTATAACTTGGCATACATTTATGATAAACTTCCAGAAAGAGAGTACTGAAAAAAAACAGGTTCACAGCTGTAGAAATTAACCCCACAATTCTCAGGAATTATAGGTGTTCAAGTACTTGAAATCTTTAAGTGATCAGCACTGCAAAGGAAGTATCCTAGCTGAAGGACTGAGGCAGAAAGACTCAGACTGGCTTTATTAGTACCACCTGTAAAGTGAGACCTGCTTACAGATTAGCTGCTAGACTACCATGCCTCACTGTGCTAGGCTGTCTGTACTATCAGGGTATGTTTGTTGTGCAAATCTGCTTCCAAATTTGTCGTCATCTTCATCGGAGGATTAAGTAATGGGCTAATAGTGGGGTGCAGAATAGTAAGATCAGGATAAGGAAAAGACAATCCTTTACTCTGTTATAATGCAAGAGTGCAGCTGTAATCTCACTTTATCTTAGCTCTACTGTATTTCCTCATATTCCTTTTTCTACTCAACTGGTGCAGGGATTTTTCCATTCTGCTGAAGCACTGTCCATTCTCTGCTCATCCTTCTTTTTCCTTATCAATTCATCTTGTGTATTCCAGGGTATATTTCCAGGAGATCCCCATATGGGATCTTCCAACTCCCAGGTTGACTGAACACACCATTTGTCTAAGGCCATTTTAACACAGCAGTTGCCGTCTTTGGATATTCCTTCCCACAACTCTGAGTCAGAAGTATCTCCCTGAAATGTTCTGTGTAATATAATAAACATACAAATGCCAAATCAAAATGAAATTGAAAAGTGAAAAGTGAATGTTCAGTGATAAAAATGTTGTGCTGGTTTATAAGACTACTAATGATTACTGATTTCATACATATCAAAACATTTCTTTGTGAAATTGAAAGGTACTGCCAACCCTTATTTCTCTGCAACAGGATTGCCTGACGAAAGCCTTCCTATGGCTTCATTTCTGATTGTTAATACAGAAGGAAAACTATATAAGACTATTGCAAATCTACAATGGGAACACAGTCAAAGAAAGCAATGTAGTTGGCCATTTCACAGACATGGGGATTTCACCAATGACAGACTTATGAAGAGCTAGTCTAAGGAAATAACAGCACTTGGAAACCTTGACATCTAATTGTCTCACACTTGCAACAGCAAATGAAAGAAACAAAGGGCATCTCTAGGACAGATAATCAAGTGTCTCAAAATCAGATTAAGTTTAATGATCCAAAGGCTTTGGATCTTGGAAGAGTATGAAACAACTGTGAAAACAGATTGGTCTGAATCTCCTTTCTTGCATGCCAGTTTAATTCCATTGATTTTGATGAAGTTATTCCAGACTTGCACTAATGTAAGGTTAGAACATGGCCTATCACTTCTTAGCCTACAGCTGTCTGGAAAATATCCAGTCTTATAAAACCACCCTGGCAACAACCACCTCTTTTATTTATTTATTTATTTATTTATTTTCCTTCAGTATTCTGTTATGCAATCTGAAAATACAGTGTTATAGCCTGGAAAGAACTGATTAGAAATGTCTGTATCTCATATGAATGAGAGAGAATTAGGTAGAAGCTTGAAACTGCTGACATCAGTAAAGTGTTGGTTAACTTCAATCTGTTCTAAGCACGTACAATAGAAATAATTTCAATATACAAGAAAAATGCACCTCTTTAGGAGATGTACCAGTTTGCTAGTAAAGGCTAGCCAAAACTGGATTTCAGCATAGCCACACTGGATGTTACAGTGTGGGGTCTTTAGAGATTGTCCAAGGTAATGATCACTACAGGTGGTCTAACCGAGGCTGGGTTTTGCCACCAGATAATGCAGTCTCCTCTCTTCCTGCAATGCTATGGCAGCAGCAGACTTCCCTTACTGACTTCCCCACTGCAGTCACCTCTGTCTCTTCGGTCTATCCCAGAGGGTTGCATTTCTGCTGTGGAGGGAAAGATATCTGTGCAATAAAGCTGGAGAAAGTCCTGTGTCTCACAGTAGTACCTGGGCTTCCCTCTTGTAACCTTCCTTCCATCTACAGCCACAGCCAAATCTGTGTAGCAGGCCATTAGCAGAGCAGGAGAAAGAGTGCAGCCACTTAGGCAGTATTCATTGCTTGCTGTCCTTTAGGGGAACAGCAGTGGGCTGGATGGAAACATCTCATCTGCTGGATTTTAACTAAGAGCTGTTAGCTGATTGTCACTACCTTTATAAGGCATAGTAGTGTTAGATAATTAGTGACAGAATGCATACAATTCAGTAGATTTTTTTTTTTTTTTTCATTTTTAGAAATATGGTTGGGGACAGTGCTAGTGATATTGTCGTCTTAGTTTTTATTAAATAGTTTAATAGGATGCTGAACGTAAGACATTGATGTCAACTCTGTATATAAGAGTTTTAGGTTCAATTCGTTCTCCTTTCTGAGAAGATCTGAACCTGAGTTTTAAAAAATTCTCGGCTCTATATATCCAAAATAGCAGGGTACTGAGGTAAAATAGATTGGATGGGAAAATAGGAATATGCTCACTATCCCTCAGATTAAAAGTATTCCACTTTGAATACAGCAATACATTGGCTTGGGAGAGAGTATGACTCCATAGCTCACTGCGGAGACTGACTCTCAAAAGGATCAACAAACGTGTGTTTTGTATTACCTGTTCTTTGGACAGATGGGTATTTTGGATACTAGACTACAAAGTGGTATTTCTTTCTAGTCTTTTCCTTCCTTATATTAATTATTCTACGTAAAGTGTAATTCAGCCTGCACAAGAGGCTCAGAGTGCCCCCTGTAGAATAATCCATGCTGCAATTTGCCTTTGCATGGGGATGATGATGCAGGTTCAAATCCCTTTGCCATCCAGCCAGAGTCCTCTAACAATTGATTGAATGATTTAGTAGGGGAGCATGGCAGAAGCACTGCCTCATCTGGCTGTACTTTATGCAGACTGTAATCTGATATGTGTTGCTAGAGAATGCCTATTTGATCAGACTTTGCTGAAAAATGACAGGGATCCTGTGCTCGGATCCTGAGGGATTTACCCTATTATTGGCTTCCATGTTATGACCTGAATCTGGGGATGCTTACAAGCTGATTCAGTTTATGGGACTTTGCTGATGGGAATTAAGTATCTGTAAGTGGTTAGGCATTTCCAGGATTAGGCAAAAAAGCTGAGCATGTATTTGAAGAGCTTTATGTTTAAATTAGGTCTTTTTACAGATAGTTGGACATCTAAAAGTGTCTTTGGATCTAGCCATGAGCACCTGATTATACAAATCTTTCTTCAACCTGATGGGTTTTAATGAGATTTAACATGCATGTTTACAGGATTGGGGCCTAATTCCATGAAGTGTGACATTTTTATATTTTTCTATGGGCTGAAACTACTTTTTAGTACTGAAAGTGTTACAATAGTGTAATAATTCATATGCCTTATGGTAAAGAGATGCCTGGGACAAATATTGATTTAAGTTATCTTTTGGGGGGGGGACAAAGCAGCTTATTTAAAGTACTTTTCTGTATACTACTCTTTACAAAGACCTGAGCACCTTGTTATGACTTAATTTAACAAGTTCTGGCATTTATTTCCATTGAATATGTGGAATGACATAGAAATGTTTAAATCTGACAGATTTTTAAAAACTCAAACTATGTCTCTAATTGAATATGTACTCTTTCACAGTGTAACTGCATGTTTTTTAAAAAAATGTGCACCCCTGAAATAAATACATAACTAATTTTACATTAAGTTTTTCTCTTTTCTTATTCCCAAGATCACAAATAAGAATAATGGTTTTCATAATTACAAGTAGTAAAACAAGGTTTGTATGCATTAATAGTTTTTACAAATATACATTTATTACATAGATTTTCAAGGCCTTTTTTCTCTGTGGGAGCTATTTCTGTCCCCACAGGAACGCTTTCTTGCTACACCACATTTATTACTAACACCACATGAACACTTATTCCATAAAATACAAGAAGTAAATAAACAGATACATCTGCTATATTAAAATGGTACTGCTCAAAAATCTAAACGCCATTGGAAGTGGCTAACAAAAGCATTCGTCCAGTTTCATCCTAAAGCAGATGACTTTAATATTAGTTGCAGCTGCTCAGCTTTTCAGCATGTCTCTCTTGGCCTGATGTGTCCTTTAAGAGGCAATGGCACATATTGCTGCACATGTTCAGTTGCTCTACCTTTGTGCTGCAGTTCTTTACTCTGTAAAATGTTCTTCTTCGTACACAAAAGCAGTTGCTGAAGAAACCGCTTCAGACTGAGGGTGAAAGAACTGATGGCAGCACCACTAAGCAAACTCCAGCAGAGACTGAGAGAGCGAGACAGTGCAGAGACACCAAAGGAGCTTCTGTGAGAAACAAAAATATCAGCATTATTGCCTGCCATCAGAACCTCAGGTGAGATTGAAAAGCCACTAGAGACTTTTTGGCTGTAGATCTATGGACCTGTGTTATGCTTGACTCAACAGGGTTCACATTAGATTATGAAATAGAATATTTTGCAGAAATGATACGAGCAGCTTTTTCCTTTGCCTCACTAGTGATGATGATGATGATTTTTTGCAACAGCAACAAAATAATTCTGGGGGGAGTTATCTGTACTTTTTGGAAGTTTCATTGCTCATTGTTAAGTTAATTAAAATTCCAATGCACACAGACTTCAGAAATGTCTGTAGCTGGCTAAGTTATCCATGCAATACATCAGTGCCTCCTGAAAGTGGTGGCGGAAAGCCAAACAGGCAAAAACTGATGCTTGCTACTTAATTGACAGACTTATATTTAAATATATTTTATTCTAATCATTTGTAGTGAGAGATTTAGCCTGGAAGAGCCCCAAAAGCTTCATGTGAAACATGCACAGTTATTTCTGTTAGTGCTCAGGCTTTATTTCAGGCAGGGTTTTTTTGCATTGCTCTAGCCATGCAGCGATCTGTAAAGGGAACCTACTCTGATACAGTTTGAAAAGTGCATTTTGTACTTGGCTCTCCCTTTGATCGAATTAATCTGGGCTTTTTTGTAGTTCTAAATGAGGCCTATAGGCTGACAATGTAGCTGTTTAAAGGGGATTTTAGGGGATAATAGCCAATGCAAATAGTGCCATGAGAATGGCAACTTGCTTTTGCACTTTCAATCACATAATAACAGCAAAGAAAGCTTTTAAAATGAATTGAAATTTTGTGGCATGCCATCTGGGATTATTTGGGGAAACAGTTCTGAATACTATGGTTGTGTAAAAGAATGGTACTATGGGGCACTCTTAAGCTGACATGTTTCAGATGGCACCCTTATGCTAACTGCTGCAAAGTTGGCTAGCATTTTTTTTATTATTTTCTTTCTCCTGGATTATCTGCAAAAAATTCTCTTTGCTGGTATTTGGGCCTGAAAAACTTTTCTATTGTTAAAGAATTCAATTCAAACCCCTTGCAGCTGCTGATCCCTTTATTGTTCCAAACGTTATGTATACGCGTCTCAGATGAATGTAGCCAAGCCTTTTAGTGCCTTAATAGGTGTCTGTATAAAGGTCATTTATTCTGCAGTACTTGTTTTAACAAAAGTTTATACACAAACAACAACTACAGCTAAAACATTCACATTAATCAATGCTCCTCGCAGTGTAAAATGCAGAGAGAAAAAGCCTAACTGGAGAAAGTATGTCCGAACATGAGAACTCTTTCTGTGTTCAACTGTGAAGCAGCACATATTTTCAAGTCCATCGTGAAAAGCTGCATGAAAAATCATTTCAAAGCTGTTCTGAGCTAGGATTGATGATTCCAGACTTTTCAGGACAAGCACAGTTTTGATGAGGTCACTGAAAGGTTTAATACACAGGAATCAGTGGAAATGTGGAAAAAATGTATATATGAGTTCCCCTTTCCAATTATTTTTGGAACTGAGCTTTAGGCTAGTCAGCACCTTGACATTTCAGTTGGCATAGCTGCCTTCTTTTCTTTTCCCTTTCCTTTTGTCTTAGTTCCAACTGCCTGCCCTTATAAACACTCCCTGAGGAATTAGGGTGCATGTCAGACATCTTAGATGAGAAGAACTGAGTACACTTCTCTGGCACGCAAGATTTTTCTTTTTATAGAAATATTAAAATACCATCTGTAAGCTTTAGGAATGTAGGTCGTGTCCATGGAGAGTTTAGATTTGAGGTTATGACAGATGTTGGGTGGTGAATTAAAAATTTGGCTCCAAGTCTGTAAATCTAACTTGGTTCCGTTGACTTCCCTGGAGTTAGTTCTGCTGACACACATGTAATGAGATCAGATTCTGACTATCTAAGTACTCAATTGAGCTCAGCAGAATATAAATCCATCAGTGATATGAAGGATGAGGCTTAACAGGAAAATAATGTGGAAGCTACGGTGGGGACACATGAGGAACTGGGCCAAAGAAGCCCAACTACTTGATCTCTGATAGAAGAAAATGTAGAGAAAGCTGTACTTCCTTGTTTGCTGCTTAGTATTTTTTATCATTCTTGAGAATAATAGGTTGTGCTCTGATCTCTAAATGTGTGATTTTTGAATATATAACAATGATGCTATTACTGCTGCTGCTGGGGCATTACTATACACCACTCCATCAGTCTGTGTCAAGCTGTATACATGGATCACAATTGCTCCGTACAAAAAGCTTAAAAATCAGTTGTTAAGCAGAAGTCTGAGAAAAACTGGTGTGTATTCCACTGTGTTGATTACTTGATCAAGAGCTGTGGGCTCTGCCGGGTAGGCGAGGACATTGTCCTGTCAAGGGTTGCAGTGAGAATACCCTATCTCTCCAGTCTCAGATTCTCAGCTAGCACAGCTCGGTTGCTCTAAAATGCTACCTGTGAGACAGAGGCAGGCTGCCTGCGGCTGCCTCATGCAGGACTTCACAGAGCGCCGTCACTTCCACTGCAGCCATATGCAAATAGGTGGAAAGTGCAGTGTCCGGAAAGTTGATGTACTATGTGCCTCACAGCTGACGCTCTTAATCTCATGGGCAGCCACATATTGCTCTAGCTGTAGCTTCCAGGTGGTCTTCAAAACTAGCCACATGTATAATGTATTGTAGTAATCCCATCTGGCAACAGCATAAACACAGCTAACTGTGGCTAGGTCTTCATCCAACTGAAATGACTGCGATTTTGCCAAAGATAAGATGCCACTTGACTAGTGAGATGACTGGTCAAAATCGCAAACCAGAAAACCCAAATCCTTCTTTTTTTGGCAGGTAAATCCCATTGCTATAAATATTTTAAATATTTAATAACAACAGTATAGTGATTCTGTGGGAGAGATACAGAATAACCATGGTGTGGCATTGCAGCACGCACTACAAGAATAGCAGGAGGGGATAGCGAACGCCATTATCAGAAGTGGAGGGAAAAGGTTTCCTCCTTCCAGTAAATCTAGCCTTGCTGAGACTAATAAAACATAAGGGAGTAATAAAAAAACAACCACCAGAACATGCTGCCAATCATGGAGGCATGTTTCCTCTACGAGATAGAATTTCTCAGCTTCTGCTGAGCTCATTCCACCTTGAAAGGTGTGATGCAGTAGGCAGTGTCTATTACAGAACGAAGATACCACTAATTAGCTGCTTGGCAGTGTTTTGCTGCACTGAAAAGTAGTGGCTCCTGGCCAGCATACCTGCTGCTGTGTGCAGGAGCTCTGGGAAAGCAGCACCTGGCACCAGGTTCTTGAAGACATTCTGGATGAGGCTGTTTTGCCCCAGAACAGGAGGTATAGCTGTGGTTTTTATAGGAAAAGGGCAGTTTGTGCCACATCACTTGACTTTGATCTGTGCCAAACTATGCACATAGATACAGAAACTCAAAGCAAAGGACAAACTTCTCAAGATGTACGTAAGAGATGAAGTCACAGGGTATTTAGGGTGTTCCATAAAGATTTTACATACTGCTGTTACTTAAATTAGGGTGTATTTAGTTTAAAACTAGAAGAGGATTTTTAACAGCATCAGTGTATATCATGCTAAGGGAAAGACATTTACAGAGAAAAAGAAACACACAGCAGCAAGAAGCAGGAATCCTTCCTTCATCCAGCATTCTGGCTACAGTGCAGCAGGGGAAGGGGTGAGGGGAACTGCTAATGTGTCACAGAAGCTGCTGAAATTTCTGCTGCTGCCACTGAGGGAGCAGTAGGTATGTCTGGAAACAAATGCATCCACCAGCCATGGTCCTGGACTCTGAAAACCTTACCCTCCCCCTGGTCCTCCGTATTTTCTCCCCTGGCTCATGATATGAAACTATTCCAATTCTAATGGAAAGGACTGGTCCTTCTATCAATAGCATGTCTCATGCAGATCAGAAGCTGCCCACACACTGTTGGAGTTATTTTATTGTAAAAAGAAGCTACGCTCTGGCTGTTTTTATTCAAGTTCAGTCCTTTTCAATTCATTAAGACTAATATAATAATATAATAGTGAAGCTGAGATCTGTTCATTGAAATCTGACCCTGGTGTTTTAGGTTGACATGATCATGCCATTTCAAAATATTATTCATCTATTTTGTGTCAGGTAATTGCTTGATCAACACTGCCAACTATATTCATTGCTCTGGATAGCTTAGTTAATATAAGAGCATTCACAAAATATTTTTGTGCCTCATTTGTAGGATACTCCTATGGCCATAACAGGCCCTATTTCATAAAATGAGAAATCAGTCAAATCTCTAAATGGCTTTTACGATATATCTGCAGCCAAGCTTTTAGCTGGGTAAAATGGTTAATATTCTTTTACCTTGCTCTTCAGATTGCAAACCTGATCTCATAAATCCAAGAGTATCACTTTTCAATGTGTTTTTTTCCTGCTTTTTCCATAAATCCATTGCCCCAATTTCTACAATATCCATGACTGCAAAGTATACGCAAAGCAGGTGCTTGCATCAAATTAATTTTTAATATTGCATGATGCAGCAGGTGTAAGTGCAAAATGCATCTCTGTTATCCCTGAGGAACACCTACACGCCTTCAACTTGCTTCATCACTAAATCAGCTATAAGTGGCTTTATAGCAACAACAACAACAAAACAATATTGACATTTAATATTATATTCTGAAATAGTGATTCTGACTTAAAGGCTGGAGTGATCACTAGCAAAAAACTTACGTGGATCATGGAGAAGGCTGGTCATCTGATCAAAAGTTTTACAGTAAGTAAGGTTAATAACACCACCAAATACGCAGCAACACAAGTTTACTGATTGGTGGTAGGCAACTTTTTAATTTGCTGGAGGATATTTCAGAAAGTTGCATTCTTGTGTATCGACTCACCCAATATTATTAATCCTTGAGAACACTGTATTCTTCCTGATGCAGCAAAGCTAGTAATTATAATATATAAAAATAGCTAAATACCCAGGATATATATAATTATTTTGTCACTCACAAGTCAGTTATTTTAGTTCAGCATGAACTATGCATTTTGCCCTTAATACAGTACTTGCATAATTCCTTTGCTAAAAAAACCCATCCCAACCCCAAAACCCAGCAGCAGTAAAATGTGGTAAGAGCTGTTATGCAAAAGACTAACATTGAATTGTTTGTAGTATATTGGAGGGAGTTGGCAGGCTGTGCAGGAACTGCAGAAGTGTTAGGATTTAATATTTTCACTGGTTTAATCTCCAGATTCCCTGATTAGATTTGTAGACAAATTATGATTGCAGCTGTTTCACAAACACGTAATAATACTTGGTCCCTGCACTGAAGAATGTAAAAATCTGCTAATGTTGTCAGAGTATTTGAGGGTGTTTTCTCAGCAAACAGTCCACAGGTACTCTTCATGGGAGATGTTACACGTTGGGTGGAGTTTTTTTTTCTCTTTCCCCAGTTTCATTTGAAATGTTTATTCTGCTGTGACTAAAAGGAACATAGGAATGGTTCTGTAGGCAGAAGCATCTAGGACAGACTCTAAGATGTCTGCATGGAATTGCCACAGACCAATTTGGAGAGAGTGTAGGCTGCTGTTAACCTTTTCTTGGTCTGTTTCAGAAAGAAAGTTAACCTTTCAAAAAGAGGCAAATTTGAAACAAATGCAATGAGACTGTTCCTGGCTCCCGCCTCAGCCCCTTATCAGTGCAAGAGCTATATGAAGTCCCAGGAAACAATTCTCTGGTCATAGTTGTTGAAACTGATGTAAAGAGCCCTACATTCACAGTCTTGCATGGGGGTAAATAGGATCTCAGGGTAAAGAGAGATGGTAGGGTGCATCTGAGTAGCACCATGGGAATTTTAGGGAGCAAAGTACTCTCTTGGAAACTGCTCTGACTTGTCATTGCAGTCCTTGCAGCAGATCTAGAGGGCATGACAGGGTTGTAGAGTCCTCTTTACCTCCTGACATTTTATGCTACACTTTTCCATGATGTGACACAGCTAAAACCCAGAGCATGCAGTTTTTTGTTTTGCTGAGCAAGGTGAGAGTAACAGGTTTAAAGTTACTGACTCCTGTGATTTGGTGCAGGAATGCCACATTCCCTTGCGATTCAGACCATGCTGGATCCATATTAACTAGAACATATTTACTGTAAAGAAAGTAAAAATAAAAGTGGTTATATCATATTTCTTTCACCATTCTGTCTAACAAAGTTCAGTATTTTTGTTGTCCGGTATCATTCACAGATATTATATTCCAGAACTGTGAAACAGGCTGAACCACAACAAAGAAAATCTTGTTTGAAGTCTTAATTACCTTGCATTCAGGTGAATCTTATCCATTTTGTGCTTTGCATCTCAGATACAAATGACTGGAATAGGCAATTTGCCCTGTGTAAATCATCACATAGCTGGGGTGAAGAGCCCTCTAAGATTATCAGGCTTAGGTCTTATTCTGAACACAGTTCAGTTTGACTAATTATGGTCTGCCAGTCTAACTTGCTTTCTGCAGATTTGAATATCTAGGCTGATCCTATTCCTTGTTTTCTTTCCTGTAAATGCTGGCATCACAGTAGTGCATAATGCACATCTCAGGGTTAGTGCTGTTTTGAGGAGACCTGGTAATGTCCTTTGGTCAAGAGACCATTCCTCCGAGGGAAGGAGGGCAAACAGGTTGCAGGGAGAGAACTGGAGCCCATACATGACACGAACTGGGTACTGGAGGGTTTTTTGAACTCTCATTTACCTTGGAAGAGGAATTGTTTTTTAATGTGCTGAAGGCTGAATTAATTATTGAACTGTTGAAAAGGAGGCTACCAATCACCAGACAAGTGAAGACAAGACTATTCTGTGACCTTGAATGACTACAGGATTTGCTGCCAGTTCAATTTAGCATTCAGTTTGTTGCTGATGTTGCTTCTTTTCAGAAGTATTGGAGTCATGCAGTAGAAAACACAGGGCACATACTGAAACATCGCTTCTTAGGTCAGCAAGAGTTTAGATGGCTGTTACTAATGTAGCACTTTGCTAAATACACTGTGGGACAGGGTCATGAGAGTTGGCTTTGTCATTAGGTGCTGAACTTGGAAAGCCTCCATTCTCAAATCGCACATCTTTGCTCTGGAGGGTAATTATAGTAGCTGATTATAGTAGTAGGTCTTTATCTTCTGTGAGGACAACCAGTAGGGGAGCAAAGGAGCTTGTCGTTATGCTAAAAAGCAAGCAGATCCGGTTGCCTCTTTGTTTGTTTGTTTGTTTTTCTGTGGAGCTTACCTCCTCATGTAGCAGTTTCTCATAAAAAAGCTCGTGTGGAAGCACAGACCACTGCTATGATAGGAGGAATGCCACAGTGCAGCTTCACTCTTCTATTGTTCTGGTCAAACTCGTCTCACTTTTTTGCAGGAAGGGGGCAATGAAAAAGATATCACATTGCTAGTTTGTTCTTAACAGCTTTCATTTAAGTTGCTGTTGTCCTGAAGATTGGTATTTCATTTCCAAGTTCCATCTTACACGTATAGCGATCTAAATGGAAAAACTTTTGTGACTATGATATGTCTTTCAGTGCTTTGCAGGATGTATTGCTTACTATGGTTGACATGCTGATGTCAGGAATGCTGAAACAGTCTCTATATATGTGACACACCCTGGTGTGCCTTGATTTGTTGTAACTGCTGTTAGACCTCAGCTGCCTACGGATCTCAGCAGATGTGGATCTCTACTTCTAGAAAGACTGAGGATCAAGTCTTCAGGTTTTTGTCTTGTGTTTGGTTCTTCACATTCGGGTGACTTTCATGTGGAGATGGAGGTGTATTAATTTAGGTTGAGCTCTCGGGTCTTCTGAAAATGTAGAATTGTAATGATGCCATTATAGTTTGGCACGATTGTTACCAACAGGTGTCAGTGTTGTAGTGTATTTTTATTGTTCAGGGTCTGCTACTGTTCTGCTTTGCTAGACATCTTTGCTTTAGATGAGTAAGTAACACACCACACACAGATGCACACATAGCTTTAACACATCCCATCCTGAAAAGCTGCCACAAAGAGAAGTATTTTTTTCCTGGTCATGGTAATGAACACTATTAGGAGAATATTTCATATTGCAAGTTGCTAAATTAAACAAAGGTCATCTAGTGATACGGTATTAGATAATGATGGTGCCTGGGAAGTGAAAGGAAGAAGATAAAGCACTGTAAGTCTAGCTGATGGCAAGGAAACTTGCAGTACTGGCAGTTACCCTCTTCTTAAATAAGGGCTAGAGTTCTTGTTTATAGATTATTGGCTTGACTCTTCAAAGGAAAATGGTTAAGTATGTTACTTTTTAGATGTTTTTGGAAAAAAACACTTCATCCCTATTTTCTGTAGAGCAATAAGTAAATACATAATTTTTTATTTGATAGTGACAACAAATAACTGTTGATAGTGACTTTTAAGTCAAATTAATATGATACATGTAACAAGACTAAGATTTGCTGGATCACTTTCAAACATCAAAGCCAAAATATTTTAACAGTGGTGTCTAAACTTACAATCTACATTCATAGGCAAGCCCATAAATAACAGATTTAAAAAGATTCTTCGTATCTTTCTCACAAATATTTGCCTTATTGAGTCTTCACATGTCTCATACAAGCTATGATTTGTAGCAAAAACCTGGTTTGGTATCTACATTTCTAACAGATAAGAGCAGGTGAACTCCCATCTTAGCTGAGCAGAACAGCTTAGCATCTGTATCTGTCCAGAGACCTTCAAAATTCATAAATTAGGTGTCTGTATGTCTAAATCCTCAATCAGCCCCACGTGGCAGGGATGATCTGAGCACATCTAGGCACAGTGGCATCACTGAATTCAGTTAAAGGCACAAAGCAAAATATAAGGATATCTCCATTTCACATATTTCATGTATGCAACAGCAAAGACATTCCTGTTTTATCTTTTTCCTTTTCAGGAACAAAAGAATGTTCCCCTTACTTTGATATTGTATTGAGATGCTTTTCCCCATTTTTAGTCTCACCTACTATGAGCTAACAGGCAATTAACAACCTTCTGTCTGGATGAGTCAGGATACTATTCATTTTTCAAGTACCCTAGGGGTACCATTCTGGAAATAACCATGAAGACAGGTTCCTTTAAGGTAGTCAAGACTGACTTTGGAAAATCCTAGGTGGGTGTAAAAGAGGAAAGTTTAACTGGGCATTCTGCATAAAGGCAATATTTTGGTGGCACTATACTTTTATTAACCTGGGCAGTGTGAAAGCTATATCTAAGAAAGCGTCTGACTAAAAAAAAAAAATAAAATTAGATAAAATAGATTATAATCTGTGAAATGATGCATTTGTCACTAAGTCTTCCTTGTTTATGCAGTTGTGTGATGCAGGACTGTACTGGCAGTCTCAGTCGTTCAAAAACTGGAAGTTAAGCCCCCAAAGCCTTGTCTTAAACAGATGATTTAAAAGAATGGGTTATATTTGCTAACTTACTGAAGGTTTTCTTTGTCATTTTGAAAAGCACGCTTAAAATAACACAGTGCAAAGCAGAAAAGATGCCTTATTTCCCTCCAGAAGTGGATAAACACACAACAGTAAGACATTAGCTGTCTACTTAAAATTGCCTTCTTCAGTAAAACTGTTGTACCCGGGAACTAAGTAATCACTACTGCATATCAGTTACCTGCTGCAATGTGCTGTCTTGGTGCTGTATACAATGGTTATGAGGAATTAAAAAGCACCCGATACTTATATGTAGCAAAATATGTAAATGCACTGCATAGTGCTCTATTGCATTGGCACCTTGCAAGGGAGAGGTAGGCAGCCTGTTGCATGTGTGTGTAAAGTAAATGAATAAATATTATCTGATTCAGTGCTACAGAACATTGTGAAAAAGCTGAACTTGACAACAGAAGTTAATAGCAAAGGATTTTTATTGCATTGTTTAATGTAGATGTTTGTGAAGAAATATGTGAAATAAGCAGATTTATATTGCTGCTGCTGATGCAGAGCATCTCTGCATTGTCTGCATTAAAGAAACAATTCAACAGAAGTTAACTCATGAGAGTATAGCACTCACTGTTTCTAAGATTAGCAAGAAATTAGTCATATAATTGGCTCTGTGGCTCTATTGGCTCTGTGACACACCTGCAAGTGTCTTACTGAGCATATATACTGGCAGCTATTGCTGTATTATGTTACTGATAGAAATAAACCTAGTGCTGATCTGAAGCCCAGTATCAGAGTTGCTCTGGTTTAGGTGAAGATCATAAAGCTTATGTGGTGGGTTGACCCTGGCCAGCAACCGAGAAGCCACCCAGCTGCTTGCTCACTCCCCTTTCCCCTGGTATGGGGGGAAAATAGAAAGAAAGTGAAAAGACTTGTGGATTGACATAAAGACAGTTTAATAGGTAAAGCAAAAGCTGCACATATGATGAAAGCAAAATAAGGGACTTATTAACTACTTTTCATTTCCTGGAAAGCAGGGCCTCAGCACATGTAACGGTTAGTTGGGAAGACAAATGTGATAAACACAAGTGTCCACCTTTCCTCCTCCTTTCCTTGAGCTTTTATTGCTGAGCACAACATCGTATGGTATGGAATATCCCTTTGGCCAATTCAGGTCAGCTGTCCTGGCCTTGTCCCCTCCCAGTTTCTTGCCTACCAGTAGCCTATTCGCTGTGCAAGCACTGCTCCGCCATAGGCAAAACACTGGTGTGTTATTGACACTGGTTTAGTCACAGATCCAAAATGCACCACCATACAGGCTGCTATGAAGACAGATAACTCTGTGTGAACCAGACTCAATACAGCTTATCAAGACCGAAGGTGTAGGGCATGAAGGTCCCATTAGAAATTTCCCACCTCACCCCATCCCCGCCCTTTCTGTCTGGTGCTTAAAAAAGTAGTGCTCTTGATAAGTGAAGGCATGGTCCTCATCAGTATCTGTCATTCTTCTCTGACAGAAAATGAGTGAAGGTTGTATACTGGTTTGTTGAGGCAAGACATCCTGTCTGCAGTCATCTGAATCCTTTCTGCAATATCAGATGTCACATCTGTTCTTCTGAAGAATGGTAATTCCATAGGACATGCTAAAGCAAATTGAGAAGGAGTGTAGGTTCAACTTTAATAAAAAAAGATGGTAACAGTACTTGCAATGTGTCATACTTTTATCTGATGTATGAAAGAAAATCAAGTGCCATATATAAGCTCAGTCTTATTCATGTCAGTAGAAGTTACATATACAAAATTGCAAATGCTCAGCAAAAGTAACATGCACCAAAGTTATTTTATTATGTTAGTATCAAAGATGATTGGCATAGTATAAATGATTAGCACAGATGATTAGTATTAATATAAAAGATGATAAAGCATAAGTTTTATGATTTAACAGTGGGGTTTTTGTTTATTGTAGGGTTCCAAATACTATCTAAATACTTGCACAGTATATCGGGGAATATGCGCTTCATGTCTATAATGCCATAGCAGAGTGTAAATACAGAAGTAGCTTTGGTATCATGAGCATTTTACATAGGCCTAGTTTTTAGATCACTCTGCTGGCAAATTAAATATGATGTTATTACCAGTGTAAGGTGGGGGACTGAATTTCCTTTCTTAGAGTTGACTGTCCCACCCACAGCTGCCCTGGTGACACAATACTCACCATAGCCTTGCCCAGTTCCTAGAGTTATCACTGGACCTTCCAGGTATACATTCCCTTAAGGTTTTGAAATGCATCCTCCAAATGGAAATGGAACTTCAAGCTGGTTTAGCCTGGTTTTGAAAGGAAATCAGACATATGTACCTGCTTGCCTACCAGTGCTCTGCAAATAATGTTGACAATTCACCAATTTTAGTTACAATTGACAAGGGTGTCGGGGTCTCTGAGATAATTAAGTTTACATTTACAAAAATTACAAGCTGGGCAGGAGAGAGATATAGTTAATCTGGCATTGAAAGAGCAGTTGCAGTTACCTGCTTTGCTTAGCCTGTTAGCTGCCCAGTCAGTGCTGACATGCAGATTGATCCATATGACCAATACATTAATAGTTTGGAGCCATTGGAAATGGGTGAGTTCTTCCTGCCCAGAGAGCAAGATAAGACAGTGGAGTGAGCTGGGGTTTTACTGTCAAACAGGAGAGTGAAAGAGAGGAGCTTCTGGCACTGCATTGGAAGTGATATTGCAAAGAATATGTAGAGTTAAGATTTGGGCTTGTTACTGCAGAGTGGTAAAGGGATGATGAAAACATCTGCAGGAAATCACAGTTCATTAGATTTGTTGTTCTCAGTTAGGCTGGTTTATTCTTTCTTTCCTTCCTTACCTGAACATATCTATTCTCTTCAGTCTGTCTGACCACCCTCTTCTATCCTCTATATCTGGGTCCTTCAGATTGTGCACCTAAGAAACAATCCTCTGAAGACTTGTAAATCCTTCAACACCATTCACAATTTGAAGCATTTCTGAAACAATGGGGCATCTACCTGTGTGCTCCTTTTACGTTCACTGCATTTTTACCATAATTAGCATAGTATGTGAAAAACAGAGTACCTTTATTCCTCAAAATAGGGGAAACTGGTTACTTTTTTAGATTTTTCATAATAGCCAAAGCAGGGCAATAGTTTTCTAATAAAGAGGAAGGAGAAATGTAATGTTATTTTCCCTGCAGTATCTTTCAAATATATTGTGCTTGTAATGTAAATAAGCAAGGATCATTAATTCTTCTAGCAAGTTTTTATTTACTTTCTATTGCTTACCCTAAAACGTAAATGTAATATGAGAAATTTAGCTCATTATTTGTCAGAGTTTTTATCTGTTTAATTTTCTTTAAGTCATATGCGTCTTGGATTACTTTGTACAAAACATGATTATTTCAACCGTTTTTACTCTATTAATGCAAATTCGTTTCATATTTTTCTAATATTAAATTCAAGATGGAATTAAAACATTAAGTTGTACAAATGAAAAAAACAAGGAAAAATTACCCTGTAAGCCAAAATGAAATATTAACAAAACATTTAAAATAATGAATGCCTGCTGTAGAACATTTTGTGGAGTACAATCAGTATCTTGAGACAAATTATATATTTTGTTGTATTCTTGGAGCTGTTTATTTACACTAACCAGAAGAAATGTACTGCAACACATTTTTACTTGTCAAATTAAGAGATGTTTTTGTTTTGGGGTCCTATTATTCTCTAGCTTTCTTAAATATATATAGTAATATTAAAAAAAAAAAAGCTTTGCAAGAACTTTTTGTAAAAGCTCCAAAAGTTTTTAATTTACCTTGACAACACTTAAAATTATCTAAAAAAAGTTTAATGAACTGTATCATTACTTACTAAATATCAATTATTCATAATATTACCTCATATGCAAATAAGACCATTTGTAAGCCAGAAGTTTGTAAAATGTGCATGGGAAAATGTATGATTGATGACTTTCTAAGGTGAAGGTTTTAAAATCTTTCAGGAAAACAGCTTAATTAACCCAGACTCATTGCTAGTGAGGGCCAGAAGGCAGTTGCATAGGGTATAGCTCTAATTACAGCATCGGGCGCATAAACTGTAGATCGGTTGCAGAGTCTACCTCACTTCCAGCCCCCAAAGCCTCCAGCAACAGCAACAACTTTTTCCTGCTCTTATCTGCTGGCTTTGAATTTGAATGTTACTAATATGAGGCAGCTAAAAAATGCAGTGTTAGTAGTGGTCCTCCAACAGCAATACTGCACATACAGCTCTCAAAACAAGCAGAGCCCACCTACTAATTGAGAGAATGCAAAAGGTCGTAGGATGTGGGTTATACAAAGAAGACTGATGTAAAACATGAAGTCTAGGTGCTAGGAAATGAACTATATTCTGAACAGTCTATAATGAGGCTTGTACTTGCACAAATACAAGCAGTAGAATTAATGCAATTCAAGAAATTACTGTTCATTCTCCAGTAAGTTACTCCCCTTCATAATTCACTGACCATGACCTCTTACTCCATTACAGTGGCAAGTAAAATGGTTTATTTGAGCTTAATGCAGTCTTTATAGATTAAACTGTCACCTGAATAGGTCACAGCCTTAGGAGACTTTCCATCAGATGAGATATATTTTAAAGATTAATTTTCTTGCTGAAAGAAGGTAACAGTAATACTGTTTTTTAAACCTATTTATAACTGAGATGCTTTCTTTCCTATGTGTCTTGGTTAATGTAATTTTCTTGACAAGTCTTTTCATCTTGACTATTTTTAGAGCGTGTAATCCTCCATAAGTGATACAATAACTTTTTTTTTGCGGCTACAGATTGTGACATGACAAACTTGATACTGTGGTCTATTAATGTCAACAATCTGAAGAAACATACGTTTTGAAGCAGAGCGCTGCTCATCAAAAATGCATAACACACAAATTATATTCACCAGAGAACTAAAAAAAATTTCTTCACTTATGAAGCAATAAAAGAAATCCTTTTCTAAAATAATCAAATGTTTTTCAAAAGGAGGAAAGCAACCAGCCAAGATGCAAGACATAACAATTTTCCAGCTTAAAAGTGCTAAAGCTTGCAAGATGTCATCACAGCTTTTCTTGAGACTTGCATTTCTTTTCCTGATAGAACTGGAAGCTGGAATTCTCCCTTTAATTTTGTTGGGGATGTATTTTAGCTTAAAGAACAGCGTCTGAAGGGAAATTAATCTTGTAGTATGGAAAAGACAAAATATAAAATAGGTAAAGAGGAAAGGAATAAAGCATCCTCCATATCCACTGGAGGCTGGACAAGAGATAGCCATAAATGCCAGCAAAGGAAATTTGGATTTAACATTGAGGACTTTTTTTAGCAGTCAGAATACATAAACCCCAAGAAAGTTTGCCAGAGGCAGTTGTGGTATTAGAGATTTTTAAGTATGGCTTAGATGAGAGGTTTAAAGAAGTTAGACAAGATTTTAAAAAAGAGGTTAAACAACTGTGAGAAATTATTTAGATACAGTTGATTCTGCTGAAAGAACTAGGTTAGTTAGGTGGCCTATTTGGGTCTCAGATTATTTGTTGAAAACACTTCCAAACAGACCTGTTCTGTCTATTGCCATCCCTTTCCAGGATAAGACTTAATAAGAGGCTCCTTCTCTCCAGGTTTAAGACTGGCCCTGGAAATACCTGTCTCCCTAAATGGAAAGCAAAATGGGGACATTTTTGTACTATGTCTTTGACCCAGTAGAGCTAAGCAAAATGTAATCCAGAATATGAAGCATTCCAAAGGTCTCTACCAGAGTTACAAAGAAATATATTTAATTTAGAATGTATTATTTCTTTGACTCAGAATTTGTTTTGTAGGCAAGGAAATGGTCTCTGTCACCCGCCTTTCATTCTGCACAACAAACATGCACAAGTTTGGTTTATTGAGAAATAGATTCAACCACGATGTAGAACTTTTCAGCATCATAATTTTGCTTCACTTTTTTGTTGCTATTGTTTTTAAAGGAATTAATTTGAGATCTTGGGGCCTGTTAGTTTGAGAGCTGAGTATCTGCTTTTTTTCTGAGTTTTTGTGTACTGAAGGTGAGGGATGGAAAGTTCAGTGAGATAAAACTCCTGTCCCTAGTCCCTCTGAGGGTATATTTTGAGTAAGGGAAGATAAAAGTTACAGCAGTTTGAACATTCATTGACTGAAGTGACTTCCTCTTCTCCAGGCTTAGATTTGCTGTTTGTGTGTTTACTCTTCCTGGGCAGATGGTGTGAGTCTATGGAGCAGCAGAAATTATACCACAGTTGTGTTAACACTCTTGTCATCTTTTCTTTGATGTTGCCAACTGTTTCATTTTAGTAAGGTTCTTGCCACTGGTGCATGATTTAGTTGAAACAGATTTCCAGAAATTTTCTGGAGAGTAATACAGCAGTGAGGTAGAATCTACTTTTTGTGTATTTTTTTTATCCTTTGTCTCCTTGGAGAAGCTGATTGTTCGTTCCTTGGTAACTTGGTGCTGAATTTCTTATTTTCCTTTCTTAATGGCGTTATCCTAGATACTACCTCTGCTCTTACCACACATGGATTATTCTAAATCTTGGAAAAGGACAAATGAGAAGAAAATGCACCTGCATTTTACATTACCTCATAGATAAGGGATTTTTCCTTATCATATTAAAATAATAATATTAGCTCTGGTTCCTTTCTTGGGCTTTATCTCCATTTCTGATTTGCTTTGATGTAGCCCTAAGATCTGACCCACATCATGGAGGAATGGTCTGCAGATTTTAACTTTAAATATTAAACTTTGAAAATAATGTGACCTTAAAAAATACACATTTCTCTGCTTTCAGAAATTTTCCAAATTATCCATTCCTAAACATAAGGTACACCACATAGTCTTGAAGGAAATGGCATCTGAGAGCTTCAAAAAAATTGTGTAGGAAGGAAAAAATATATAATTTTAATTGTCAAAGCACTGCATTTGAGTGCTTCAAGGTTTAACTGTGTCTATAGCATGCAGACAATGAGTGCAGCGAAAATACATTATTGAACAGATATTTTCAAATTATTTTTATGCTTTGTTTTACTTAAAATTTAGTATTTGATCTCAACAAATATCTCACATTTAATCCATAACTAAAAAGTGAAAAAAAAAGAGTGCTTGTGCTTTGGGATTATTCTCTGCAGTATTTGGTGAAGGCAGGAATGTTCACAAAAATGTTAACTTTGAAATGCAAAATGTTGGAGAATATTTGATCAATCTATGTTTTGAATTTGTAAGTAAATCTTCACATCATATTCTGGACTCTAAGAGCAATACTTATACTGGCAGGAGTCAAATCCAATAGTATGTGACCCACATAAGCAATGAAATCTAATTGAAACTTTTCAAATTGCAGATGTTGGTATGAACTGCTTGCTTGTGAACAACCTTCAGAGCAAAACTCGTTCATCTAATTATCCACTGGGTGACTATGAATTACAAATATAATTGAGCAAACTGTAAGCTACTTTTCAACAACTCTTGAACAGAAAGATGCTTCATCCATCCAATTATTCACAATGTACTTGTTCATCTGTAATAGCCGTGATATCTGCAGAGGTTCCCTCCGGCAAATTGTATCACTGTTAATATGATGGCCCCATGCCCACGAAGTTTATTCATATAAAATTCCTACTAACAACTCCTAATGCCTGCAGAATGCTGAAGCAAAGGTTGGGGGTTAGAGTGTCATGACTGTGATGGAGAGCTGCAGACATGTTTTGCAACATCCATTGCTGCACAGCTTTTTGTGTCCATAAACATGAATGCAGTTTTGTGTTCAGTGACAGATTTATCAGGCCTTTCTACAGCTTGCACCTCGCTATTACAAAGATTACAAAGGCTGCTCTTCTTGCAATATTTCCTTTTTTTTTTTTTTTTAAACTTATGGTATATATTTAGCACAGATGTATCAGAAGTTCTTGTGCTTTTCACAGGTGATGTGTGAGAGATGAGTCCAATCTTTAAGACCCTCATGACCAGACGTCATGCACAGTGTACTTACACCTGTATGGACCCACTTGTAGGATACTTCATTCGTGGTTCCTGCCTGTTGTTCTATGTCTGCTAGCAGGAGCAAATCTGCTTAAACTCCAAACGATGGAGTTCGGTGTAGGCTCTATCAACTTTCTGCTGGTTTCCGTCACATCAGAAATGTACTTCACACTTTCATATTTTGCTCTAATGGTGTTGATTCTGGTTGATAAATGTTTAGATCATATAAGCATATAATTTTCTTACAATTTCAAGATAACATACATCAACTTGTTTTCTCATTACTTTCCTTTGTTATCTTGTCTGACATCATAGAATCATAGAATCATTTAGGTTAGAAAAGACCTTCAAGATCACTGAGTCCAACCATCATCCATGCCTACTAAACCATGTTCTGGAGTGCCTTGTCTACGTGCTTTTTGAATACCTCCAGGGATGGTGACTCAACCACTTCCCTGGGCAGCCTATTCCAATGTCTGACAACCCTCTCAGTAGAGAAATTTTTCCTAATATCCAACTTAAACCTCCCCTGCTGCAACTTGAGGCCATTTCCTCTCGTCCTATGTCCAGCCACCTGACAGAAGAGACCAGCACCCACCTCACTACAGCCTCCTTTCAGGTAGTTGTAGAGAGCGATAAGGTCTCCCCTCAGCCTCCTTTTCTCCAGACTGAACAACCCCAGTTCCCTCAGCTGCTCCTCATAAGACTTGTGCTCCAGGCCCCTCACCAACTTGGTTGCCCTTCTCTGGACACGCTCCAGCAGCTCAATGTCTTTCCTGTAGTGAGGGGCCCAAAACTGAACACTGTACTCAAGGTGCGGCCTCACCAGTGCCGAGTACAGGGGGATGACCACTTCCCTAGTCCTGCTGGCCACACTATTGCTGATACAGGCCAGGATGCCATTGGGCTTCTTGGCCACCTGGGCACACTGCTGGCTCATATTCAGCCGGCTGTCAACCAGGTCTTTTTCTGCCTGGCAGCTTTCCAGCCACTCTTCCTCAAGCCTGTAGTGCTGCATGGGGTTGTTGTGACCCAAGTGCAGGACCCAGCACAAATCATGATCTGAAGCCTGGTATTTCCATGTTTCATTATTCATGCCCTTTAATTCTCTAATTGTTTTCATCATGCTACCATCTGAATAAAAGTTGTATTCCCTTGAGAAGACAAGGGAGCTACTCCTGTTGGCAGCAGAAGAGATTACCAATTCTCAAAACTGTAAGTTTTCAATGTAACATGTTGTGCTGGGTGCAGGTGCCCAGGCGCTGGCAGCGGGGCCTGCGGGGCGGGCAGCCTGTGTGAGGAGAGGCCAGGGCTGCCCCGTGCTGGGGACAGCCAGTTCCAGCCGGCTCCAACCCGCCCACCCCGGGGCACGGAGTGAAAACGTATTTAAGAAGGGGCAAAATGCTGCACGGCAGTGAGGAGTGAGGGGGAGAGAAAGTGTGAGAAACAGCCCCGTGACACCAAGGTGAGAGAAGGAGGTGGGGAGGAGGTGCTCCAGGCGCTGGAGCAGATATTCCCCCGCAGCCCGTGGAGGTCCACGGAGGAGCAGGTGGATATTTCCTGAAGGACTGCAGCCTGTGGAGAGCCCACACTGCAGCAGATATTCCTGAAGGACTGCAGCCCCTGGGAAGGACCCATGCTGGAGCAGGGGAAAAGTGTGAGGAGGAAGGAGCGGCAGAGAGGAGCTGTTCTGGACTGACCACAACCCCCCGTTCCCCATCCCCCTGCACCACTTGAAGGTTGGGGTGGGTGTGAAATGAAGGAGTGAAGTTGGGCCTGGGAAAAAGGTGCGGGTGGGGGGAAGGTGGTGTTTTATTTTGTTTCTCACTATTCAAATCTCTTTTAATTGGCAATAAACTAAGCTAATTTTCCCCAAGTTAAGTGTGTTGTGCCTGTGGTGGTAATTGGTGAGTGACCTCCCTGTCCTTATCTTGACCCATGAGCTTTTTTCTTGCCACCTTATTTTCTCCCCCTTGTTCTGCTGAGGAGGGGGCGTATGAGAGCATCTGGGTGGGTGTCTGGCAGCCAGCCAAAGTCAACCCACCACACATGTAACCTCATGAAGTCAAAAGTACTTTCAGTTAACAAGCGTTTTTCTTTAAGTAACACTGAAAGTAAATTTATGACTGCTATTTATGAAATATAAAAAAAATCTACATACACCTAGGATCTAGTGTGGTTTGGATGGATCTTCCATGTTCCCCAGCAGGTGGATACTTTCCACCATATTCTCTCTTTTGAGTTATCAGACTTCTTCACGTTTATAATGCTATTTATGCAAGAATTGCAAGTGACAGGAAATCTGAAAAGTGATTACTGTGTGAATCCCTCCTCACTTGGTCCTGTCAAGTGACTACCTGAAGACCTGCCTTCAAAGAAAAAAATACATGGCAAACAAGGAAATGCTTTTCCGCTATAAAATCTATATGATTTTTTTCCCCATTGGATGTTAAACATGGGGTTTGGTGTATTCCACTGACAAGAAAATTTCCATGTTGAAAATACCCATACGATGTCAATGAAAGCAAGAACCGTGAAGAAAGATTTACTTTCCTGGTGCACAGAAGAAAGCGGGAACAAGAGACTACGTCCTTTAACACTGAATACTGAGTCTAGGCTATTTTAAGAACAACTGCTATAGGGCTGATTCATGAGGTAGGTGGTCAGTTTTTTAATCTGTATGGGATTTTATTTTTTAATGTTTGTAATTCTTGATTTCCATTTCTGTTTCTCTTTTTAGATACCTTTTATAATAAAGAAGGAAGGAATGGGAAAGCAAGGAGGTGCAGGACTGCACTGTGAAGGACACATTTGGGAAGGGAGGAAGAGAAGTCTTGAGTATTCTGGAGACATATATAAGATGAATATGTACTTACACAGCAACCTCATATGAAATATGCCATCTAAGTAACAATTAATAAGATATTCACTTTATATAGTGAAAAGCTTGATGAACTGGCCAAACCCACCTCTCTGAAACACCATAGACTTTTAAAAGAAATATTATGCTACAGGGCTTCCATAGTTAGAAATACAAAACTTTGCACAGTCATCTGAAAGACTGATTTTAACAACAGTTTTACAGACCTGTTATTCCACTGGTATAAGTAGTATAATTCCAGGTATAAATAATGCAAGTATTGGCCTTGAAACTTTTATCTTTTATTTCAAAGCCTTTTGGATATGGAATCTTCATTAAAAAAAAAAAAATAATAAAAATCCTACCTGTCTAACTTCACTTTTGCACCAAGGCCATTTTATGCTGATAGAATTAAAAATTATGCTGGATTCTCAGTGTGGTTTATTCATTAAAGGGCTGGAGGATATTTGACAAAAGGCTTGATTAATAAAAGAACTAATTGTTTGTATCCAGAAATATAAACTTTACTATAGATCATATTGTCTTGTAGTATGCTGAGACAAAGCTTACTCCCTGAAATGCAAAGTATTACTGAATCTTTCTTTCCCTCTGGATTTTGAAAAATGCTAAGGTTTGATAAAAAACTCACCAGTTGAGAAGGTGGAATACAGGTCATAATTAAGAGCTTACAAATAATGTATTCTGCTTTTTCACTCAGCCTGACAACTCCTTACTGCATCACTAGTACTGGCTTTGTTCGTATTAAACTGAATCCATTTATACCTTAAGGAAGGATTCCTACCTCTGGTGAACTGCTGTAAACACTTCATCCCACTGAAGCTAATGAGACTGGCCTGAACTGCACACATGGTGTATCCAGCCCTTGGTCTGTAACTTTCCAAGCCAAAATATTTAGTTTGGGATTTACTCACGTGAGTGGTTTTAAAGCTTCATAAACAGTTAAACTAATGAATATTACTAAAAAAACTTTTAAAAAATTGCTTATCCTTTGGAAGAGAGCATATTCTAAAAAATACACATGTTTTATTGAACAAAGCTGTCTTAAAAATAATGTTGTTGAAGAAGAATTTGGGGAATCATCAAGGAACTCCCACCCCACCTTTCTGGGACTGGACAGTAACACAGAATCTCTTTGGTCACTTAGGTTGGGGAAACAGGTTGGACTCCTGAGAGGCATCACACTCCCTAGATTTGTAATGCTTATCCTCAACAGCAGTGAGGTGAAAGAGTGATAGCTTGTGTCAAAACAGTCAAGTGATGTTGCAGCTATACCTTTTGTGGTGTTGTATAAATAACCAGGATGGTAAGATATGTGCTCCCTGCTGTATATACTACAGATGTTGTCTGTGCACATGTCTGAAAAGTAATCATAATGAATACAGATGTTCATTGGTATTTAACAGTCCCTGCTATTTCCCTATTGGCCCCTTTTTCTGTTTTAATTCAGGAATGCATCATACAGCCCTATGTTGCCAAAGCACACAGGATGCAGAATATCTCAGCTGTGGTGACTTCAGTTACAGATGTGCTCTCTAAAGCTATCAGCTCCTCCTGTTTGTTTTAAAAAAGATGTTCCATAATGCAAGAGCAAATGGAACTTAATGATGGGAATGTCTCATATGCTTTAAACAAATTAAAGGAATTTATCTTCATACTCAGGATATGGGATAGCAATTTGGATAGTGTGGGGGATTAATTTCTGTAAATCTATTGCAATAGTGGCTTTTAAAAGGATGTCGACGTTTTTGAGAAACTAAAGATAATGCAATCCAAGACAGGGAGACCTAAGGCTTTATGAAACCTTTCTTACCTGGATGTTGATCAGGAGCCATCCTAGACTAGGAACCCAACTGTGAAATCTATATTGTCCACAGTACACCACATGATAAACATCTTTAGCAGCTGCATGTTTTTCAGAAATACAGCAGCAGATCAGCAAATGGTCTTAAAAGAATTGTCTGTGACTCTCATAAAAATACATGATGCTTTTATACATACAGTTGGCTCAAATTCAGTTGGGAAGCTAAATATGAGAAATAAACATAAACTCCACCAGGATTCAACGTAAGAACTTATTGCATAATTTTAAAGAACCTGAAGAGAGCTAAAATGTCATCTATCTTTCAAAATATTACTGTTCCATTTGCACAGAAGAAAAGGACAGAGCTTTCTAATATTTCTGTATGCTTCTTTTTTCACACACAGCTTTTTGAGAATAGTATTTCTATATTATTCTGATCTTAAAAATTAAACAGAAATAACTACAGATAGTCCTGAGATGTGAGGTGCTGGTAACTCACAAGACTATACTGCTGCAGATAGGCCTTTTGGATTTTTCACAGGTAAAATCAGTGAAGTAAAACAGCTTTTCAGTGAAACAGTACTAAGAAAAGCCTTTAAACAATAAAATTTAAAAGATGCTAAAGGCATTTTCCTAGATGACAGCAACAGCCATGGAATATATCAAGACCTGGTTCCAGGCAATGCCAAGTGTAAGAGTTTATGCCCCATAAATTTCAAATCATGCTTAACTTCGTAGTCCTGATTCATGGACTCTAACGGAAAATGTCCTTTTGGCTCTCACCACAGAATGAGTTTGACTCCTGCAGTGGATATGCACAAAAATGTGGCCAGCTGGCCTGGAGTCATGTTGTGTCTAGTATTGTCTGAGCCCTGCACATTGCACATTGTGGTAGGGGAAAAGGGGCTGCTTCTAGGCAGAAACAATCAGTGGATTGTCTTGAACTCCAGGCCCTTTCTTGCAGAATGGAAAACATTTTTGATACCCATTCCATTCAGAAAGCATTGAAGGAACTCAGCACTGCATAAGGTGGACTATGAGTGATTGGGAGAGATTTTTTAATAGATGAAAGTAATAAACCAGAAGTTAACATGGAAGTGTAATACAAGTGAACATGCAGAATACTTCTTGGGATACCTCCCAGGACTAACCTTGTCTCAAGGGTTGTCTGTATTCCAGGTTCTCCCCTCTATTGAAGCAATTGGCAGGAGCCATCCAGACCCAACATATTGTCCCTTGCACACCTTGCTGAGCATTTGGTTCCTCCACTGTCCTCGTACAAATCAGGCTAGCGCAGAGGTCTGTGGTAATAGCCCTACTCCGACCCAGCAAATGCTAGGGTCTAAATAAATCCCTCAAACTGCGGTTATATATTAATGGACCAGGTTGTAGGAAAAGATAACAACTTTTATTAGATCAATTGATATAGCTGGAAAAACCAGATGAGCTTTTGGGTGGTTAAATTCTCCTTTTGACATGAAATACAAACTGGTTGGAAACGTGCAGGCACTTTTTCAAAACCAAAGAAGGATATTACTTCACCCTACGCTTTAGAGACTCATTTTTATCTTTAGGATGTCACAACTATTGCTTCTGCTTCTTGCTGCTTCTGCTTACTGCTATGATGTCTTTTACATTTGAAATAGTCCTAACATGACCTGCTTATGATCTAGACTCAATTTTGAGAGATTACGTAGGGTTCAAATGGTACATATATGTTGTGCTAATTCTTTATAGCAGGTAAATAAACGGATATTAACTACATTCATCTGAAAACCTCAAGAGACTCTAAAAACAGCCACAGAGGGGCAGCAGACATTTACACTCAAATGATATGATGCTTGTATGCTTTCCTCACCAGTTCTGTTTTCTGTTTCATGAGAAAAACCCCAACAACCCTGGAAAATTGTCAAGCTAGGCTTTTCCTTTGGGAAACACAATCTCCTCTTCACTTCCTTCCTGAAGACGTGATAAAAAATATAGGGTAAAAATGCATACTTACAGGCAAAAACCTTTATAAATTTTTTTATTAGTATTTTTTTCAACCATCTTTTTCAAGAAGGTCTTGTGCCTAATATTGAAGGCTAGGCCTATTATATTACCCTGTAGCTTTTGACTTTCAGAGATAATGTTAAAAGAACATACAAAAAATTACTCATCCTCGCTGGCAGAGAAATTGCTGGCTTTTGTTGTTTGATACTAAAGGTATCAAACAAAAGCTCTGAAAACTCCTTGAACAAGTAATTTCCTGTATAGGAGATATTTTTTACTACTGATAAGAAGTAAAGATTGAATGTCAGTTCCAGTATAAGCCTTCTACAGTGTAAGAGAAACAAAAACATCACGTTTGCAAACATCTTTGCCTATTTGTTGATTTTCTGGACAGAAACTTGAAGATATTTTGGTAAACAAATTGCATATGGATGTACTTCAAATTTAATTTTTTATTATGTGTTTTCTGTCATTTACATTGTGATTTCTTTGTTCTACTGTAGAAACTACTGTTTGCAATAGTGGACATGCAACTAGGAGGTGATTATTTTATATAATTTCAGATAATTATGACTCCATTTAAAAACAGTAGCTTATGTACACTTGCATATGTAAGTATCAGTAGTCTAACTTGAGTAGGATCTTACCATAAGCTTCAAGTAATGTACAAGCTTATGTATCTTTTCCTGAAACAGGCCTACTTAAAATAGCTGATATACAGCATTTCATTTTCTGCACATGATTTATTGCGATGTTTGTGTTGCTGTTATAGACTTTTAAATAAAGGCGTCCTGGATTTTTACTCTTTCATTTTCAGCAATTTAGTTTTTCCAGAATGTGACTATATAAGCTGAAAATTCTTATGTTTGTTCACTCAGATATGAACATTTCTCCAAAGTTAAAAGGAAATCCATTCAGTTCATTTTTAATGATCTGAATATTGTGAGAACCCTGTGGTTTTCATGCTTTCAGAAAATTGCTCAGTTGTTATTTCTTCTTGGATAACTCAGAAATCTGTTGAATGTAATACTTCAAACTTGGCATGAACAAAATTACTAAGTTGAAATATGAGGTTTACTAAATTTAAATTGAAATGGAAAAAAACCTCAAGCTCTGCGTATATAAGCTCTGCATATAACACACTCCACATACTCAGTATTTATTTTTCTCCTAATATCTTCAAATTTTGATTCTGCAGGCACTGATACCCACATATGTATGCAAGACAGAGTCATAACTGTGCACAAAGAGGCAAATAATAAGCTTATTACTGTGCCTGAGCAGCAAGGCTAACAAAGTCCATGCAGGAGGTATTGCTCTTCTTTTAGCTATGTTAGAACAATAAATTGCACCACAGGTGTTTCCCCAGTCCAATGGCTTGAACTGTCCCTGTCTATGTGCTACCCATGTGGACTCTGTTCAAGCCAGAAGAAAACTACAGTGTTATTCCTTTTTAAGAAGGACTTTCACTGCGCTAAAACCCTGAGGATGCTGACAAAGATGCTGCTAAGAGGAAGCAAAGATTCCTTTTCCAATGTAAAAAAGTGTTGGCTGCACTGAGGGTACAACTTGTCTCTGTCTCTTTCCCCTCTGTTTTTCATGATTTGCAAAAACCCATGTTACTCTCTAAATGTGATATTGTACCACAAATGAAAAGACAGGTGAAAAATCAAGTGATGCATTTCCTATGACCTGCTTCAGAAGGTTTGTTTTAAGGTGTATCTTTACTGAAACAGTCAGTTCAGATAAATTTGAGTTAACTTTCTTCCAGGCAGCTTACCTACTCTGACTAAAGAGCAGTGACTCCACCAGCCTTACTAAAGTGAGAGCGACCACACTTTGTGATCATACAGCTCCAAAGAGTGATTTGATTAGCAGCTCAAAATCTTAGCAGTTGGATTAAACTAGCCCCTGCTGGTACAACCTCAGTACATGTATCTTCATGGATTTACTATGCACCTACTCCTCTACAGTACCTCAGTGTAATGATTTCCCATCCTCTGTTGGTTCTTCACTCATGGTGTGACCCTTTTCTTTGGGTTCTTAGGGTAAACCAGATCAGTGCATTGAATAGCTGTTCTTGTTGCCAAATTGTGTTTCAGTTGCATCAGTGAACTGGTCCAGTTTTCCACACAGCCTTACAAACCATTGGGTCAGCACAACTAAGACTGCAGTAAATAAATGTCTAATGCTGGTGAAGATGATTCCTTAAGGCCTCATGGCTGCCAAGAAAAAGGTGCATGGGGTCACGCCCTCAATGAGCATTAAGAACATTCAAAAGCTTCAGCCAAATCCCATCAAGGTTATGGCACTAATGGACACATGAACAATGGCTTGAATGTAGAAAACTGGAGCAAATCACACTTGTGACAGCTGCTTACAATAAAGTAAGCTGTGCCTCTGAAAGCACGAGAAATAAACAGGCTGTGTATTGAAAGGTGTACAATTAAAATGTGACAGAATTGCCTCTGATTCATCCAAGGGTAAATTTGTCACTGCTAGAGCAGGGCCATACTGTTTCTAGAGGTTGAATCATGTTTGTGGCTTTTAAAAACTTGAACACCATAAAATACTAGTTAACTCATTCATGTATCCATGGCTTCTGCTGGATCTGTGGATGCTGCATTCACTGTAGAAATACTAAGCTACTGGTAAGGTAGGTAGCCCAGGTACTTCCAGTTATCTGGGCAATCAGCCAGTAATTCTGTGGAAGCTATCCACTGAAATGCTTATCCAGCAATTTCAGCTATTGTTAATATTTGCAGCAGCATCAAATGAAGGGAAAAAATTGGTTACAGCTAAAAGTAAATGGGTGAGAAGCAGCCCTCAGAAATGGAAGGATGGGAGGAAACATTATAGAAAATTATGCAGAAAGTACATGTGCCTCCATGCAGTATGACTTGTTAAAGAGCATTAATACGCACTTGAAGGACTTCCAACAAAGAAATTCAGTCCAAAGTACTTTGGATGTCTTTTATGCACCAATTGTCAGAATGACTAGAACCAGAAGTGAGGTTTGCAGTGACAGAAAAAAAGTGGTAATAGAGGGTCTCACAGGCCTATAAAGTTTTTTGTTAAGAACAGAAGCACCTTGTCCACAAACGCACATTAGTCATGAGTAGGGCATGCAAGTGGGTTCACTGGTTTGAGGATCTCTGCTGAACCAGAAGTGGAAAAAACTGTGCTATTGTAGATGATGTGCATTTGTTCCTGAATCACTTGCAATATCCTTTCAATTAATATATAGATGTTGTTTACCAAATGGCTTCGATGAGCAGATTTTATTCTAGTTTGTTAATAACCTACTCAAACATTTGCTGTTAATTGTTTCATGGTTGTTACTGTGTCTGTGCCACAAGCTAATTGTAACTGTCTACTTTTATGCTAGAGTATCAATTGCTGAACAAACTTGTTTACCTGTAACAGTATCTTATGAAGAGCAGCAATTTCTCAAACACTGCAATGAGCAAAACTCCCTTTCCATAAATGCTAAGAAACAGTTAATAACAAGGGGCACTAAAAGCATTGCAAAATCCAAATGTTTGGAATTCAGATGAAGGCTTATGAATACTGCCTTACTAAATGCCATGCCACATTTATGACTTCAGGGCAAAATATATGAACACCAGACAATGTGAACATATTAATTAATGCTAATTACATCTCTGCAGTACAGATGGGCTCTATTCTCTTGACATGACTATGTAATATATTTGGCATAAATGTCAGTTAATGTATTTACTCAGAAAAAAATCTGTAGTTTGCAAATGCACAATCAGCTGTCTTTTATTTGTGAAGATGTTATGTGCTACAGCCCATACACATTGACCTGCAATGTGAATGGTGCAGATTTTAACCACCATATTTACTCTGTTACAATGACTCCCAGGGATCCTTAAGCTTTTTGCTGTTCCTGCTGTGTGACTATTAGTACAGCACAGATGCAGGTGCAGTACCAGCAGGGGCTGCATAGCCTCCTCTGTGTCACGTAACTGAGGATGAAGGGGAGGAAAAATTCTCCCCTTCAAAATCCACCCTCTGAAATCCACCCCTGGTACAAGTACTAAGCCTAACTCAGATACGTCTGCACCACTTCTACTGTTTCGAGTGTATATACCTATACTGTATGCATACCTCTTTGTACCAGCTGGTTGTACTCACTGGTGTGGATAGAAGGTAGGATTTCTGTCTTCCTGCGTCTCTGTCCCTTTGGAGTTCTGAGCATCACCATTACTATCTCCAACAAGTATTCTGTTCATAGAATCATCGAAACAGAATGGTTTGGGTTGGAAGGGACCTTTAAAGGTCATCTACTCCACCCCCCCGCAATGATTTCACTAGATCAGGTTGCTCAGAGCCCCATCCAACCTGACCTTGAATGTTTCGAGGGATGGGGCATCTACCACCTCTCTGGGCAACCTGTGCCAGTGTTTCACCACCCTCACTGTAAAAAATGTCTTCCTTCTATCTAGTCTAAAACTACCCTCTTTTAGTTTAAAACCATTACCCCTTATCCTATCACAACAGGCCCTGCTAAAAAGTCTGTCCCCATCTTTCTTATAAGCCCCCTTTAAGTATTGAAAGGCTGCAATAATGTCTCCCCGGAGCCTTCTCTTCTACAGGCTGAACAACCCCAACTCTCTCAGCCTCTCTTCATAGGAGAGCTGTTTCATCCCTCCAATCATCTTGATGGCCCTCCTCTGGACCTGCTCCAACAGGTCCATGTCTTTCTTGTACTGAGGACCCCAGAGCTGAACGCCATACTGCAGGTGGGGTCTCACGAGAGTGGAGTAGAGGGGCAGAATCACCTCCCTCAACCTGCTGGCCATGCTTCTTTTGATGCAGCCCAGGATGTGATTGGTTTTCTGGGCTGTGAGCACACATCGCTGGGTCATGTCCAGCTTTTCATGCACCAGTACGCTCAAGTCCTTCTCCGCAGGGCTGCTCTCAATCCCTTCACACTCCAGCCTGTGTTGATACCAGGGGTTGCCCTGACACAGGTGCAGGACCTTGCACTTGGCCTTGTTGAACCTCAGGAGGTTCACGTGAACCCACCTCTCAAGCCTGTCAAGGTCCCTCTGGATGGCATCCCATCCCTCAGGTGTGTCAGCTGCAGCACTCAGCTTGGTGTCAGTGGATCAGGGAAGCATAAGGACTGCAGTTGTGTTGAGCCTTTGCATGCAGACACAGAGTAGTAAAAAGCTATCCAACGGTGAACTTAAATAGACAAAATAAAGATAAGCGATTTTTACAGTTTACTGTTATATTTTCCAAGGCTTGGCATTGGGTGGCTATTTGTCCTCGCTCTGTAATGTCCTTGTAGAATCTCTCCAGAGTGTTTCAGCAATGCCATGAATGAGAAGAAGAGGTGCCTCTTGGATGAATGGGGGTTTTTATTCAAGAGATACTATGTTTATTTAGGCATGGAAGCAACATGTGTGCTTCTGTGTGCCTCAGTATGTTGGTAAAGTACAATATCCCAATATACAGTGATGTACAATTCCATATAAGAAAATGCAGTTATTTGTAGGCTAGCTGCTGTCCTTTCTTTCCTGTGTAATTTGTTTTCCTTTTTTCTATTTTTTTCTTTTGTCAACATAAATTACCTTTCCCTTTGGAGCAGGCATAGGTGACAAACATTAGATTTCAGGTGTTCTAGAAATACAATATATTAATTGTGAACCTGACATTCACTAATTGTCTGGCAAGCTATTACTATCTAATTCTAAAAACATCTCCAACTATTTCTATGAGCAGTAATGTACTCCACTGTGGATGGTTAAAATAACAAAAGCAGCATATTCAGGAGGTGGTGTCATTCTGTCTTTAACAAAGGTGTCCTCTAAGATGCGCTGTTTTTTTAAGTCCTGACTCTGCAGATCAGTTTACTAGTGCAGACTCCCATGTCTATGCAGGACACGTTCAGCAATGGGCCCATTCCATGTAATTTATTCCAGTTCCATGCCAGTACTGGTCTGAATTACAGCACTGAAACTGAACACATACTCAGAACTCCTCTTCCAGTACAACCATAACTAAAAGATGCTGGTTAATTTAGCTTAATATAACATTATGTATCACATTAATTTCAAGTAAAACATCTTATTAAAAGATTATTAAAACAGGCGATTAAAAAGACACTAAAATGTTATTGGGCACTTTTCCACTGACTTAATCAACCTGATGTCTGTGAGCTTGGCTTGAAACAGGCATGTAAAATTAGGCCTTCAGCATTTGTTTCATGACTAGCAATTATTTTTAATACTTAGAGGAGATATTCCAGAGCTCTCAGGAGATGACAGTGTGACAGTAATAGTTCTCCTCAATATCTTAGGTGTTTTGGAAATGCCTCTCTTTAACTGGTTTTAAATGATTATTTGCAGCACAGAAAGCTTCAGTATGGAGTTCATTCGTCATCATTATTTCAACATTCTACAGTTTAAGGCATACTGGATATGTCTCCAGTATTTCCTAGACTGTTAGTTCACGTTGAACAAGATTCTTAGTCTTTCCCTTCTTTCATTTGTACTACTGTAATCAACACCACCTTCTTATCTTACAGCATACAACCTAGTATCAGATGTCTTCTTTCTCTATACACAACTATTATGTATAAGAGTTGCAATATTTTTTCTCTGACTCTCTCTGACGTGTATGTATCCTCTTCTAGTGAGAATCACAGCTAAACCTATAGTGTAAGATAAGAGCATACATTTTTCTCTGAGTTTTCTTTTCCTAATCTTGATCCTGCCATTTCTTGATCACATTCCTCCAAAAGAACATTTTTTGTGACATTGACTATGTGGCCATTCTCCATGGGTTTCTCCTCCATCAGAACCTACTTATTATAGCTAACACTATTTTCCAGCCAGCTTTCTCATATTCCCTATCAAAATGTGGATATCTACATCTGCTTGTGAGTGATAGCAGCCTACAGCACTCTCTTGCTGAGATTTCAGAGAAGCACCTTACTTGTTATGCTCCAGCTGCCCTGCATACTGGGGAGGAAATTTTGTGCATATCTGGAACCACTTCAATAGCTACAAGTCCCTTCTCAAAGTTCTTCTTTCGCATAGTATTTGCTAAAAGACTGGACACTGTCAGGTTAGCGGGCTGTGACCACTGTCTCATTGTTTCCTGGTCCCATCTCTGTCAGCAACCATCTCTTTTGTGGCTCTTCTGTCCTTAATCTCTTTTTGGGAAGGGACTGATTTTTGTTAGGTTGGTACAAGCCAAAGTCTCCTGCTACCAAAATCTGAATGAATAGTAATAGTGCCTAATTATATCAAATATTTGAACAGTTCTACTTATCTTTGAATCATGTAGCTAAAACTTCTGGTGCTGTTTTTCTGCTCACAATATAGTTGTTCTAGTTCTACAATGGAGGCCAAAGGGCTAGACTGTGAAGTGTGCAACAAAGAACTGAAAAACACTCACCATCTGTCATTTGAAACACTTCCAAGAAATATAGCAGTGGAATTAAAAAAAATCAAACAGTAAAAACAGTAAGTAGTGACTGCTTATCAATTCACTTGCAAAATATAATGCAAACAAATTCCTTCAAATGGAAAATTTTGATTTATGAGTACACTACTAACATGAGGTACTATACTGCATGCAAATTTTATCACCTGATATGACAATGTGACATGACACTAGAGATAACACTATGCCTGCTGTTGCAGTAGAACCCTATTATTCATATCTATTCATTATTTACCATTATCTAGTAGGTATTAAGAGCGATCTTGTGTGTCAGGATTTCAAAGCATTTTACAGACACTAGCAAATCAAGCATACACAAGTGTTTTATTGTCTCTGATCAATGTAATTCAACAGATAGCCCACGAACTGAATCTACCACGCAGTACACTTCCATATGTCTGCTATTCTTTCTCAGAGGGGATGGGAAAGGCTGTCTAAGTAGCAAACACTTTCCAAACACTAAAATACTCCTTCCTGCATTTGCAGACCTGGCATCTGCTGCTCTGCCCCCTTTCCCCTTACCTTGGTGACAGCAGCAAACTTTGTGGTGCCCCTCTCCCCACCCCACAGTAGCGTTCAGTCAGTGAAAGCTGTGGAGGTTGCAACCATTCACCTTCTACTGCTGGAAAGAAAAAGGCAATGTTTTGTATGGGATAGAGAGAGAAGGTCCTTGTGCATATTTGTCAGGATATAGCCTCCTGAAGAATGAAGGCTGAGTGTACAGATTTGCCTGCAAGTTAGCAGAAGAGTCTTCATCAGAGCTAACACTAAAACTCAGGTCCAGAAGACAAACTGCTTTTGAGGAGGAAAATTTCTTTCTAAAGGAATTTAAAAAAACCAGCCAACTAGCAAGAGCAGAGGAAGAAAAGAAGGAACACCCTCTTTCTGATGGAATGTGTGTGAAAGGATGTTTAAAAAAGGAAAGTTCTTGAACTCAGTTGATTAGACATACAAGTTCAGGTATCAAGTCATGCAAATTTCTATGAATTTACAGAAATCAAAATGAAGATCAGAATAAGAATAAGAAACAACCCTATAACCTTAACTTATGGTACATAACATCTTAATTTTCAAAAGTGTTGCAACAAAACTACATCTATGATATTGCTGCCTTCCTTTCCTCCAAAATTGATTCACTGTGTGCTTAACAGTGCAAAGGAGCCTGAGCACCTTAGATTGGACTGCAGAGTAGTTAGCACACTGAGCTGCGTTGCTGACCAAAGGAGCTAAACCTAAGGTTCCTGAGACCCTTGCCTTGCCAGAAAGTATGCATCTAAGTCAGGGTTGCAGGAAAGCATTGCCTGGCCATTTCTGGAGTGGGGTACCTAAGCTGGCCATTGAAAAAAAAATATGTCAGGAGTTAGGGATTTTTATTATTTTAAAGGAAAGGTGAAAGATACTATGCTTGTGTTCTTTTTACAGCATTTACTACCCTAATGTTTAGCACATCTGCCAAGAACATAGGGACCTAAAGCCAACTCTGGCTCCTTCCTTCAAGAATTTGGTAACACAGAATAAAAAATTATGACAGGTCCCTGACATTGTGAGTGAGCACATATAGTTAGATGCAAAGAAAGATGAGAGCATAAGGAACATGATTTTATGTCTCTTAAGCAGTTAAAGAAATCTGGGGGTTTGTATTACAATTTTGGATCTCATATGCTTACCCTGAATTCAAGTGAGTTGCCTTTGCTTGTGTAAGATAGGTGAAGTCCCGTGGAATCACCAGGGAATGGGATCCGTGAGCTTAGCTGTTCTGTGGTTCTGAACACAGTTTGAAAGAGCTCATCCTTGTTCCTACATTTCTTCTCTGCAGCTTACTGTTTCTGTCTCTAGTCAGGGAGCTTGGACTCTTGTAAAACAATCTTAGCCCAAGCTCCATGACTGGAGACAGAAATAATTGTGGGAGAGGAAAGAATTAAGACATCAATGCCATTTGGGACAGTTCCCAAGTGACTGAGGGAACTGAACTTCATCTTTCTTCCAGGTCCTACCATAAGGGCATGCTCTACTTGTCTATGCTAGTTCATACCAAAGGGAAACCCCTTGATCATGAGAGACAACCTGTCCTTGCCCCTTGCACACTCCCTTCCTCCTCTGTTCCTCATCAGGTCACTTCATAGTTCTTGCATGGTCCTGGAGCTTGTCTAAGGCACTGCACTAGGAAAACACAACTTTCCAGCTCAGTGGAAGCAGAAAGGGAGACAGAAGCTGATGGGATTAAGGAATCTTCTGGCTCTGTAATGATGTGGTAAAGGCAGTGCTTCCCATTGCTACAGTATTATTGTCTGACGTTTTCCCATTTATAACATCCAGGTTTTATTTCTCTATCACATTGCAAATATTAACTGCTTGGGCTCAAAATTTGCTGCCTAAGACTAAGTAATAAAAATCTTCATTCCAGTAACAAGGCTATCGAGAACTATGTGTTTTCATCTTTTTTTAAAAAGTCTGACAATGATTTGAGAAGTTCTACCATCTTAATACTTTGGTGTAGGGTTCTTAGCCAAAGTTCCCAAAGACTCTGCACTGGGCATCTCAGGTCCAAGCTGAGAAGAACTCTTCTGAAGTGGTAGTTCCTACGTAACTGGGGTGAACTGGTTTTGAGCAAAGTTTGCTGTTGTCAACTGTCATGTGCTCTCACCCTTTTACTCTCAAAATTTATGCTTGGCCACATGGAAGAGGACATACAGTGTCTATCAAGTGTTGATAGGTCAAAAGTAGAAATCAGAAAGTCATGTAGGAAGAGAACAGACTGAAACAATCAGTGTGCAGGGGAACAACTAGGCCAGTTGAGCTTGTGAGGTGAAAGAATAGGGGAAACAGAGCGTACTGAGTGATGGAGCAACACAGAACGCACTAGCAGTACCTGGGAAGTCTGGACTGGTTCTCTAGGCTGGCTAGAACTAGATGATAAAAAGAAAAGCTAAGAGAAGGGCCTAGAACCAAGGGGTCACAGTTGGACAAACAATTCTTAAGCGATATACAGGTTTTCAAACATTCAAAGGTATGTTCTATGCTATGTGCTGTGTAGCTCTTACATTATCAGTGGTGGGAATGTTTTGTTACTGAAGGTGTTTGTTTCTTCAACTCCTTGGTGTGGTGAGAAATAAAACCAGGATAACCATTGCTGTAACCTAATCCAGACCCATTCTGCAAGGACCAATGGGATTCTTGAGAAGCCATTATTGTCTCTTGCCTGTCAGTCATCCTAGAGTTCTCCAAGTGTTGCTACTCAACCACTATTGGCATATAGTTCATAGGATCCAAAAGGTTGGCTATTATTGCAGCAAATGGTAGAGAATAAGCATTCAGATGTGGGAGGCAGTGCTGTAAAGGAAAGAAGGAAAAATTGGACTGGTCTGATGGGGCAACCTTAGAGAATTACTTTTACTTCCTGTTTCTGTCACATAGTTAGATACTATACAAGTATCGTAAACTAGGCTTCTCTTACCTTACATGATCATCAATTCTGTAATTGTTTTCTTGCTACTGGACTTGGAATACTGCAGTTTCATTTGAGAGAGTGCTCATAGCAACCTCTGAAGTTAACAAATGCACTTTGAATTTAATGAAGTTAGTATTATGCTGTTTAGACTGAAAAATCACGTAAGAGTCTGAAACAGAGTACTCAAAATTAGTAAGTACTTTTGACCTTAGTGTCTCTGTGTGTTTCATAGTCAGTAAAAGAAAGAGAGTAGTATCTCTAATCTCATTTGTGAAAATAAATGTTTGGGCAGCATTCAGTTCCTGTACTGATGTGTATTATGGAAGAACCTCTAAGAAAATTAATAATTCAGAGCAGGAGTTGAATTGTGTACAATAAAGAGGGCATAGGCTACACTGCATAATGAGGAGAAAACAGTTTATTGGAGAATTGGTCATCAAAGGAGCTCAGCGCATTAAGGGCACTGGGTGAATACTAGCTTTGCAACTTCAGTGTTCTTTTAATGTAGTTTTTGTGTTTAATATCTGCAGCAGTAGTCTGTAGTACTTCTAGCTGAATTAAGCTTAGGGCTTTAGAAGATGGCATTTAGAATCTAATGTTTAAACTGTAGAATAATTTTAGGTTATAGAAATCATGGGAGATAATTTTATAACCTGTTTTACTGTATAGGCAATGCTGTTTTATACTGTAAAATCAGTTTCTGAAATTCCTCATGTCTATACATACTTTATAATTTTGTGATCTGTGCAGAAAACCAAATGTATTTCTTCCTCTTAAAAATAAGTTTCTGACAATTTTCTCAGTTTTAACTACAGAGACTAGTGAGTAAGTGGAATTACGATAAGTAAGTGAGAAAAACTTAAGCTGCCACAGAGCAAAGGAGCATTTTTGGTTCTCTTTGCTTCTCTTACTCTTTTACTCTTGTTATTTACTAATCCCTATTTACATAGCTCCAACAACAAACTGACATGTCAGGGAAAGGTTTGGTGCCTTTTTACATCCTCTATAAGTATTCTTCGGCAGAATCAGGCAACACCAGGACTGACATTTATATTATCAGTCTGTTAAAATCACGTAAAATTAAAAAATAGCAAATGAAGTTAAAAACCTTTCAGGACTAAAAGGGAAAAAACACAATAAAAATATTTATCACCTTTGAGAGTCAACATGAAGCATTGGTTTGAGGCAGATGAATATACTTATGCTTTTCCTGGGCATATATGAAAGGAATCAGATAGCTGTTTGGGGCAGCTCTTTAAGAATACTGTATTTCACTGATCACAGGGTTGGCTAGTGCAGCTGGACAGGAAGGGGTGCCATAAAACCATATGAGACATCTATAGGAAATGTAAATGAAAACCATTTTTTTTTTTAAGGGGTGAAAACAATAGGGTTAAATAAACCGAACTTCCGAGAATCAAAGAGAAGACAGTCAAAGACCTTGATCTTAGCTGGCTGCAACAAGGGAGTGAATTACGAAAACTTTAAACCTCTTCTGGCACAACAATATCACTGCCAATCAACAAAAGGGAGAAACAGCACATGTAATCAAGGAACATTAAGCATGTCCGAGGATTATGTACATTGAGAGGGACGACTATAAAAGAAGTCCTTCTGATTCTCTAGTAGATTTCTAGGTGGAATGATAAAAAGTTTCAAACTTTGATGGCTCATTTATGATACTGATGCAGTTAGCCCAGATTTCTCCTGGTCTACTCCATCAGGCATGAGTAATCTACCTCACAGTTATTCTGCCATCATTTGCTACATCTTGGTTTACTCTAAAGGGAAGGATTAAGTGGCACATTTCTCTGCCCAGTCCTGTTTTAATTTAAAGGGCTTGCAGATTATGTGTCTCCCTGCCTTTGCTTCTAGGAGATGAGTTTGTCCCAAGCCATTTGAAGGCTTTTGTCCAAATAAGAAAGAAAAATATTTGTGGTTTTAGAAATAATCACTTTGGAATATAACAGGTACAGAACTGTTACCCACCATGTAGTTCTGCACAAAAGTATAACCTTGCTGGTTTAAATGACAGTTTGTAAAAATGGCATTGCTTACTCAGATCTTGATTCTGCAGATAGCTCTGAGTTCCTTTGAATAATAATCAAGATTGTCATGAATATGGATGATTTTGGATGCTGTCTCTTTTTTTTTTGTCTCTCGGATACATTTTCAGAAAGCAGGGATAAATACCTTTGAAAAACTGATCACCTTTAAGGGCCTTGCACACAAAGTTAGTAGCTGATAGTGAAGATTCTGAAAAAGTTACCTCAGGTTTCGTGCTGTGAAGGAAGGCAGGAGACCCATCTCCTCCTCAGGTGCATTATGTGGCTTGCTTCTACTACTGGACTTTTCTACTGTTACTTCTGCTAGTATGAGTAATAGGAAGTACACTTGCTGGGAGCGTGCTGATCTGTGAGCTCTGCTCTAGTGACCCAGAATCTACAAAAAATCCTACCTGTTCCAGTCAACGGATGTGGGCACACAGAACATCATGAACACTAGTTTGCTGTGAACTCGATACTCATTCGGTATTTTGTTTGTAAGTAAGCATTCAGCTAAGTGTGGACATAGGCCAGGCTTCAGAGCTTTCTGGAGGAAGAAAGCTGGTGCCTGTTCAGCACCTCAGTGCCTGGTCAACCTCTGCCTGCGTGGGCTGAGTCTTCCCTAGGCAGAGAAGAGCAGGCCATTGTGGAGGTGCCATGCCACAGGGAGCTCAGGCTCTGCTCTTCCAGTCTGGACGTGTGGATCCACTGTGGCACACCACAGCTGGCAGCTGCTAGTGCCAGGGATAAAGAAGCACATTTAAATTTTTGTCACCTCTGCTCCTTGCCTCATCCTGCAAGCCTAACCTTAGTGTGTAAATGCTGCCAACAGCATGCACTAATTTTAAAGCAAAAAGTACTTCTCCCCCAAGAATGGTTAAGCAAAATATTTGGGCAACTTGACCTGAGTTTTTTACCAAGGGAGTAAGTATTTTCTGAGAGAATATGCTGAATAAGGGGATGGTATTGATCTTAGTATAACATGCCCAATTGTTATATATCGTGCTTTTAAAAATAAATAAAGGAATTTGAAATTGTCCTTATAAAAATAAGAACAAATCACCACTGGCTGTTTGAAAAATGAGCCAGGGGAATGTGAGAAAATACAGGCAATAAGACTAAGCAGTAAGTGGCAAGCCAACGGAGAGGAATTTGATAGTGAGGAACAGTTGCTGAGCATGTAAATAAAATTATAGATGATTAGAGATGGAGTGAGAAAGAAAATAAATATACACAAAGACAGCATGAATAGCTGCATGCCAGCATGCAGTCAAAATAGTATGAATTTATCACACACATTTCAGACAAGCCATTCCTCAAATGTCAGAAAAAAATAGGGCTCTAATGGATGTTGAACACGTATGTAGCCCACTAACCTCTGTAAGTCAGGATGATCTGCACTTAAACTGTAAAGATATAGGTCTAACAGATGTCTTAAAACCCTAGGATGATAGAGATTCTACACTTCCCTAAGCAATCTACACCAATGCTTGGGATCTTGCTGTTAAAAAATCCTCCCTGAGGTTTAGCGTAAATCTTCTTTGCAACAGTTTAAGCTTTCTACATTTCATTCTTTATTCTTATGACCTAGTGATCAATTTTTCTTCCTTCTTTGATGCTACCTTCTACATATTGGAAGTTTTCAGTCTAAATTAAAGATCCATAATGCTTTTGATGTTTCTTATAGGTCATACTCTTCAAACATTTTTCATATTTATAGATTTCTTCTGGATCATTTTTCTTGAAATGCAATGCCAAAACCTGGCCAGTTTTCCAGCTAACGATTTACTAGAGTTGAGCTGAAGTGAAATATTCCTTCATATTCATGTTTATACTTCACCGCTTGATGCTTTTCATTTTCTGGAGCAGCATGACATTTCTGACTCTTGCTCTGCTTGTCATCCGCTATATCCCCAAGAAACTTTTCTGCAGATTTTCTGTCTAGAAAATCATAAACATTTCATAAGAACCTGTGGCCTTTCATGCTTGACTGAAAGGCAGTGCAACCCAGACCCATGTTCACAACAAAAGCCAGTATGCAAAAATTCAAAGAAGAGCATAATAGTGATCCTACCTCTGCTTTACCTTCTCAGCCTAAGAGCTCCCTGGACTGAAGGCCATCATGTCTTACAGCTACAAATGGACTTTTCAACATCCATTTATCCATCACTTTTGGAACTCATTTGTAGTTTTAGTTTCCAAAGTATTCTGTGGCAATGAGGCCCACAATCTAGTTACTTATTATATTAAGATTTATTAATGTTTAACTTGCTGCCTGATAATTTCATTGAGGGTCTGATGGTTTGTGAGGTTAGAAATAATTAATAAGCACTCCCTATCCATCTTATTAAAACAATTTACAATTTTATATACCTATATCATATCTCCCTCTATCATGTCTTCTCCAAGCATGGAAAGTCTTTGTCCTTTTTCTCCTCCCTTGTACAGAAGTTGTTGTTCATCTCAGTGACTGACTCTCCTTTGCAGTATTTTTTAAAATTCTGTAACACCTCTTTTGAAAACATATAATCAGAAGTGTATCAAGTGTTCAAAAGGAGGATCGAGATGAGTTGACATAGTGACATAATGGGATTTTCTGTTTCATTCTCCGTATTCCTAGTAATTTCTAACATTCTCTTTACCGGTTTTTTTCCACCTCCAGTGGTTCCAGACCTCTTTCTGAAAGATAATAGCTACCATAGTTTGAGACAGCTGTTATGTATTCATAATTAGGGTATTTTTACCTCACATGCATGGTATTATACTTGTCATGATTTAACTTGGTTGTTTTTACTGAAAAGTCCTTCAGTATTTTGAGATCCCCGTGGATTCCTTTTCAGTCAGTTTTATGTTTGTCTAGCATGCATAATACTTCATCACCTGAAAATTCTGTCCTTTCACAATTCACTCCTTTTCCATATGGTTATGACTGCTTTACAGAGCAAAGACTCTACCTCAGATTCTTAGGAGGTCTCCACTGGTAGCTGCTTCTCATTGTAAAACCCGATTATTTATTTTTATATCTTATGTATGACAATGTAACTTATTTAAGTGCCTTTGATAAGAGTATTGATGAAAAACATATCAATCAGATGACATTTACTTTACTATTTTCTTCAGAGATCTCCAATAGATTGGTAGGGCATGACTCCCAAACAGTTCTGCTCTTTGTCAGTACATTATATTTATCCATGTATCTACTAGTATAATATTTAATTATGTAGAAAGAAAACTGAAAATATAAATCAGATTTATGGGCCAGTAGTACCCAGAATTTCTCTTGGAGCCTGTTTTAAGCTTGGTGTCACATTTGTCAGTGTCTAGACCTCTGGCCCTAAGAGGATGATTTAAACAACAGATTATGTACCGCGGTACTACTGCTCAGCAATTTCATGTTTGCATTTCTTTACAGCTCTGGGATGATTACCATCTTGTCCTTGTAATTTAGTATGGTTAATTTTATTAGTTTGTTCTAAAACCTCTTTTATTAATAGTTTGAAGTGAGACAGTTTCCCATACTTATCACTCGTAAAGAATGGCATTAAGAACTGCCCTGACCTTCTCTACAGTGAAAACTGATGCAAAGAATTAACTTAGCTTTTTCTGATATAGTTTATCTTTGTTGAGTGCTGCTTGTGATCACTGGTTAGTTCCACTGATGGTCTGGTACACTGCTTCTTTTCAATGTGGTTAAGAAGGCTTTAAACATTTAGTTAGGGCTTCTTCAAAATAGTGGTGTTGGACTTATCTGTGATCTTACATTTAACTTCATAGAGCAGCTCCTGGTTTTTTCCTCTTTGGACATGACTATGTTTTTTTGGAAGTTATTTCTATATTTCAGTATCTTCCTTTGCAATTTAATCACACTAGTGTTGTTTTGGTTTTAAATGCTTTTGATATCTTCCTAACTGAGGGTATTCATTGACTCTTGGCCTATAAAATTACATTTTATAAAGTCTCCAATCCAAAGCAAACTTTTTTTATCTGCTTCTTTCAAACTTTCCTTTTCTTCTCAGAATTTGAATATTACTGTTGAAGAAGTCTCATCTCATTTCGTCCATAACCTTTGCTATCTCAAGATGGGCTATTCACACCTGCTTCCTGATTGCTGGGCATCTTAATTGCATGACAGTAAATAATTGAACTCTCTCATTATTATAATTTTCCACCTCACTACTTTCTTCAGCAGTTTGTGATAACTGTCACCATTCTGGTAATCTGATAAACTGTAGCTCTAATATTATACTTCTATTTAGGAATATAATTAACAGAGATTCATGTACACACACACTCTGGTAGCATCTTTACGTTAATCCCCTGTATGATTTTTTTAATTATTAATGCCTGCATGCCACTCACACAGTGTCTATTCTTACCTGAGAGCAGAATTACACATTTCCAAACTTGACATATGTCTTCTTTTTGTAGACTATTCTTCAAATTCATCAAAATAATTTTAAATTCTCATGCTGGCCTTCTGTGTGTTTGCAGGTCCTTCAGCTTGAAATCATCTACAAATTTAACAAACGTACCAAGCTATGAATGAACATATTTAATGGTATTGGACCAGGATAGAGCCTTAATATAATTTTCTAGTTTGAAAGTAAACCACTGATAAATTCTCTTTGCATGTGGTTTTCTAGTCACATTAGCTTTCTTATGAATGAGAATCCCACATAAAAAAACATCAAAAGCCTTCCTGAAATCCTGCTAGATTCCACTTCTCTTTTTCTCAAGGCCTTTTACTCATTAACAAGAAAATTAGATGACTTGTCCTGATTTGTACTTCCAGGTATATGTTGCGTTTTACATATCCCCTTTATCTTCTAAATGGTTAATAATAGTGTCTTCCATTACTTGTTTCAGTATCTGGGGGGACTGAAGGTAAACTGAAAGGTTTGTTAAATCCTTGGCTTGTCTTTTTATTCTTTGTTTACCCTATTCCAATGTTTATATCTACAATACAGCATGAGTTAACATCTGTGCTGAATTAACAGAATCCAACTATTCTTTTGTTATGTAGTAGCCCAGGGCTACTACAATCCTCTATGGGCTATAGCTTATTCCTTTGCACATAACTAACTGAATTCACTAGCTGTCTGGGACCCAGTCTATGCTACACACGCTATGTGACAGTAAAAACTGGGAGACACATGTTCACCAGACTAGTGATAAGACCTAATTCACTTGGTTTTCAGAACTATTCTCTAATATCTATACTGCTTAATACAATATGATTATTAACTGTGCAGTACTTCAAGTAGATGTATTTTAAGTGAAGCAAATGACAGAATTAATTCACCTGAGAGGCAGCTGGCATGGTGCTTGGACAATTTATTTTGAGTGGCCAATTAAATATCACATCCTAAGTTATTTTTGAGGATGTATCAGAAAAGTGTGCCAAGCTGATGAATGAAAAAATGCTGATTTGCACACCAACCTTTTCTTTAACACATTAAAAAAAAAAAAATTAGTAAAAGTTGTGGGCTAAGAACAGTTTGAGCAAGAGTCATGATGCACTCCTTCATGGACAAAATATCCTCTGCCAAAATATCCTCTGCCAGTCTCAGTTCAGTTAAGTTTCATTAACATAAATTTCATTCACACAGGTACTGTCAAAATGTGAAAGAGAGACCCAGTAGGTCAGCGTCAGAGCAGATCAGTCCTGCTCATTACAGGGATTCATTCTCTGTTTGAGGTTTGATTCCTTGAGACTATTTGTCATTGCTGTCTAATTCCAACTCGAACAGAGGCTGCTGAAATATGTTGCTACTGATGCAACTTCCCACTTCTTCTACTGCTGAATACTATTTCTGTCATTACTTCTTAATCTTCTGATTTCTGATTTTTTTAGTGTATATCTTTCTTATGCATTCATGGATTTTGGACACTGAAATAGGAACAGCCTTGTGTCAATCTTTCCTGACACATCTGTTGTACAGTTTCTTTTGTCCTGATTTGTGTTGTGCTTTGTACCTCCCAATTTGTACCTTTAGTTTATTGTCATTGACTTTATTTTAATGAAAGTGTCCTTTATTTTGGACTTCTACTCCAAATTAGACATGCCATGTACTGCTATCCAAGAAGCAAATCTAATTTGCAGTGCAAATGCAAACTGCATTTAGCTTTAATGTAGTGGCAATCAACTGCCAATCTGAATAAATCTCTCATCTCTTTTTGCTTTTCTACAGTTTTAGCCTCACTTCCTAAGGAAGCAACATCTACTCCATTGCACATTCTGTCAGTCTGAGTTTTGCAATACCTTTGGAACCTTCTTGAAAATTTCAGCCAATTTTGACAGAGTGCTCAAGGCCTCAGTGTTACAACATTCCCACAAGCTGAGTGGAGCCAGGCAGAGTGTAGAAACCCAATCAGTCTCTCACCAAGGGCAAAGCTGCACCTCAGTTCATTTATATGGATATGCTCTCTCTTAGACATACGTAGACTAGCTTATCAGCTGCCTATCACCGATATTCATTAGGCCATGCACGGTTTCCTTTTTCTTTCAGTTCATCATGTGATTTATCACTTGTAGGCCTTCTTTGTATGAAACGGTATTTTTATGCTGATTGGGTTAGTTGTATTTAACTAATTTATATATTGCATTTCTACAACTTCTTATTCTTAGGACTTTTGACAGTACTATTTCTGAAATTCAGCTTTCTTATTTTTTTGGTTTTCATGGTCTGCCCTCAGACATCTTGAAGTATGTGTATTTGTTCTTTGATGTTGAGTAATACCTTGCAAGTTTGCTAATGAAATCAGAATTTCTCAAACAAAATTTAAAAGTTTGCTATTCTCCTGCAATATAGGACTTGATTTACATACAGACACATACACATATAAATAAGCTTATGAAAATAGTTGCTTCCTTTTTGAATAGAAAAAATCTTACTATTTCTGGATTTGCTAAGCACTGTTACTCTGATTAGACCTAGGACCTGGATGCTTATGTTTATACCTCCTGTTTGATTTTACTATAAATGCTAAGAAAATGGTCAGCAAACAGAATAGTCTCATTACAAGTCATAAAACCACAGGAAACTTGGCTTAGTGAATTCTGCTGCTTGTTCTTTCTTTCTTGACTTCCTACTTCTTCCTCCCCTTTTCTGTTATACTTCTTGCTGTCAGTCTTGCCTGCATTATTTTTAAGCTATTGCACCTTACTACATCCTTTCATTCTAAATCTTTCCTGTGTCTTTCCCAATTCTTTCTCCCCTCTTCTCATAAATCTCTCTCATTCACACTTTCCTTCTCCGAGACTCCTCCCAGATATATTTCTCTCATTCTCCTACTTCTCCAAACTACCTACCACACTCTAGGATGCTTCCCATCCTTTCCCACACTATATCCATACAACTGCATGTGTACATACACACACACACATACACACACACAGAGAAACATATGTCCTTGTCTAATTTTCTCCAGTACTTTCCCCTCAGCAGCACATTTTGAGATAAGTTTAGGAGTATGCTCCTTTACCTTTTCCACTGAAAGGATTAGGAATTCTTATGTCTTCTCTTCCCTCCCCTCTCTCTTCTGTCTTCGACAGTCTACATCCTTTGCCACCACCTACAGAAGAAAGAGACAGCTGGCAATGCTTTATACTGATTTTAAACTTCACTAGATTCATAAATAGAAATAACTTTTATATACACTATGTGGTACAGAACATGATCACCTTCTGAATCAGCATGCTAGACCAGGTCTGCATTCAGCCTCAAATCACTTATCTAGATGCATTCTCCTCCATTTCCTAGTGCACATCATAAGTACAATTAAACCCTTAAAATATATATGCCTCAATTAAATAATTTCTAAAAGCATGCATCTCATTGTGTTGCATGTCTGTTTGTATTTTGTATTAATCAGATTAATCAGGGATGAGAACACAAATTAAATTAACTTTATGTTCATTCTACAGGAAGACTGTACAGGGAAAAAAATCTCTGGACTGGATGAAAACTGAATGTGGTAAGAAGATGCAAATTCATTATATAACACTGTAAGCAAGTCTTTCATTTTTCCTAATATATTTGATTAGATTCATTCTTTTATTAAATAAACTATCTGTATTGTGAGCAGCACACTTTTTTACCCAGCTAGGCAGGTAACTGAACTAAAAGGGAACAAAAAGTAAGAAGGGGAGAATATTTACACAGAACGATGCCTTCCTTAAAGAAAGGTATGCAAGACAAATTGTTTTAAAGTTGCAAATCATGCTGTAATTGCCAGTGATCCATGAGGAGGAAACGAGAATACTGGAACTTCTTGCCTAGTTGAGGTTAAGCTCCCAATGGCACAAGTGCCCAAGTCCCCCTCAGAACTACCCAAGCTGTGTCTTCAATGCAGTTACACCTTTTTTTTTCCTTACTCCTTGTAAGAGAGGGTTACCGACCACACTGATCTGATGATGCAGAATGTCTTCTTGGTGCATTACAATGGCCACTTCTTGTCACCTGCAGTTTGCCAAAGCTTTTCTTCTCAGTTGTTTCTAGCTACACAGACTTTTTCTAGAAAAAGCATTTACTCTGTGCATTATGTAACTCTTCTGCCAGAAACCACTGTCAGAAGAAGGTGCAGCACTGAAATGGGAAACCTGGATTCCAGTCCCCATGCAACCCTGCTGGAGACTGAACCACCAGCTGTAATCATGAGCTAATACTTCTAGGGCAGAAAATTTTTCCTGCCTCCATGTGAAGCTGTATCACTGTGCAACCAGGAATCAAAGCTGAAGGGTATAAAGGGAAAAGACAGAATAGATTGTATCTGTGATCAAATGATGACAAGGATCTCCTAGGGGAGAGATGCATTGCAAATTGTTCCCTTCGCTGAACTTTATAGTAGTGCACCAGAAAGCACCTCATGAGAAGTCTAATTAATTATGAGTTTTACTAACTTTGTAAATAAATAAATTATGGGTAAGATAATACACATAGAAGTTTATTTTTATCCCCAAAGTGTAATGAAGCTTTGTGTTAATTGGGGAACAGAGCATGAAGACGCATCTGCTTGTTAGACTGATACATATTGACTAAGATTCAGAATTATACTAGCCCAGGGTTTTTCTATAAGATTCTGTCAAGGCTAAGGTATAAGGATAGTGTAAACATTGCAATTATGCAAATGTAGATTTGATGCAAATATAACTGAATTTAATTTTAAGATTCCACCAAAAACATGAGGCATATAAATATACACAGTTTAAAACTGTGAATATTGTAAGCAAGTTGTATTGGGTTATAAAAGAGCATGAGGAGAACTAGTTCACATTGTTTCATTTGTAGTGCATAGAAAACTTTTAATGTACTTTTTCGCAGTGACTGACCCAAGAAAAAACAACTTAAGAGTTGTCTGAGTGATCCCACCTCTATCTGAAAGTCAACATGTCTGTGCTCTAAAGACTTGTTTATTCATTTCCCATTTAAGCATCATTGGATATAAATAAATAAACAGCATTGGGAATTGCAACCAGAACTCAGTATTGTTTTTCCCCTTCCCCAAGTTAATCGCATTCTCAATAGAATCAGCCTGTCTTTGTTAATCTCTCTTTAGCCCCGCAGCTCTTGCATTCCTGATTGAACTGTGCCTTGTGCTTAACAAAAGGGGTCTCTAACTTGTAGTTTAGGATTTAGAAATCAAGGTCTTCTGCTGCCTTGGTGAGTGTTCTACCCATCTGGCCATCATGGACACAGAGACTCTAACAAAGGAGTCTTAGTGTGCCTGAAACAGTCTGAATTGCTCTCAGACTTCTATGTCTAAAATTTGTTTAATCTGGAGTTTATGAATGTACAGTTCATCATGGGATGCTTTCAGTGAGAACATTAGATGAAGCCACATCAAATCAGTAACATAAACTAAGACTGATGTATTTAAGGAATGCTGGAACATCTGTATTTGCAGTGAAACACTTTATGACTATGATTTGTGACACTGCTTGATTAGCACACATTACGTGTGAGTTCCTTCAGAGTTTATGCAACTTTACCTTGATCTCTGCAAAACTGAACTCTGCTCCGTGCAGCATCACAGCATTAATTCACTCCAACTTAGAATTATTTTCTCCTAGGAAAAACTACTGTGAAGCCAGGTGCTTCATCCAAAACGCATCCCAAATACAGAAAAAAAAGTCAGTGGTCACAGCACATGAGGAAAAGTTTTACTAATCAAATCTTACAGCTCTTAGATGTATAAACAGATGGCAAGGCATCTCAGCAGGTGTTACTACCAGCCCTTTGGCAGAACAAAATCTCTCAGTGGACACTAAACCTACTATCACAACTATTTGAGATAATGCTTCAATATCCTCTACCAAAAAATACCTCCCTTGCTGGAATACTTCATTATACATTTTGGAAGCACAATCCAGTATCTAAGAGAAATTGTTCTGAATTTTGGATTTCTCAAAGTCATTAACCACAACAGAGAAACAATTAAAAAAGAATTTGATCATCAAGTTGTAACGGAAGTCTCAGTTCAAAACATCTCACCAGTTCCGTATCATCTAAAAGGCAATGAATAAGTAAAGATGCTGTTTCAAAGTTTGCTGGTTGAGAACATTAGCCAGAGAACAAAAGCTAAACTCAAAACAACTACCCTAATAATGTACTTTATGCCTAGTATTTACATGAAATGGATCGAAAGGATTTTCATCCTTATCTTTTTAACACTATGTGGTTTAGCTGTGAATTTCCATGTTCACTGGATACATGTGTGAAGAATTACTTCTGATTGTTTTAAAAATCTCTTTTATTTTCATTGAATCTTTTCTTATCTATGTAAGACAAAAAGGAATTTTACCCCATTTTTGCCCCACTGTTTTTATTCAGTAAGTTTTATTAGAAGGTATTTATAGATTCCAATTATCATTCTTATTTAATGGAGGAATATTCCATTTTCCAAAGTCAGGCCACATCATCTGCTTGTTCTTCATTTACACAATGAAACTCAAATTAGATCTTAGTTCCAGTTTATCCTGTTGGATGAACAACTGCAGCAGGGCGTTGTGAAGTGAGCTTTACTGGGATCTTTGACACCTTGATCCAAAGTTCTCATATACAGTGACCAGTCACTGGCTGAAAGGACTCCCTCTGCACGTAGCCTCCTGAAGGCATCTTCTGCTACATCAGGTGGAACTACCTGATCTGTGCTGGCAAATTTTTATCAACTTTGCACATGACTGGCTATCTGACTGGTCAAAGTTTGGGTGCATTTGCTTGCCCACATCATTAATTGGTTACATTATAAACTACATGATGAGTTAAACACAACAATATACAGATTAGGGTCTTCCACCCACAAACAAGTTACAACATCAACTAAGTTACTGAGATTCATACATGCATGCAACCCTGCCCATTTTTTCTGGTCTTCCCTAAGAGTGGAACACAAAAGTTATGAAAATGCATTTAAGATAGAGTAAGATTTCAGTTGCTATTGGGCCAACCTCCAAAAATAAGCAGCAGCCCCCCCGCAACAAACTAAATAGTAGAGAACTTAACCTTAATTGAGAGGGGGAAGGCAGAAGGGCAAATTTTGCTTAACCCATCTCATTGTCTTTTATGATGAAATGAGTGGCTCTGTGGATGAGGGAAAAGCAGAGGGTATCATTTACCTTGATTTCAGCTAGGGTATCCACATGGGCTCTCATGGCATCCCTCTAGGCAAATCGAAATGTAACTGGGTGGAAAGACTACAAGGTAGGTATGTACGGCATATAGCTGGCTGGACTGTCAGGGTCAAAAGGGTTGCAGTCAGTAATTTGAAATCTTACTGGCAGCTAGTTATGGGTGGTGTTTCTCAAGGAGCAATATTAGGGCTAATGCTATTTAACATACTCAGTGATCTGGATGAGTTGGAACGTACCCTCAGCACGTGCATAATATGAAACCGGGGGAGTGGCTGATGTGCTGGAGGACAGGGCTTCTGTATGAGGAGACCTTGAACAAGCTGGAGAATGGGCTGACAGGACAGTCTTGCTCCCAGGACAAAAAAACCCCATGAAATGGTATAGGCTGGGGACTGACTAATGAGATAACAGCTCTGCAAAAAGGGACGTGTGGGTCCCAATGAAAAAGCTGAACAAGGGTCAGCACTGCTCCTTTGAGGTAATGAAGGCTAACCACATACCATGCTAAATTAACAAGCGTACAGCCAGCTGGTGAAGGGAAATTATTACTCTCCTCTACTTGGCATTTGTGAGGCCACATCTGGAACACTGTGTCCAGTTTGGGCTCCCAAATATGCAAGAGATATTTAGAAGCTGAAAAGTATCCAGAAGAAGGTAACCAAGATGGTTCCAGGGGCTGGAGCATATGACATAAGGAGAGGCTGAAGGAACTCAGTGTCTTTATCTTGGAGAACGTTGAGAGAAGATATAATCCCTATGCTTCACTGAGTGGGTGGTTACTAAGAGGGTGGAACTAGACTTTTTTGGAGGTGAACAGGAAAAGGACAAGAGGGGATGGCCATAAGCTGCAAAAAGAGAAACTTTGATTGGATAGGAGAAAAAAATCACATTGAAAGTGGCTAAACACTGAAGAAGAAGTCCAAAGAAGTTATGATATCTCCACTCTCAGAGATTTTTCAAGACTTGATAGGGCAAGGCTTTGAGCAACCTGATTTGACTTTGAAGATAGCCCTGCTCTGAGCAGGAAGCTGTGTGAGAGGGCTTCCAGCCTAAATTGCTCTGTAATTTTATGTGGGGTTTGACCTATATCTAAAATCGTGCATGTGATATATAAGAAATGATTTTTCTGAAGCTGAAGAGGAATTAATATCACTATAGAACTCGCAGAAGTAGCACTAATAAGCTTTTGCTTTTTCCATTGTCTTTGATCCTTGCACTTAGGAGATGACATTTATAAGCTGATATCAAGGTAACTCAATATTTGAGAGATTACTATTACAGTAAAATATTCTACAGTGAGCTGGACCCCAGCAAAGGACTATGGCATGCTAAAAAATGCCCCACTGGGATGCTGAAGTGAGGAAGGCCATTGCCACTGATTTGGGCAGGCACTCTTGCTCTCCAACACCTGATTCCATGGAGTGGTTCACCTGCACTGGATTCCTTTTCTCACTGTTTAAATCTTTAAGCGTTGTCCCCATAAATGAGCTGGATCTTGAGAAATTTTATTAGATTTTATCAGTAAAGTTCAAGGAATAGTTGGAGGAACTACAACTGGATAGCCCACTTTGAAGACACCATGCCTTGCCAAAGACTTTTCTGAGGCAGGAGTGGACTTTTGGATGTTTATTTTTGGAAACGCGTGAAACAAATCTCCCTTTTGAGACTAAGAAAGACGAATGATGGCTGGGATTGTAAGAAATCAGTAAAGATTAGGAGACTTTTGTAACTCCAGTTCTTTCTGCTGGGAGTTTACCAGGACATGAACAATGACTATGTTTGCTTCTTTTTTGTGCCAGCTGGTGGCATTCAGACACTCACAAAAGTTGTTTTAACTTCTTCAGTCACCTGAAATACAGCCAAAAGTTTCTGAATTCCGATTGCTGAATTTATGATTTGCAGGTTGATTTTGTCTTTCTTATTTTTTGATCACTCAGTAAAATTATATTGGTAACAAGGCTACCAATGTTCATAGTAAGTGACCAAGATGCAAAGTTAAGCTGCTGTTACTCTACTATTTTGACACGTGTAGTGCAGTGGCATCAGCAAGAATGGAAGATCTTACTTTGAACCCGATACCCTGGGAGGTGGGGAATGTTAATACTCCAAGTTTGTTACTTCTTGGGCAAGTACAACAGTCAGTAGGCTATTGTGCAGAAAAAGAGTTGCAGCTGTGTTCCTTGCACTTTGTTACCCACGAGCTTCACAGTTTTACCCAAGTGCGCTATACATGGGCTGAACGCAGCTACATGGCTGGGTCGAGTTTAAGCCTCTTCCAGTCTGTGCCTAAAACACAGCAGAGCTCAGGATGTAGCTCAGCTCATCAAGATGAGAGCACCTCTGAACATATGCAGAGACCTGCGTTTGGTTGCCTAACATGAAGGCTTCAGCTGACTTCTGCTGTACTTCAGAGTTCAGATGCTACTTGGCACTAGGCTGTTTGAGCTGTTCTCTGATGCTTATGGTGCCTCCAGTTTATTAACCAAAACCCAAATGGACTTTATGGAGCTTGAATTTGGCGTCCTGTTGCTTCGGGAAAAGACAACTTATTGGTGAAATCAACGTCCGTATTTTAAAAGAAGACTATTGCTTACAAGTTGATGGTCGCAGATGGTAAGCTCTCCCCATGTCTGATTTGAGAAATAGTGTGAGACATCTTACTCTAACAGGGACAGTAGATTGGACTTTGAACTTTGCCTGAAAACATGCATCCCATTTCCATTAAGAAGCGATGCTATTACAAGCCAAAGCTTGACAGTATTGTTTCTGTGTTAATACCATCACTCGGCATTTTTTTTGGTTTTTATGATGTGCTTATTCCTTACATTTCCTTACAGACAGTTTTCCTTAAATGACAGCAGCTTTTCCTTAAGCAGAAGACGACTTAATCACGTCCTTTCCTTTGGCAAAAACTGAGTACTACCTTTTCACCAACCCAAGCTGCTAAGTGCACCAAGGGAGCGGCAGGACTAAGCAGACACCCCGTGGAACCCTATCTGGAGACACCAGCTGCCCAGGCTGTAGTGAACCTACACTGCACCGACATCCTCTTGCCAGTATTTGGATTACACATCACACAGTTCTCTCAGAAAAGGACTTTTTCCTCTAGGTGTTGAAAACATTTTTCTCTCCTTTCCGACGGTGCCTTTACCAGAACAACTGGAGGCTTTTTTTAAGCAAACTGTAATAAAGGAGACCAGGCTGAGACGGGGCAGAAATGCCACCTCAGGTGATGGTAGCTGCTCCCACCGGTGTCCGAGCACCGGTGCCCTCACGGCAGCTCTCCACATCACCGTCGTGGGCAGGGCTTGGCTGCGAGCCCCCTCTCCCCGCAGGGGCAAGGACGGCGCCGGTTCCCGCCGCCCGCCGAGCCCTCCGCGCGGCAGTTAACCCCTGCGGCGAGGCGCTCCGCCTCAGACCGCCCCTGCGCCTCCGCCGGCGCAGGAGCGCCCAGCCGCCCCGTCCCGCCGTAGTCCAGCGCCGCATCGCCTCACGGGCCGGGCCGGGCCGGGCCGGGCCGCCCAACGGCCGCCGCGCGCACAACGGCCGCCACCGCCGCGTGCCGCCGCCCGGCACCTGTGCGGCCCGGCCGGGGGTGGGGGGGGGGGGGGGCGTGGAGAGCGGCGAGCGAGGCGCCTGCGCACTGCGCGGCCCCTCGCCGCCAGGGCCGCAGTCACTTCCTGCCCCTGTGCCCATCCGGCTCCGGGGTCAGCGGCCGCCGCTCTGGCGGGACAGGGGAGAATAAAGTTTTATTCGGGGAGGGGGAAGCCGGCCGTCCTCTCCCAGGTAGGGGCTCGCCTGCGGCGGCCCGCCCGCCGCGCCCTCCCTCTCCCTCCCTCTCCCGGCGGCGGCCGCCCTTGGCGCCCGCTGTCACCTGCCGGCCGCTCGTCCGCCCCTCCCCGCCCAGGCTCGCGCGTGGCGGGGCGGCGGGCGCGCCCGGCTCCGGCTCCGGCAGCGCCGCGGGGGGCGCCGGCCCGGCGGCGGGCGGGCGGGCTGCGGCCGCTGGCTGTCGGGGGCGAAGCTCCCCGCCCTCCCCACACGCACACTCCCGCGGGAGCTGAGGGACGCCGTCCCGGCGGCGGGGCTGAGGGAGGAGGGCTGGGAGGTGGGGACGGAGCGCGGCGAGGGGCGGTGGGAGAGCGGCGCGGCGGGAGCCGCCCGCTGAGGGGGCGCGGGGCCGGGCGGCTGGGCTCGGCGGGGAGGACGGCGGCCGGGCTGGCGGCGGCCGGGGGCTCTCCTCCGCCGGCCGAGGCGCAGGTGGCCGAGGCGAGGCGGGCCGGGCCGCGCCGGGTGGCGGAGCCCGGGAGGGAGGGAGCGGAGCGGAGCAGGGCGGCCGGGCTCGCCGCAGCGGCCGTTGCAGAGGGCGTTGTGAGACCTGCTGTAAACAATGGAAACTTTCTCCTGCGCGAAGGGTGCCGCTGCCTCCTGGCCTGTTCCGGCGGTGCCGCTGTAGGAAGTGGGTGTGCGGGGTTAGCGCTGTCCTGAGCCGCCGGTTCCTCGGGGCTGACAGTGAATTTGTTATTTTGGCAGAAGCGAGCTGCTGGATGTAGAAGGAAAGTAGGTCGTGCGCACGGAAAATGCCTCTAAGGGACAAGTGTTGTCAGACTGACCACCATCACCATGGGTGCTGCGAACCAGGTACAGTGGTGTGCGATGCTTTGGCTGTTTTACTTCTCTCCCTCGTTAAAAGCTTGTGGGAGCTGTTGTGCTGTTGCAGATGTGTGTCATTAGTGGCAGGTTTGGATATAAAAAGTTTATGAATTTTGTTTGGAAATGGGTTTTTGATATCCTCGAACTGTCATGCTGAAATTATTTCAGGAAGATAATTTCTCAGTTCTTGCAGGATGTGTAATAATCCCCAAGCCACCACATGGGCATTGTATGCAGTGAGCAGAGGAAGGCAAGAAGTGCTGTAAAACAACTGACCTTTTCATTTCCAGAAGGTGTAATATTCTGAAATTTTTGTAAAATGATGTTTCTGGCAATCTCTTGTATTCGCTGTTTATATTTTTACTTTACATTGTTTCTGGTGAGCTCTGGTGGACTTGGAGTTCTTATTCTCAGAGAAGGAAAAAAAAAAACCAAACCCAAGTCCTGAAACTGCTGTTTGCATTCCACTGCTGTGTGACATGGAAGATGCCTTCAGTGGAAAGTATAATGAATACTTAGAAGGTTCAGCCGACTTGCTAGATTTTTTGTAATTGTTCTGCCTACTGTTATAATTGGTAGCCTAAAAGGGAATTTGGTTCCTTTCTTGTTGCCTTGTTGTAGAGTTTGTTGTTTGGATGCTTTCACTTGTGTTTTGAAAAGAAAGGCATCAGTTTGGGGAATTAATGGTTGAAAGCGTGAGCATGGCAACTTTGATAATGCTCCTTTAATTAAATGTAATTTGAGACTAGGTATTGTTCAGCTAGTAGAAACATTTCTTTGTGTTTAAGATGAAATGGTTTTGAGTTGTTCTAATGCTTTAAAAAAGCTAAAGTACTTTTCTTGCCTTACAAATAACAGCGATGTGTTATGTCTGTTTCACGTATATCACTCCTCTTGATGTCAGTGGGTGTTGCACATGCATATTAGAGGCAGTATACAAACCAAAATATACTATTTTGAAGAATAGGGAATGGGCTAGTAGAATACAATATGTCATTGTGTTAGAGATCCCCAAACGATTAGCTGATTTGTAATGGTTGTTATGTGTTCGTATATATAATAGTATATTATGGGGCCAGCATAGTTGAGTGGGGTGCTCATTCTATCGTTCTTTTCTAGGACTGCTTTTCTTTCTGATGTTCTTTTTCAGCTTGAATTTATTTATAACCTTACAACTTTTAGAACAACTTTCCTGTCAAAATGTGTTTAATCTATTTGCATTTAGTATTTCTAAATAGTTTTATACTATGCCTCTACTGCTCTTTATCAAAAATAAATTTCTTAGAGATGCTCAGTGCTTCGTTTAAAAATGGAAATGTTACAATGGGGTTAAAAATCAAACCAAATGGGTAAGGTAGGAGCCGATTTATGCAGTACAAAGCTAGTTGTTCTGTCAATAAGAAAGTAAAAAGAAGACCTAACTAAGGATTTTGCAAACACATGCTTGAATAAGTGGTCTTATTCATTTAAATTTGGTTTTCCCTCTGGGCAAAGCTTAACTGCCATATGCATATATGGCAATGGAATGCTGTTAATTTTCACATGCATAAAGACTATGTGTTGAAATAACTAATAATCATCCTGATCAATAAATGTTTTAGTTTCAATACATTTTACAAAGATTGTGATGTGGAATGAAACTTCAGAAATAAAGTCTTACTTCAGCAGTTTGCTTGAACCAGAAGCAGTTCTGGAATGTGGTTTTGTTTGTTAAAAATGTTATAATAGCTATTTTTGGTATATACTACGTAGTTATGCTTGTGCTTTTTTTTCTGATCATTGCTACTTTAAATTTGAATTCAGTGCTTAGGTGTGTACTGGCAACATTGAAATCACATAGTACTCTGTGAAGTACAGTATTTGGTAATGCTTTTTTGTACATCTGTTTCAGTTTGAATGGTGGAAGTCAAGTAGATTGTTCTGGGGAATTGGTTTAATTGATGGAAATTTCTAGTGAGTTAATTTGGGTTTATATACTTATATGTTTTTGTGCTTGATACACATAGCTTTGAATACACATTTTCTTTAAATAATCAAAATGACAGCAAACTGTCAGAAGGTATCATGGCTGGAAAATTCAGTATTATCTGTTTTTTAATTCAATGTAGATGAAAATTTTTGAGTAAGGCAACTTTTACTCTAGTTCTGGCCTTTCCTTTTAGCTAGTTTACTGTGTGCACGGAAAATCCATAACTTAATAAAAATCACCTGAGCGTTCTCTAATGGCTTATTATCCTTTTATATTTTTCAGTGCATCTGTTGGAACCTGGTGATCCTCCGTTATTACAGCAGCCTCTGCAAACATCAAAATCTGGTATTCAACAAATCATTGAGTGTTTTCGATCAGGTATGAAACTATGCCTAACTCTTAAAAAGTTCATTACCTTGTTAGAAGAGTTATATATATTTAGTATATTAAAATAACCAACACCTGACTTTCTACATATTTGCAAACTATTTGTAGGTTTTTGGAGTTAGGTGCTGTTCATTTTAATAAGGGTTTTCATATAAAGTAGTGAAGATACAGTTCCTGCTGTATAGTAATCTTTCAGAAACATTAAAAATTTGTTGTTCTGCTTTGAGTCATCCCTCCTGCTGTTATTACCCTGCTGAGTTTATCCTAAAACTTCTGAGATGAAGAGAAAATTCAGTATTTACCTTGAACTTTTTAGAATTCCTTTATCATGTTACTTTTAAGGTGTTCCTTGGTTGTTTTGGGGATGTGCAATACATAGCAATGAACCTAAGAATAACAACTGAGCGTTTGGGTGAGCATGCCAGAGATGATTGAAACCTTTAATGTTTTCCAGCTGTTTCTACACTTCTCATATGGCAAGCCAAACATTTTATTTTCACAACCCTTGGAGCAAGAACACAGCAGTTGCTACAAAATTAAAGCAATGTCTTTAATGCTACTATCTATATGTTTCTAGATTTTTTTCCACATAGAGCTGTTATATGTATGAAATGTTTCATGTATAAATCATCACTGCTATGTAATAGGATGCATGTCTGGTCTGGGTCTTGTAAAAGGGCACAATATTTAAGTTCTCCACTAGCATTTCAACAACTTAAGAAGAAAAACTGGATGTGAGAGTCATCATTAATAACCTTTTTTAGTTTGGTTGAGATTGCCTAAGGCCTCAGGTATGCATGGCAGGCTTCTTTTGCTTGAAGTGGATTAATGGACTCTCTACTGGTCATAGCATAAACTAGGTGCAAGGACTCTGTCTCTGGGCTACTTCTGGATTGTCCTCACTGGCAGGTGTTATATTGATAGTTTACCTTGACATCTTAAGTCATCTGCACCAGGGAAGTTGGACAGAAAGCAAAAGGACTTAGACCAAGGTTTTACTGGTTAGTTTTGAACAAGCAACATTTCATTATGGAAGGAAACTATTTTGATTCTTGTGGTAAAGAAATAGGGATTAAAGCCAGAGTATTGTCCATAACTATTTAAGCAGATTTAGCAGAAGCTTCTGTCATACAAAGCATTAAGAATAACAGATGAAGTTGAATCTAAATTTTTTTTCTAAAAATGAAATTGCTTGCTAAAGGCATAAACTTTGATATTTCTGCCAGAGAAGTATTTGTAATAACCAATGTTCTGTACTAATTTCCTGTGACTCTGATGTTATTCTAGTGTCAACATTTACAAATATTAACAGAATTTGACAAAGTATCACCTGCCCCAGTTAGATGGAACTACAAAATAGAGAGGGCAGCATATGCTGGCAGAAGACTGACTGCTTGTTGCCACAGTCTGCAGTTAGTGAAGGATAAGGAAATGATTATTTTTTTTCCTCTGCCTGCTGTGTCCACAAAACCAGTGGATGTTTTAAATTTATTTCCAGAAGTCCCTAAAGGTCTACAGTTTAATTCAAAAGGACCAATTATTTTTTTACTCCCACCAGTGAAAAGCTTCATAGTTGCATAAGGATGGTTTGAAGCCAGAGTGACTACCGCGTCATGTAGTCTGACCTCCAGTATGTCATAAGTCCTTTAATCTCACCCAGTAATTCTTAAGCCAAATAATTTGGATTAGACAAAAACATTTCGGTCTTGAATGGAAAGAGACTGAAATATCAGTATAACAGGAGGGAGGATGAGGGACTCGGGTGTCTCTTGACTGGGAACTAGTGGAGAATTAGATGATTTTTTTGGTTTTTTTGGGAGAGGGCTTTGTGGCTAGGGCATGCATCAACAGCATGGCCAAACTTTGGTTTATTGTGTGCTATTGCCAAATTGGAGGCCTTTCGTTTGAATTGTAGTTTGGTAACTTACTGGAATTTTATCTACATGGAGCATCTTCACTTTTGTTCAGCTGGGTTTTTGTCAGTGGTTTTCTTTATATGCAGAAATTCAAACGTTGATTGGTGAAATCTGAGTAAACAGCTTGCTTTTGGGGGAACTCTGTACAATTTTTAAATTTGGGGTTTTCACTAAATCTAAATATTTGTCCAGTAGTCTGTTTGTAAAAATACAGGTCAGATGAAGGTGAGGTTAGTAACCCTTGGAAGAAGGAGCAGTGAGGGGAAAAGACAATAGGCTAGGGCTGTGGCCCAGGAAAGGTATAGGAGAGGACAGAAACTGGATGATAGCCTCAGATAGTCAAGTTTGGGTCCCATTTTTAAGCAGTTGTTGAAGGAGAAGACACTGTGCTTAGCTATAAAACTCGGTCGTAAAAAATTTTGTAGTACTACTATTACACTAAGAAATAAAAAGTTGTCTTGGTAAGGCACATTCACATTGAATAACTATTGTTATGAAATTAGAGTTTCATTTAGGAAATAGTTTTGAAGTGTGATTCCGAGTTTGGTCTTTAGAAGGAATTCTTAATAGAAGTGTCTGTGATGACAGAAAACTTGAACTTCTATTTCAGCTTGAAGAATGTCTTGGTGCTGTTTCATAGTTTTCTGATATTATTTATTTTTGGTCCAGTTTCATTATACTTTGCTCATTGGACTAATTTTGTTTTATTCCATTGTAAGAAAAAATCAAGTTAGAGAAATTAGCTGAATTTGGTTACCTAGTGTTTTTTTCTAATTCGAGTGGGTAAGCATACATCATTTAGTAATCGATTCCTAATTGTAGGCATTCCGTTCATAATTTTCATGAGATGAGAAATGAAGGAGTGGTTTTGAAGTATAACTTAAACTCTGAATCCTTTAGTTCTTTAAGCAAAGCAGGAGCTGGAATACCTCAGCAATGCTAGATCAGACTGTATCTTTGTGTTTTGTTTTGTTTTTTTTTTTAATACACAATGTATAATAGTCTGGAAAACCTGCATATTTTGTCACACTGCCTATGTTTTAATAGAAAGCTTTCTGACTTAAATTATATGTATTTTCCTTTCAGCAGGCTGAAAATATGTCTACAGTTCTACTTTCTTGCCTAAGCATCTTCATCTTGATCTTGGGTCAGATACCTAGATGTAGTAACATTTCTTGACCTGTTATTCTCTTTGTTTTATTGTATGCTTTAGTTTTTTGCCTTACTGGGTGCTGTTTTTACATGAAATAGCTGTGTATCTCTTTGTTTTCCTAGTGCTGTTGGATAAGCTTAAAGAAAAAATATTGCAGGCTTCTTTAAATGCTCTAGGTGCTTATTCTTTCCTCTTGGGCAATTGTATTGCAGCAACCTGATACTGTAGTATGGACTCCTCCTAATATTAGCTGTTAGTTTTTATCATTGCACTCTCCCAGTAAACTGTAATGTGTGTAATCCTTGACTTTTTCTTTTTTTTTTTTTTTTCCAAACTAGTCTTGTTTTTGTAGTGAAACTTGGAGTATGTGTCATAAGCTTACAGTGCAATGAAGTAGCATTAACACAAGATAAAACTCTGTTATAATTGTCACGTTTTAAAACGTTTCTACTTGCGTGGGATGATGTGAATTAAAAGTTGAACAGAAAACCTTCCTTAAGTGTAACGTTTCTTTTATTACAGGAACTAAACAACTTAAACATATCTTATTAAAAGACGTGGACACCATTTTTGAGTGTAAATTATGCCGAAGTCTCTTCAGAGGATTACCAAATTTAATTACTCATAAAAAGTTCTATTGTCCTCCAAGTCTCCAGATGGATGATAGTAAGTCTTACTAATTGAAAATGTTTAATAAAGCTACCTGAAGTTGAGAAACTTATCTTTCTGTACCTTTTATACAAACTCACAAGAAACAAAATGCAAAAAAAGAAGTGGAATTAAATTTCAATAGTAACATATGTAGATCACTCTTATGGTAGTAAAGAAGCTACAGCACTGACTTCATATGCATTAACAACCAAGACCCTTGTCAATGTCATACCTTTGTAGCTAGTTTATACGTCCAGCCTTTTAATGAAGAGTGTCACTGTTAACACTTTTTATTCCTTCTTCCCCTTTTTCTTCCCTGTCTTTCCCTCTTTACTGTGAAAGATACTAAAATGTATGCCAAAGGACTGGGAAATTAATCTTATAGAAAAGTGTGGATCTAACAAGGCTTTTCAGTTTTAGATCAGCATAGCTCTGATGGACTTCAGCTGGATCCTGTAAAGTGGCTTGGATCAGTATCCATAATTTTCTCTTGTACTTGGGAAGCACTCAGTGTCATGGATGCAATCCTCCAGTCTTACTCATTATGAAACACAGACTAAAAGTTCACCATTTTCTTTAAGGACCTGTGCTTCAATAATAGTATCTCTTTCCCACTGCCTCACCTCACCTCAGCTGCTTTAAGATATTCTATGTGATCATGCCTAGCCCACCACCTGTGTTGCAGAAATTAAACTTCATTATTAAAAGAAAGTAACTGAAATGATGAGGAAAAAATAAAGTAGTATATTTTTATGGAAAAAAGAAATTTATTAAAGTCTCATTCCAGTGATGACTTTTTGTTGATCTGAGTAAAGCTGAGTAATTTGGAAATGTGCCAGCATTCAAAAATGCTTTGTAAAGCTTTCTAATTGTCTTGATCTCTTGACTAGATAGACATAGGTGCAATGAGGATTTTTCTTTCCTGATTAATGCCTTCCTGCCTCAATATTTCAAAAACTAGGAATGAACAGAGATTTATTTAGGTGATTTTTGTCCCACATTGTGTCAGCTAGCGTTGTGACGAGAAGGTGAAAAGACTAGTACTGTCACCTTCCTTAAAGGAGTATGCTTAGCCAGTTGCAGAGAGTCAGAGAGCTTCTCTGTGAAAAGGGATGAGTTGTATTTTCAAAGCAAGGTCAGAAGTGCATCTGACTTAGATGCAAAAGTTTCTGAGCAAAATAAGATTCCCATCCAGCTCCTGACATTCTAGCCTTCATTTAATTGGCTGGTTAGGTTTCATATTTCACTGTTCACTAGGAGGGGTACAAGTGAAGAGAATAATACTACATGCTCTGAATAAAACTGTATAATTACTCATGTTTTATATAAAATTGAGTATGATGATTATTGAAGAAAGTGGGAGGTTTTTTCAATAAATAAAATTAAAAGATAGTGAACAAGAGGTAGGAATAAAAGTTTAGTGTCCCCATGGTGAAGAATTCCAAAGACTATTCCCTGATGGCTTTTTTGAGATGTATTCTGTTAGTGTAGTCATTAAGTAGTCTGAAAAGGTGCTATACAGTAGGAAGGACTTTTTACCCTTGATAAAAATTATATGGATAGTCCTCTTTGAAACTGACTGCAAAAAGTGTTAAAAATTCAGTGTTAAAAGATGAGTTCTGAGCAACAAAACAGCATATTTCTTTTATTGACACTCTTTTCATGTATTGCTGGCAGTGTGAAAGGAACAACCCTGACTAAGTGTGGGGTTTTAATTAGCTGTTACCAAGAATCGTATCTTCAAATCACCGTGGATAATTTTGAGCTGTATCATCTCAGTGCCTCACCTTTTTGCTGTGGCACCCTGGATTCTTAGGCCGGTGCAGATGCTTAGCATATCATGCTGGGAACTAGATCACTGAACTACTTTGGCATTTAAAAACAGGGTATTACTGAGGCCTGTAAAATCATGAATGACATGAAGGTAAATGAGAGCAATCATTTGTTTTTCTTTTTTTTCATAATACAAAAACTGTGGGGTATCCAGCAAATTTACCAGCCAGTAAAATTATCAGTATTTCTGGTAAAACAAACAAAAACCCACAGCTTAACATTGTGGTAGCCAAGAATATAAATGCTTCAAAAGCATTTGAATAAACTTTTTTGAAACTAGGTGTTTTAAAACAGTACTTTAAAGGCAGACTTCAGCTTGAGAAGTGTACTGGCATCAGACAAACAAGGAGAATCCCTGTATCCTTCTTTCTTGCTTTTTAAGTCTGCTCCAACTCATTATCAGGGCAGAACACAAGATGAACCTTTGGTGAACCTCAGTGAAATTATCCTTTCTTAAAATAACTTATTTGGCTCAGTTTTCATTCTTTTGAGAAATTAGTACAATTTTTTCCCCTGAGTAATACAGGATTTTTCTGTCCTTAACATTTACTATCTTACTGTATCACTGAGCCTATTAACTGCTTTGGTATGACTAAAAGCTTTCCCTGCCTCAGAAGTTAAGTTCTCTCTTACCTACTTATATCTTCATGCAGTGCTCAGGTTACACAGGTGTTTCATTCTTAAGTCCTTAAGAAGGACTGTTCAGGATTCACAGAGAAGAGCTTATTTCCAGAATTAGATTCCTTTATTGAGAATGCCCATTTCCAGCAGTAGGAAAATCAGTTTCTAATGATATTTCAGTCTTAGTTGCGCACTTGGAGAACAAGCTCAGTCATATGGCATTATTTTTGCAATTGATACAGATTTTTAAAGATCAGTTTAATTCCAGGCAAACCAATTTTTAGTTTAGGTGGCTTTCACATTAGCACGCTAGAAGGCTGTACTCCCAATATTGGCTTTGTAATAAAAAAGTAACTTGTACTGATATGATAACAATGATTACTCAAAGCCTCTAAGTATAAATAGTCAGAAAAATAGTACAAATACAGGATTTGTGCAAATTTGGTGACTGAATTGACACAGTGGTTAAAAGATACTTTGAAATTTAAAAAATTTGAAATTAACAAATCATTAAAAAATACTTTTGCTTCTTTTCACAGACCTCCCAGATATAAATGATAAACAGAGTCAAGCCATAAATGACCTCCTGGAAGCAATCTATCCAAGGGTAGATAAGCAAGAATATGTAATTAAATTGGAACCTATAGAAACTAATCAGAATGCTGTATTTCAATATGTTTCAAGGACTGATAGCCCAGATGAGAACATAGAAAGTAGTAGTACCCCTGATCAAGTTCCAGTACAGATACAGGAGCCCAGCACTGAGCAACCCAAGACTGTTTCAGCTCCAGCCCCAGTCCCAGCTGGGGAGACTGTAGAATTGCCTCCTGCTGATCCCGTTACAAACAAGGTAATACCTACTCCCGAAGAACAGCCTCCAGCAGTAAATCCTGAGTTGGACTCTCTGGATAATTCTGATTTTGGCCACCAGTTGATATGCTGCCTTTGTAGGAAAGAATTTCATTCCAGACGCAGTGTACGCCGGCACATTCGAAAAGTACACAAAAAAAAGATGGAAGAGCTAAAGAAGTATATAGAAACAAAAAAGAAACCAAATCAGTGCTCTGCGAAAGGACGAAATAAGAATGTTCTTGTAACATTAGGTAGAAGTTGTCCTGTATGTTATAAATCATTTGCTACAAAAGCCAACGTAAGGAGGCATTTTGATGAAGTTCATAGAGGATTAAGAAGGGATTCCATTACTCCTGATATAGCTACAAAGCCTGGGCAACCTTTGTTCTTGGATACAGTTTCTGCTAAAAAATCTTTTAAGACCCGAAAACAAAAGTCGTCTTCAAAGGCTGAATACAATTTAACTGCATGCAAATGCCTTCTGTGCAAGAGAAAATATAGTTCACAAATAATGCTGAAAAGGCACATGCAAATTGTTCACAAGATAACTCTTTCTGGAAAGAACTCTAAAAGAGAGAAAGGACCCAACAATACTGCCAATGGCACAGAAATAAAAGTAAAAGTTGAACCAGCAGATTCTGTAGAACCTTCACCCCCTTCCATTGCCCTTTCTCCGCAGAATGAATTAAAGGGAACAAATCATTCAAATGAGAAAAAGAGCACACCGTCAGCACAGAAAAATAAAGTTAAACAGGACCCTGAAAACCCTAAATCAACTTCTAAATCAACCACTAAATCAACCTGTAAATCAGCCTCTAAATCAACCTCTAAATCAACCAATGCATCTGCTGCAGGTGGCCAGCAAAAAACCAGGAAGCCAAAACTTTCAGCTGGCTTTGACTTCAAGCAGCTTTACTGTAAACTCTGTAAACGCCAATTTACTTCTAAACAGAACTTGACAAAACACATTGAATTACACACAGATGGAAATAACATTTATGTTAAATACTACAGGTGTCCACTCTGCTCTTACGAAACGCGTCGCAAACGTGATGTGATAAGGCATATAACTGTAGTTCATAAAAAGTCACCACGCTACCTTGGGAAAATAACTGCAAGTTTAGAAATTAGAGCAATAAAAAAGCCAATTGATCTTGTTCTAAATAAGGTGACAAAAAGAGGCCCTCAGAGGGATGAAACAAAACAGATTGGTTCAAAACAGGATGTCACCTCTAATTCTCCCAATAAAAAGTATGAAGGAGCTGATGTTGGCATTGAAGTAAAAGTAACAAAAAACTTTTCTCTGCACCGATGCAATAAATGTGGGAAAGCGTTTGCTAGAAAAGCTTTCCTAGAACATCATAAGAAAACCCACAAAGCAAATGTATCTCATTCACCTGAAGAAAATAAAACCAAAGGCAGAAGCACAAGATCTAAAGCTGTTGTCTGGTGAGGAGAAAGAAAAAGTGTTTTGTCTTTTTTTTTTTAAAAAAAAAAAAAACAACAAAACAAATCCACTGCCTTTCTTTTGCTGTTGTTGATTTATTTCCGAAAATATATTTTTCCATAGATTTTATGGTTTAGTGGCTTAAATACTAAGGTAGATGTCAAATTTGTTTCTTAGATTTTGTTTTTAGTGTTTTGGAAAAGAGCTAAT